>NC_060130.1:631730516-632036766 GCF_021461395.2 Schistocerca americana
GAGCAGAGCATCAATGGGAGTTTTCATCAAACTCTATAATAACGTACGCTACATGACAGCTGTTCTGCATCACGTTGAATTTTACTGTTAAATGCTCAGAGAGTACAATCGAAGAAGACTCGGGCACTGTGTAACTCTAACATACAAAATTGCAAATGACCATGACAGGAAAATCGGTGAAATTAAGCTCATAGAGAGGCTTACTAAGTTTGTTCTTCCCAGATGCCACTCACAACTGGAATAGAAAAAGGGAAAATTATTGTGTAATTGGAGTGCCATGCACTCCACCTCACCTTCTGTATCCGCCTCCCATCCCCCACGCGGATCCTCTATGACCTGATCCCTTTCCCCCATCTGCTGCTATTCCTTGAACATATCCGCATACTCTTCACCTTTCGCCACCTTGATCCCCCTCATCCCCTGGTGCTCCTCTCCTCTCCAACCCTCGCCCTCTGCCGCACCTTCACTGTTGTGTCCCCCCTACCCTCCATCTCTACACCCTTCATCTCCTTTTCCAAGATGGCTTCCGTCAACTCCCCCTCTCTGGATGATGCCCTCTCTCCCCCCATTTATCCCTCCTATCAACTATGATCCTCACCTCCCCCTCCTTTCCTTTGTCCTTCTCCCAGGCTCCCTCTCCCCCCCCTTCCATCCTGTTTTTTCCCCACCTACCCTCTCTATGCCTCTATGCCTCTCTTCTCTCTCCCGAGTCCTTTTGCATTTCCTTCCTCTGCCTTTCCCCATTCCCTCTCGCGTCTGCCCTGCTCCCCCCTTCTGAGTCCTCTCTCTTCTTCAGTCCCCCTCCCCCCCCCCCTCCTGCCTTTCGATTTTCCTCTCCTCCCCCCTTTTTCCCCTCTCATCTGTCCAGATACCCCCCCTCCCCCCCAATCTGCCCTTGCCTGTGGTGTGTCATCTTCGTGTCGACGTTTTTGTGCAGTGTTTCCAGTGATTGTTAAGTGTTGTGCGTCTTTTTCGAAGTGTTGCGAACAGACATCATACTGTCGCAGGGTGTGATTTTTATATCTCTTGCGAACAGAAATCAAACTGTAGCCGTGTTTTTTAATTGTCTGTCTACTACTTTCCCTGTCTGCTTCCTGCGTATTTTATTATCATCGCCCACCATTTGTTTTATGTTTTAACTTTCCACAATTTTCCGCCGTTTTACAATTTACGTCACCGTTTTATCGCCTGCTTTTATTGTTTCTTCTCTTCTTATGTTTTAAAAATTCTTTAGGCTGAAGAGCAGCGTACTAAGCTGCTGCCAGCCCGCCCCCTCTGGGAGGAATCGAAATCCAATAAAGGAAAAAAAAGTGTTATTGGAGGTACCCTCTGCTCCACACTGTAATGTGTAGATGTAGGTGGTATTTTAGTTTTCAGCGGAATAGACATCTGAACGAGAGACATCTCATCCATAACTCCTTGACAAAATGGTTTCAGATATAGGTTAGAGAGGTAAACAAAGCAAGTAGGATGTTGCACACCACAAAATGGTTCAAATGGCTCTGAGCACTATGGGACTTAACATCTGTGGTCATCAGTCCCCTAGAACTTAGAACTACTTAAACCTAACCAACCTAAGGACATCACACAACACCTAGTCATCACGAGGCAGAGAAAATCCCTGACCCCACCAGGAATCCAACCCAGGAACCCGAGCGTGGGAAGCGAGAACGCTACCGCACGACCACGAGCTGCGGACTGCACACCACAAGGGCGTTCGGTGATTACCTACGATCTTTCTTCTTTTCTTTGTTTTGTTGTTGGTATCAGTTAAAACAAGCCACAAAGAATCACGCGTAGTCAACCAACGGCAACAAACTTAAAAAAAAATTCAAGTGAAAGAGTTCAGTTGCTATTTATAATGAACTGTGAAATAGGTAAAGGAAAGATTCTTTATTTCCTGAAATGAAATGTGTTGAAGTTATATTTGCTACTTGTGGTTGGACTTGAACACATGTCTCCTTCTTTACTAGGCAGGTGTGCTAGACATTACGCCACCATAGCAGTGTAGGTAGCAAGTCTACCGTACTGTGTTAAGGAGGGCAGTTGACTAGGGTGGTCCTTGCAGGTGCGTTACGTATATTGCTCTGGTGGCGTACTGGCCAACACACATGCGTACTAAGCAAGAGGACGTGGGTTCAAGTCGCGCAGTCTGCTTTAGGCGGCGGCGCGGCACGGACCTGTTGTCCCGGCTGCGGGCGCTAGTGGACGAGGAAGTGTTTACACCGCTGGTACTCGCGCAGGTTGTTGTCTGACTAGATCGCCATGGCCCACAATTTTAGAAAGAGTACGCTCCAGTTTACGTTCGACACCGAATATGCCAGACCCAAAGCTTTCAAAATAGAGTGTTTTTTGAGGGAAGAAGTTCGTTTACCTGCTACAGACCTAATTGGAATACACCTGTCCATTGTAAGCAGTACAATGTACGTCAAGATGACCGATGAAGCTGCGTGTGAAAGAACTCTCGTCGCTGCTCAAAGAGGATTTAAATTTCGACACTCGGATGGCCATATCAGCTGTGTAGTAGTAGCTCCTTCAGGCTTGGGTGTGAGAGTCATTCGGATCTTTGACTTGCCGTTTGAGGTGCCAGAATCGATGGTTACTGAATCGCTGCGACCATATGGAACTGTACTTAGTCATCCGCCTGAACGCTGGGCAAGTCTTAGCACCTATCCCGTGCTGAACGGCGTCCGACAGGTGCGGATCGTCCTTAACAAACATATCCCTTCTAATTTTTACATTGGAGGATGTCGAGCTATTGTGATTTACGATGGCCAGCGACGCACATATTCTGACTGTGGTGGAGAAGGACATATCTGCTCGGAGTGCATACGACGCCGCGTCGTGCAACTGCCACATTGAGGAGCGTCATAGCGAGAAGTTCCCACGCAACTGTCGATGACGTACTGTACGTGTCAGTGGTGGCCCGCCGGGAGGTGTTGCCAAGTTCGGAGAGTGACAAGGACGTGTTTATGCAAGAACAGACCGAGTTAGGGGAGCATGGAGGTGACACGGAGAATGCCCTTAGACCCACGTCACGTCAGATTAGGGAGGAACCTTCCGCACACTGACATGTAGCGCGCGGCGTGGAAGTAGAGGTCGAGACAGGGCGCCGGCAACGAACCAACGAACGATCGACGAACACAGTGAGGCGTCGCCTATGGCAGCAGAGGGCATGGCACGCAAACAGCGATCGCCGAAGCGTCGCAAAAAGCGTCGCCATAGTTCAGGTGACACGTCCCCCCCCCCCCCCCCCCCCCCAGCCTAGGGGACACGGAAGTTACTCTAGCCGAAGAACTGTCTGACACTGAACACGTGCCTTTAATTTAGAGGACGCTGACAGGATTCCTTTAGATGGTTACCTGCCTTTCAGACGGTCCCTCTTCATTGACACCGACTGACCCAGAACTGCCGAAGGAGGAGTCAGGGACACCAATGTCCCGGCAGCCACATCGAAATACATCAGAGGACGTTTCTGGGATTGATGTCCACTGCTTTTCCCGACGTGCAGGGTTACAACACTTATCTAGCGCCGACTCCAGATGGAGGACGTGGCACAGCGATATTAGTCCGGGAAGGGATTCCAATGTGTGACCTCGATTACCTCCCTTCGGCTCGGGGTTTGGCTATGACCGTGAACGGCATTCGTATCGTCAACATCTAGGCATCCTCCGGATATGACAATCGACGGGCGCGAGCACGATTCTACAGGGAGGAGATTGCCCCCCTATTCCATGGGAGGTGTGACCACATCTTGGTACGAGGGGATTTTAAGTGTGTTCTCACACCGAAGGATCAAACTCCTAATTTCAGCTCCTGCCACGCATTGAACACGATCTGCCGGGACGTGGCACTAATGGACACGTGGGGAAAGATCCATGGGCAGCGAGAGGGCTACATGTAATTTACTAGCCACTTGGCGAGCAGGCTGGGTCGGATTTATGTTTCTGACAGATTAAGGCAAAAAATGGCTCTAAGCGCTATGGGACCTAACATCTGAGGTCATCAGTCCCCTAGACTTAGAACTACTTAAACCTAACTAACCTAAGGACATCACACACATCCATGCCCGAGGCAGGATTCGAACCTGCGACCGTAGCAGCAGCGCGGTTCCGGACTGACAGATTAAAGGATCGCGTGTTGGCTGCTGAACGTGGGCCCACAGCTTTTACGGATCACCACGGCAGCGGGTCTGGTGGAGTCGTAGTTCGTGGAAACTTAATTCATCCTTATTGATGGATCTCGAATGTCGCCAGCGGATCGAAGAAACATGGCAGACATGCACTCGCCGTCTGCCGCTGCACCGTACGGTCCTTTCAAGGTGAATGCAAAGTGCAAAACCGAGGGTACGAAGAGCTCTCATAACGTACGGCAAGGAAAAAGCGAAATGGCTCCGAGATACACTTGATTATTACTACATGGTGCTCCGCGACCTGTCCTCCAGGGCCCAGTCGCCCGAGCGTCAAGCGGAAGTCCATCGTATTCAGGCGTGCATTTTATCGATCACGAGACGTCGACTGGAAGGACTTTCGATCCGTGCTCGGTGCTTGGGCAACGTCGATGGAGAACGTATTAGCATGCATCATGTGTCCAAGGGAAATAAGCGTAATCGCCTATCCTTGATCGCAGAGCTCCATGATGACGATGGTCGACCCTTGACGTCCCAACAGAACATTGCTCCTGGATTTCTGGAGCATTAACGCCTCCTTCTCACTGGGACGTCGACGGACAATCGGATAGGAGAAGAAATTTTGCGACAGATGCAAACACAGGTGGATGGTCCGGATGCAGAGGCACTATTGGAACCCCTAACGGAAAATGACATACGGAGGGCACTCACGAAGGGTGCAGTGCATAAATCCCCTGGGCCAGATGGGTTGACACTCGAATTTTATCGGGAATTTGCGGATTTAATGATGTCCCAATTAGTGTTGATGCGTAATGAGTTATTGAGCCCTGACACGGACGTTCCGTCGCAGTTCATGGCGGGACTGCTTATACCAATACCGAAGTCGACAGCGAGTGTCAGCGCCCATCAATTTAGACTGCTTGCAATGCTCAGTACTGACTATGAGATCTTTGCACGAATGTCGGCGGCAAGGCTCAAGACTGTAATATCCAAGACAATACCACCAGACCAGGCTTGTCTAGGGGTTCGGAGCAACATCCATTCTACCCTAGGCGAATACCGTGACATAATTTCCCTGCCGGAAGCTTGTCGCATGCGAGCGGCTTTCGTATCGGTAGATTTTAATCGTGCCTTTGGCAGGATCAACCATGATTTCCTTGACTCAACCATGCGACGCATGGCGAT
Organism: Schistocerca americana; assembly: GCF_021461395.2. NCBI lineage: Eukaryota > Metazoa > Arthropoda > Insecta > Orthoptera > Acrididae > Schistocerca > Schistocerca americana. The sequence goes on from NC_060130.1 coordinate 631,735,831, forward strand.
ACCTCAGAATTTTATTACCGTCCTCACACGCCTCCTTCGCGGTGCTTCTTCGACCGTGAGAGTCAATGGTAGGGAGGTAGGAATGATCCCTGTTTGCAGCTCAGTTAGGCAAGGATGTCCCTTGTCGATGATGCTGTTTGCAATAGCGTTCGAACCACTGATGCAGACTCTTAGACGGACTCTTACAGGCGTCCGACTCCATGCGAGCTCCTTCAAGTGTCGTGCATATGCCAATGACTTGATGATACTCGCCCGGTCGGAGAACGAAGTAAGTAAGGTGGTTACCCTTCTTACTACGTACGCAGTAGCTGCGGGAAGCGTGATCAACATGAATAAAACCAAGATCATGCACATCGGACGAGGGCTGGACGCTCTGCACAGCCGGCCAGTGTGGCCGTGCGGTTCTAGGCGCTTCAGTCGGGAACCGCGTGACCGCTACGGTCGCAGGTTCGAATCCTGCCTCGGGCATGGATGTGTGTGATGTCCTTAGGTTAGTTAGGTTTAAGTAGTTCTAAGTTCTAGGGGACTGATGACCACAGATGTTAAGTCCCATAGTTCTCAGAGCCATTTGAACCATTTTTGCTCTGCACAGTCCGTTTACGACGGTGGACATCTTACGATGCTTAGGTGTATTGTTCACTCGATCGCTACGGCAATCATCGGTGGCGAGCTACCGACGTCTCCTCCAGCACGTCAATATAAAGATGCAGTAAATGAAGCAGGCAGAAAGGAACGCAAACGTCTCAAAAATGAGATCGACAGGAAGTGCAAAATGGCTAAGCAGGGATGGCTAGAGGACAAATGTAAGGATGTAGAGGCTTATCTCACGAGGGGTAAGATAGATACTGCCTACAGGAAAATTAAAGAGACCTTTGGAGAAAAGAGAACCACTTGCATAAACATCAAGAGCTCAGATGGAAACCCAGTTCTAACCAAAGAAGGGAAAGCAGAAAGGTGGAAGGAGTATATAGAGGGGCTATATAAGGGCGATGTACTTGAGGACAACATTAATGGAATTGGAAGAGGATGTAGATGAAGATGAAATGGGAGATATCGTACTGCGTGACGAGTTTGACAAAGCACTGAAAGACCTGAGTCGAAACAAGGCCCCGGGAGTAGACAACACTCCATTGGAACAACTGACAGCCTTGGGAGAGCCAGTCCTGACAAAACTCTACCATTTTGTGAGCAAGATGTATGAGACAGGCGAAATACCCTCACACTTCAAGAAGAATATAATAATTCCAATCCCAAATAAAGCAGGTGTTGACAGATGTGAAAATTACCGAACTATCAGTTTAATAAGCCACGGCTGCAAAATACTAAGGCGAATTCTTTACAGACGAATGGAAAAACTAGTAGAAGCCGACCTCGGGGAAGATCAGTTTGGATTCCGAAGAAATATTGGAACACGTGAGGCAATACTGACCCTACGACTTATCTTAGAATCTAGATTAAGGAAAGGCAAATCTACATTTCTAGCATTTGTAGACTTAGATAAAGCTTTTGAGAATGTTGACTGGAGTACTCTCTTTCAAATTCTAAAGGTGGCAGGGGAAAAATACAGGGAGAGAAAAGCTATTTACAATTTGTACAGAAACCAGATGGCAGTTATAAGAGTCGGACATGAAAGGGAAGCAGTGGTGAGGAAGGGAGTGAGACAGGGTTGTAGCCTCTCCCCGATGTTATTCAATCTATATATTGAGCAAGCAATGAAGGAAACAAAAGAAAAATTCGGATAGGTATTAAAATCCATGGAGAAGAAATAAAAACTTTGAGGTTCGCCGATGACATTGTAATTCTGTCAGAGACAGCAAAGGACTTGGAAGAGCAGTTGAACGGAAAAGAAAGTGTCTTGAAAGGAGGATATAAGATGAACATCAACAAAAGCAAAACGAGGATAATGGAATGTAGTCGAATGAAGTCGGGTCATGCTGAGGGAATTAGATTAGGAAATGAGACACTTAAAGTAGTAAAGGAGTTTTACTATTTGGGGAGCAAAGTAACTGATGACGGTCGAAGTAGAGAAGATATAAAATGTAGACTGGCAATGACAAGGAAAGCGTTTCTGAAGAAGAGAAATTTGTTAACACCGAGTATAGACTTAAGTGTCAGGAAGTCGTTTCTGAAAGAATTTGTATGGAGTGTAGCCATGTATGGAAGTGAAACATGGACGATAAATAGTTTAGACAAGAAGAGAATAGAAGCTTTCGAAATGTGGTGCTACAGAAGGGTCTGAAGATTAGATGGGTAGATCACATACCTAATGAGGAGGTATTGAATAGGATTGGGGAGAAGAGAAGTTTGTGACACAACGTGACTAGAAGAAGGGATCGGTTGGTAGGACATGTTCTGAGGCATCAAGGGATCACCAATTTAGTATTGGAGGGCAGCGTGGAGGGTAAAAATCGTAGAGGAAGACCAAGAGGTGAATACACTAAACAGATTCAGAAGGATGTAGGTTGCAGTAGGTACTGGGAGATGAAGAATCTTGCACAGGATAGAGTAGCATGGAGAGCTGCATCAAACCAGTCTCAGGACTGAAGAGCGCAACAACAACAACGTTACACAGTCGGTCGTAGACAATTGGTTTCAGTGGTTAGTGGTTCATCAACATCGGATGAAAAACTGATTGACTCGTAAATTATGTGGAAGAAAAAAAAAAAAATTTCTTTTGCGATTAATGTTTTATGTCTCAGAGTTCCTGAGACAGTCGATGGGTAGACTGAGTGGGAAGTGAGCATTGCAGAGAAGCTTATAACAGACATTTAAGGATGTTGTTTTTGTCTATAGTCTCTTGCGAATTCTCTAGTTTAGTTTTATTATTTGTATAATTCTACTAATCATGTTGGTGACAACTTGCTAGAATATGGATGTATAGTATCCTGCCGAAGGCAGTGTAACGGAGGGAAAATAATAAAATCGCCGGAATGAAGTTGCTTTGCGTGGACATTACCCATAGTCTATAGACATACCTTAAGTATACACTCTTGTTTCTATATGGAAATGTTTCTTTAGTGTTTATTTGCTTGTGTGTACCTTTATAATCTGTCATACGAAACTTTATTGTTCAAAATGACCCACCGACAAATCATCAATAAGAGCCTATATTTCCTAACGGAAGATTCAAGTAGCAACACGCAGGTACTATGTTTGGTGATTCAGGAGTCAAATTCGAGAGCCCACTTCGCACCCACAGGTGGCGCAAGTGTATACCACATTAAAAGAGGGGTTCGTTGGAGGCACTTGTCTACTCGTTTGTTTTGCAGCTAAGCTGTTGAGTCAGGCGCTGTGTGGAACTTGTTGCCATTTTTGATGCGTTTTTTTCATCTGCTGTGGCCTTCGGCGAGCTCCTCCCATTTGTAGCAGTCAACATTAAATACGTTCATGAAGCGCTTGACGCAATCTTTAACACACAAACCAGATCTTCGAGGGGGTCTCTTGACATGCGCGCGTGACGGAAGACGGGAGTGGTCCATACGATGTAAGTGTCTTAGCCTCCCCAGGCGACACTCCTTGAGAGTGGCGGTGATACGCAGTACCTTTGTAGCATTCAGAACCATCTCATTTCTCATATGGTCCCTCCATGTTATGCCTACATTGTTTCGTAAGCACAACAAGTGTCTGGTGTATGATAACCAGGTTTCAGCACGATACAAGAGGGTGGTCAGGACGCACGAGTGATACATGAGCATTTTTATGGTCACCGTAAGGTGTTTGGTATCCCATCCTCTTGTGCGTAGCTTCACGAGAGTGTCCACCGCTTTGCCGGCTCTTGCGTTTGTTTCATCATCTATAGAAAAATCTCTGACACTAGCGAATCGAGGTAGCAGAATTTGTCGACTAAATTTAACAAGGAGCCATCAAACCTTATGGCAGACATATCTGTGTATCTTAATCACAATCCTCTTTACATTCACAAACATGGATAATAGCTTGTCTGCAGCAGCAAATTTCTCAATCAGCGTTTGACGATCCGCTTGAATATGTGCTAAGAATGCTGCATCGTCAGAGAATAAAAGATTGCCCTTCAAATAAATACCAATAGCACTTGGATCTGAGTAACGAGATGTTGTAAAGTTTCCCTGTTATGTAGATGGATGCTCACGTTTGTTTCTTCGAAAGTGACTTTGAAAAGTAACGAGAAGAATATACTAAACAGGATTGGGGCCAGTAAGCATCCTTAATGAACTTCCCATTGCACAAGAAAGTGATCTGATGTACTTCCAACAAATATCGCAGCACCCTCCATATCGTTGTGAAAAACACTGATCATCTCATAACAGTAGATCGATGAGCTTGAGACCCACATTGAGACTCAAGGTAGACACGCTCGGCAAGCTTCGCCACTCTGCCCCAGCACGATACGAGAAAACGCTTTTCCGACAACACTAAGCAGTGAAATTCTGCGGTAGCAATTTCAATCACCGCTATCGTCTTTACATTTGTATAGAGTGAAAATATTGGTAGACACTGTTTCCAGCTCGTGCCAAATTGACAGTTGAGATACCTCTCCTACTTCTTTTGGGCTGATACTGATCGGCTGTGAGCAGAGGTTGGAACAGTGTTCAGCCAGGCACTGAAATTGTCAATTGCAGTTTGTGATGACTGTTCCATCGATCTCCTTAAGTGGGTCAGTCTTCTTAGGGGTGGGCCCAATGGCCCGTTTGATAGCCGAATACACTCCGCCGATGTTTCCAGTGTCGGCACGCTCCTATATACTTGCGCAAAGTTTCTCCCAGTACGTGTTAACGCAGTTACGGACTGTGCGCTGAACGATTGCTTTTGTTTTGCTTACATCCCTGCGGATAGCGTTGCAAGGGCTTTAGTGGCAGTTAATAGTTATCTGACGCATAGAATCAACGAGTGGCTTCAAGATATCAATAAATTCGAGGAACCAATCCTGGGATATCGGTTTCAAAGTACCAGATGTAGTGCCGGCCGCAACGGTCAGAAGTGCCTTGATTTTCAGCTAGTCTTCAGCTATGAGTGCGTTTGGTTCCCAGGCGTCAACTTCGACAAATAATACTGGCGTTAATAGTAATACTTCTACGGAGAGTGGCATGACTTGTCGTTGGCAGAATTACCGCAACATCTGTTACTAGTACGATCCCTTCATAATGCACGGTTAACAGTTTATACTGCAACGTCACGCACGAGACTCTTACCATAGTTACCAAAGCTCATACTCAAATAAAACGTGTTTTGAGTTCCAGTATCTCTCGAAGTAATGTTACAGTTAATAGAAAGAAAAAAATTCGAGGCTAAAGCGGCTGTAGGGAAACGTGACACTCTACATGTTTCAAACTATTCTATATGTATTCCTCTGTCTACATGGATAACAAAAAAAACTATGGACAAACTATGAATACATGATTCTCAACATACAAGAAGAATACATATCAGATGGAACTAGTCCACCGTAAATTCACAATAGAGACAAAAATATGGGCTGACGTGAAACTTCATCAACCGTTCAAGCAGAACACTAACAAACAGTTTCTGTCAGTGTTAAAGCTGGGAAATATACACCCTGACCACGATGAATCGATACCTCATGCGCAAACAGTGCAGTTTCTATAAAATAAAGATTAACATATCAATGAATAAACGATTCGTAGGAGCATAACTGTGCACAGCTGGCCGTCCTTTTAGGCCTCTCACAATCGCAAGTAGAGGGCTTAAACGCCCTGGGCTCCATAACCATCCGCTTTCTGAAAGCAGACACTACCGTCAGCTAAACAGTTCATCAAATGGACATCTACCAACTCCCATTTGCGTGCACTTTCATTCGACTGTACCAGGAACCAAGCACATGACGAACACTTGTAAATCGTTCTGCGCTCGCGTTGTCTGTAATGACCACTAAAACAGTTGATATTACGAGTAATTAGAGCAGTGAGGTAAGTCGGATGTCAACAAAAGCAATTGCCTTAGGTGAAAATTAATGCGAAACGCTGACTGTGAACATAAAAATTACCACTTAACCAGAGTTACCAAAAGGAAAATTTCTACAAGAATTTAATGTGGCATACTGGGACAGTCTGTTACTGTGTGTTTCCTATGATTTACGCACTACAAGCAGCTTTAGAAATTCTCACATGAACATGTTGCGTTTCCGGGATTATGTCCATGTAATATGTATTCTTCTTCCACGTGTTCTCAAAGTTCGTACGTAACTTACCGTTATTCTCTGTCTTCGATATTAGATTGTGCACCAATTGTGTTACCGTATTGAGAGTAGTTTAGATACTGCAAAAATAAATGACACGGTTTTCCTGTATGTTCGGTCTGAGACCCAATCTGTTTACTAACAATGTAGTTGCGGTAAGATGTATTTACCGTGAGGAGACGGCACAAAAAGTTTGAAATGCATATATGAAAATACCCATCACCGTAATAATACGGGAAGCAGTTGGAGCAAGCCGTACTGGGCAATAGAATGGACTGGAGCGTAACAAGTTGAAACCGATAGAAGAAGGCACGTGGGTGGGAGTTACAAGACGGCTGGCTGCGAGGCGCGGATCATCTCAGGTTGCAGCGTGCGTTTGATTAAAGCAAATCCTTTTAAATGCGCGCCGGTGGATCGACTTCCACGCACCGTCTCCACTACCGCATATTTTTAATTGGTTTCAAAAGTTCGGCTGCTGCTCACGTTGCTAAACTCCACGGGAGGCAAATGAAACTTGATCGCAGCGGGTACAGCGTTACCGACAAACACACACACACACACACACACACACACACACACACACAGAGAGAGAGAGAGAGAGAGAGAGAGAGAGGGAGAGGAAGAGAGGCGGTAATGCTCTATCTCCGAGTTTTCCGTGGTAATGAATGACTTCATTGCACATTAATTATGTGCATGAAGAACAATTATGTATTTTGTTTGCCAGTTTGTAGCTGCAGTTGATTAAACCTGTAGCTCAGAGGGTCGCTTTTAATTTAGCTTGTTATTCGAATGAGGGAATGGTTTTTCTTCTGTAACCCTTCCACAGTGAAACCGGTTGAAGTTCATTAAGCGAGTTAATCGTAGCACAGACGAGACTGCAGTCCAGAAACAAAGCTCAGATCAGTTTCATTATCCTTAGAAAAAAATAATGCTTTAATTGCTTCCGATGCTTGTCCAGAGCAGCCGCGAAAGTACGAAATCGCTGTACGCAGCTGTGTGTGTTACTACGGACAACTAATTACAGTGCGAACAATCTTTTTAGGAAGTATGCTATATGACATCAACAGCCGTGTAATATTAGGAAAAGGGAGACACTATATAGAAATAAAGACTGATGCGACATACTTTCTAGCGACGACAGACAGAATTCACAACTCTATAAGCAGAAATGTTTCCGAAGAATTCTTGAATGCTTCAAGTACTGTGGCATTCATTAACTTGCTGTAAACCTGAAAAGTGATCTATCGCTGTAACTAAACAAATTTGATACAAATGGAGTCTGAAAACGAAGTACACAATTAAATCAAAAGTGCTTCGTATTAAAATTCTTCTCCAAACGAAGTTTTCTACATCGACAGCAATTAAAAAAGCAAGGATTATTACGAATTTGTACTTATCGTGTTACAAAATCATTTATTAAGATTTTGGCAATTATTTACTGGAAGTGTGTAGTTTCAACTCTTTCTTTCGGATTTATGGAGGACTGTGTTACTTTTGGGCTTTGCTGACTAGTTCTTACCGCAGCAGACTTCCGTCTTGTATTCAAAGCTATAACGAGTACAAAGGAATTAACTAAGCACATTAAGACTAGATTTTATGTTTTAATGGTGATACCCCGACGGTACAAAGAAAATAATTATGCTTTAGTGGCTTCAGTACGTGATGCTCAACTGTAATTAAGAATATTCTGAAGGTAGCACTGGAGTTTTTCTAGATTCGATAAAAATATCCTGGACAGCTGATGTGGCTTTAGGTTTGATACTGCAAATTAGTTATTAATTTTATAGGTTAAGTTTAGTGTCATGATGAATTCTCATGTGTTATTTTATTTTATTATGTAATTATTGTGGTATATATGCAGCAGTTGTTAATATGAAGCCCAGTCACTCATGTCCATCTTTTTGTAAGTTATAATCACTCACATCACTCACATTAGACGGTGTCGATTACTCGTAATTATGTGCGTTTCAGTTTTGAATATTCCATTGTGACATGAAAACATGATGATTCTCGATCGATTGTTAGTAAAAGTTATTTGGCAGACAGCAGAATGATAAAACCAGGACCCTGTAATAAATATTTGTGTTTCTTTTTAACTACTAACTAGTGTCAAAGTTTAGTCCATCTTAACTACGTTTAGAGTTTGTCTCTTTAATTCCAGTCTATGATCACAAAATTGTCGAGAGGGCATCCATCTCTGTCTGTAGTGATCATCTACAGATATGCAGAAAAAGGGAAAACCAAATACAGCTACTGGAAACTTTACATCTTGTGAAACAATAAATTATGACATAATAAAAATGTACTAATTTCATACATATAGAATACATGAACCTTAAAATTCTATAATATTAGGGAAATTTTTGTAATGAGAATCAAAGAAACAAATTCTATACTTTCTGGATCACTGTTTTTATATGCGACAGTTTCGCAGCTTGTATAACGAAGTTCATGACAACCCGCCGCTGAAAATGTTAGGAAGACCATGAACATTGCTTCCACCACCACTGTTAACAGTGTTTCTTTTTATTTACTCACAGGGCTTGTTTAGAGATTTTCAGTCTCATTATTAAACTTACATGGGTCATTATGTCGGGTAGCTGAAATTAGATAAAGCGATACAGAGCAGCTGAATGTACTCATTTGCATGTTATGGTTATTAATAAAAACCCATATAGTGAAAGGAACTGTATCTCTGTCATTCATGAAGTGTGTGCTTGAAATATTAAACCGATAATTTTTACTGCTCACTTCAATTCCCTCCACTAAGGGGGCGATTGTGCTGGCAGCAGGTAGTTTTTGGAGAAAACGACATTCTGGCTATTGAGACAGAATCACAGAATATGTTTGTTTACAACTGTGGTCGGATTCGATCATACATCGCCCAGCTTCACACTCTGCAGAGTGGTCCATACGCGTGGAACCACCATTCCAAACCAAAAATACGTATTTAAAAAGAAATTTAAAATTATTGTAAATACACTACTGGCCATTAAAATTGCTATACCGCGAAGATGACGTGCTAAAGATGCAAAATTTAACCTACAGGAAGAAGATGCTGTGATATGCAAATGATTAGCTTTTCAGAGCATTCACACAAGTTTGGCGCCGGTGGCGACACCTACAACGTGCTGACATGAGGAAAGTTTCCAACCGATTTCTCATACACAAACAGCAGTTGACCGGCGTTGTCTGGTGAAACAGTGTTGTGATGCCTCGTGTAAGGAGGAGAAATGCGTACCATCACGTTTTCGACTTTGATAAAGGTTGGATTGTAGCCTATCGCGATTGCGGTTTATCGTATCGCGACATTGCTGCTCGCGTTGGTCGAGATCCAATTACTGTTAGCAGAAGATGGAATCGGTAGGTTCAGGAGGGTAATACGGAACGCCGTACTGGATCCCAACGGCCTCGTATCACTAGCAGTCGAGATGACAGGCATCTTATCCGCATGGCTGTAACGGATCGTGCAGCCACGTCTCGATCCCTGAGTCAACAGATGGGGACGTTTGCAAGACAACAACCATCTGCACAAACAGTTCGATGACGTTTGCAGCAGCATGGACTATCAGCTCGAAGACCATGGCTGCGGATACCCTTGACGCTGCATCACAGACAGGAGCGCCTGCGATGGTGTACTCAACGACGAACCTGGGTGCACGAATGGCAAAACGTCATTTTTCGGATGAATCCAGTTTCTGCTTACAGCATCATGATTGCCGCATCCGTGTTTGGCGACATCGCGGTGAACGCACATTGGAAGCGTGTATTCGTCATGGCGATACTGGCGTTATCACCCGGCGTGATGGTATGGGGTGCCATTGCTTACACGTCTCGCTCACCTCTTTTTGCATTGGCGGCACTTTGAACAATGGACGTTACATTTCAGATGTGTTACGACCCGTGGCTCTACCCTTCATTCGATCCCTGTGAAACTCTACATTTCAGCAGGATAATGCACGACCGCATGATGCTGGTCCTGTACGGGCCTTTCTGGATACAGAAAATGTTGCCGGCCGGGTTGGCCGAGCGGCTCTAGGCGCTACAGTCTGGAACCGCGCGACCGCTACGGTCGCAGTTTCAAATCCTGTCTCAGGCATGAGTGTGTGTGATGTCCTTAGGTTAGTTAGTTTTAAGTAGTTCTATGTTCTATGGGACTGAGTCCTCAGAAGTTAAGTCCCATAGTGCTCAGAGCCATTTGAACCATTTTTGAACAGAAAATGTTCGACTCCTGGCCTGGCCAGCACATTCTCCAGATCTCTCACCAACTGAAAACGTCTGGTCAATGGTGGCCGAGCCACTGGCTCGTCACAATACGCCAGTCTCGTGTTGAAGCTGCATGGGCAGCTGGACCAGTACACGCCATCCAAGCTCTGTTTGACTCAATGCCCAGGCGTATCAAGGCCGTTATTACGGCCAGAGGTGGTTGTTCTGGGTCCTAATTTCTCACTGTACTGTGCGAGGTGTGGGTACCCTTTAACAGTACTTGTCATTTCCTTTCTTGTTCCACTCGTAAATAAAGCGAGGAAAAAATGACTGTCTGTATGCCTCCGTATGAGCCCTAATTTATCGTATCTTATCTTCGTGGTCCTTACGCGCAATGTATGTTGGCGGCAGTAAAAGCGTTCCGCAGTCAGCTTAAAATGCCGTTTCTCTAAATTTTCACAACAGTGTTTCTCGGAAAGAACGTCGTCTTCCCTCCAGGAATTCCGATTTGAGTTCCCGAAGCGTGTTGTTCCAACCTACCGGTAATAAATCTAGCAGCCTGCCTCTGAATTGCTTCGACGTCTTCCTTCAGTCCGATCTGGTAAGGATCACAAACACTCGATCAGTACTCAAGAATAGGTCACACCAGCGTCCTTTATGGGGTCTCCTTTACAGGTGAACCACTCTCTCCTAAATTTCTCCTAATAGACCGAAGTCAACCATTCGCCTTCTCTACCACAGATCTCACATGCCCGTTCTACCTCATATCGCCTTGCAACGTTATGCCCAGATATTTAAATGACTTGACTGGGTCAAGCAAGACACTAGTAATACTACATCCGACTATTACAGGTATTATCTTCCCACTCATCCGCATTAACTTACATTTTTCGACGTTTAGAGCTAGCTGTCATTCATCGCACCAACTGGAAATTGTGTCTAAGTTGTCTTGCATCTTCCTAAAGTTTCTCAACTTCGACACGTTACCGTACGCTACGGTATCATCAGCAAACAACCGCAGATTGCTGCCCATCTTGTCTGCCAAATCGTTTATGTGTATAGAGAACAACAGTGGTCCTATGGCACTTGCCTGTGGCACTCCCGACAATACCCTTGTCTCTGATAAACACACACCGACGAGGACAACATATTGAGTTCTATGATGGAAGAAGTCTTCGAGCCGCTCACGTGCCTGTGAACTTATTCCATATGCTCGAACCTTCGTTAACAGACTCCAATGTGGCACCGTATCAAATGCTTTCCGGGAATCTGGAAATATGGAATCTACCTGTTGCCCTTCATCTATAGTTCTCAGTATATCATGTGAGAAAAGGGCAAGCTTTTTCGCTCGAGCGATGGTTTCTAAAACCATGCTGATTCGTGAACATAAGCTTCTCAGTCTCAAGAAAGTTTATGATATTCGAACTGAGAATATGTTCAAGGGTTCTGCAGCAAACAGAAGTTAGCGATGACTACGAAGTCTTTCGCGGCGGAGTCCTTGCATAAAAAGTTCTCGGTTTACTTGCCGCGTCAAATTTGGATAAAATCCCAAGCTTTCGATGACTACCTCCGTCATCTTCGTCAGGGGGACGAAGATGACGGAGGTAGTCATCGAAAGCTTGGGATTTTATCCAAATTTGACGCGGCAAGTAAACCGAGAACTTTTTATGCCAGAAGTTAGCGATATTTGTCAGTAATTTTGCGGGTCCATTCTTTTACCTTTCTTATATACTAGAGTCACCTGCTCTTTTTTCCAGTCGCTTGTTACCAAAATGGCGGACATCTTGGAAGCTGCGATATTTTATGCAACTCGTAATTTTCAAGTGGAAAGGGACGGTGTGACGTGCCAAACAGATAGAAAATTACATGGGAAAAACGATGGTGTCTTTCATTTGAGAATTACTTAATTCAATCTCGAGTTATGTAGCATATTGTGTAGAACAAGGAAAATGCTGGTGACGGTACAAAAAGGCTACATCATGTGCTGGACGTGTTGTGCAGCGCGTTGGGAGTTTGTTATTATCTGATTCCCCAATTCTTCATATACTTTATGCAACATATATACTGAAATGCGAGCACAACCAAATTTAATACACCCCCTGAGGTGTGCAAAGTTTCTGATCTTCACCGCATATACGTTTGCCTTCACAATTCCCTACAGATAGAAACCTAATGGACTTAAATCCAGGTAAAATTGGTGACCACTTCACCGGTCCTCTAGGACCTACCCATCTCCGGGAAAACTGGACATCCAGGTATGCTCAGACACCATGCCCGTAATGAGATGGGGCAAAATCTTACTAAAAGAAAGTTGGAAATGCCTTGTCTTCAGACGGCAGCGATGCGAAAGGAGAAGGAAGGAAAATTAAGAGTTTAACGTCCAGTCGACAGCGTGGTTATTAGAGACGGAGAGCATGCTCGGATTACGGAAGCATTGGGATGGTAATCCGCCATGCCCTTTTCAAAGGAACAATCCCGGCATTTGCCTGGAGCGATTTAGGGGAATCACGGAAAACCTAAATCTGGTGGTCGGACGGGGATTTGAACTGTTGTCCTACAGAGTGCGAGTGCAGAGTGGTAACCACTGCGCCACCTAGCTTGGCAGCTGCGATGCAGCACATCTAAACTGCAGATAACGGGTTTGATGTTAATGTAGCCTGAATGACGAAGGTCTGAAAAATACGAGAACCCCATATTCCACACAAAACCATCACTTTCGATGAGCCAACTAGCTTTGGTGGATCCACCCAGTGAAGGTTGACATCTGTCCTCCCCATTTACATGGAAATAAGCTTTATCCGTGGCTAAAATGCTCATTATTGATGTACAGCTGACAATGTCCTGCGAGATACGACGAGTACTGCACGCTGTACTCTAACTGAACGATGCCAGAACAGCAGTTGATGTTGCTTCAAAAATGGCTCTGAGCACTATGGAACTTAACATCTGTGGTCATCAGTCCCCTAGAACTTAGAAATACTTAAACCTAAATAACCTAAGGACATCACACACAGCCATGCCCGAGGCAGGATTCGAACCTGCGACCGTAGCAGTCGTGCGGTTCCGGACTGAGCGCCTAGAACCGCTAGACCACCGCGGCCGGCGATGTTGCTTCAGCTGTAACCGTTTACGCTTTATTTGCAACAGAGCCAGCTTCACGGAATTTCGTGAGAAGCTAGCATCACCGCACTGCGTGGCCTGTCTGCGTGGCGTTGGTTGAAATTCTGTGCTGTGCCACGGGTACTCCTCTCTCCTGATACCTGGACGATCTAGATACATCTGGTTTCTGTTCGTGCCGTCAGCTCCCACGAAGCAACATTTGTCATAACCCTAGATTGAATAAAGATGCGTTCAAATGAAAGCCACACTGTTTTTCTCATGAACCGTCTATCTGATACGTCACATGAGCCTTTTCCATATGAGAATTACGAGTTGCATCCAATATGGCGGCTTCCAAAATGGCCACCATGTGGATAACTCTCCCCCTTCTCATACTACTTCACATTAAATTTCTGTTTATCCACCTGTTTTGTGATGCAAAAATGGTACGACACTTATTGACCAATATGTATAATTAGAAAAGGAGAACTGTGCATACAGCGGGGTGCTGCAGGCCATAATGCCTCTTTCGGCCTTCCTGCTTCTCTCTTCTTATAAGCAAAGGAATTATCCGCTATTTCAGTTTGTTTTTATTGCTTTTATGGCTTGAATTTTATTTTTATATGGAGCGTATCCTAGAATACTGCACATGTGAGCGAGACAGGTACCAAGTAGAACTAGTACGAGATACTGAACGCATACAAATAAGAGCAACACAATGATAACCGGTTTTTTGACGCGTAAGGGAAAAATGAAAAATCGTATGGCTTCATTGGCAGGGAGTTGTTGGGGATGTTCGGCAGGTGCAAGGCTTTCGCGACTTGCGCGTTTGCTGAATATCAGATAAATAAGGAAGGTAATACGTGTCCCGAGCGGAGAACCCCCCCCCCCCCCCCCCCCCCCCCACAATGGGGAAACGAACCCAGGGCCTCTAGAGGCGGCAACTCAAAACCACGTTTTTCTTCTATCTGTTACTTTGCCATTTTTCGTCTTCAGTTCTGTGTGGATATCGCATGACACTATTCAAATTGCGTCGATGACTACTTGATTCAGCTTTTTTTATCATAGAGGGCGGCCAGACCCCAGACCGAACACACTGAGCTTCTGTGCCGGCAACATCTAGACCACGAGCTGCTGATTGTTTGACCCATAGAAGAGCGTCACTGAGAAGCTGAAAAAATTGATTTGACACTTAAAGGTAAACAAACTATTTGGTGCAAGTCTAGCTACAAAGTTTCCAAAACCAGCTTTAAAAATGAGGAATCTAGAAATATTTCAATTACTTCCAGAGCGCACAGATAAGTGTAAACTATCGTTGTTTACGCATTACATAAGCGAATGTGACGCGAAAAGCGCCAATAACCAGTACAGTGGGAAGTATCCTACGCCATGCACTTCACACTGGTTTGCAGAGTATAGATGTTGATGTAGACAGATGAGTTATTGTTAAAACTTAAGGGTAGCATTAAACAAAAATTGTAAATTTTTTGAAGATTACCAAACATTAAGGTATAATTGCAAGCCAAGTCTAATATAAGCTAAGGTAATTAAAATAAGTATGTTTAGTTACTTAGTGTGTCAGTGTTAATCAGATTCTGCTTTGAAGTATAGAGGACGTTCGCAATTAGTGTAAGGAGGAGGGAAAGTCACCTGATTTTTGTTTTCTGGTTTAGTGTGAAGAAGTATGTTGTGGACTAATTGTCCACCGTGTGCCGGATGTGACGTTTTGCTATATACGGTATGGATTTGATTTTTTACTTTATGTCACTTATAGCTGGACCTGGCAACAGTTTTCACGATTTTAGGATTTTAATGCAGACGTTCTCTCCTTTACTCATTGTGCATTATTAAGATGTACAATGCATGGCCGAAGTAGGTCACTGTTGTAGGCGTGTTCTGGGTTCGTTCCTGAAACAAATAAGAAGAAGTAGCTAGTTTGCAGCATGTCAGACGTATGTGCGTTATAGACTTGAAAGAGAAGTAGCATATAACAATTAATTTCTTGAAATGTGCTTTAGTGTACAGGTTGTATCATAATCAATAGTGAAAACTGGCTCGGATTAAAGTGTATCACAAAAGAAGCAAAAACGTTAACGTTCCAGTGATCATGGGTCTACAAACGACCGTTTCCGAACTATTTTCGAATGTGTGGTTAAGAGCCGTCCCTGACTTCAGTATGAAATACTGCCCTAGTTAGTACTAATTTATTTGAAATGCAAAATTATAGATCGAATGCCCAAGCAATTTGGTGAAATTACACGCATGGCCTACCTTAACAAAAAATACAGTATTACTCCAGCACCATATGTGTTGCAGTTTACTGTATACTCGTAACTGTTAAAGGTTCTCTTTTCTGCAGTGAGTTACGAATTCTTTCCAACACCCCCGGACCAGCTCGTGAAGCTTGACAAGTCTGTAGAATTCGCTGCTCTAATTCTTCAGTCATATCAACAGGAGTGCTCTTCAATTCAATTTAGAGATAACCCGAAACAGGAAAATCCATAGGACTTAAGTCAGATGGTCTTCGAGACCAAGGTACAGATCTTGCTCGGCCTCTCCACTCTGGACTATACTGGCCCGTTCCATCAGCAACAGAATGTTGAAATGCTACTTTATCTCCTTTATCTGCTCTATTTATATTGATTTTATTTTGTAATGAGATGTTCTGAGATCTGGCATCGGCCGTGCAATATACCTGGCACTCTCACGAACTCTGAATGAAAAGAAAGACTATTCCAGCGATTTCATGTCTCCAGAAAAAATTAATGAGATGTCTGCTCGTTGAATAACCCTTCATAGCGAATATACCAATCAAATATTTCCACTGAAAAGTCCTCGAACTCGTGTCAGTGATGGTACCTGTATTACAAGGGATCGCCGGCACAATGAAAGGATAGATTAAATTAAGCAAATGTGACTGAACATATTTAGAAAATTTGAAATAATGAATGGTCGCCTGTTAAAACTAATGAAGTTGAGCGGAAAAAAGTCAAACGTATAACTTTTAGTTGATCTAGTTTATTTCATTGATGTGGAACATACAACATAATGTGAAGCCAGTGATACCCATAAAAAAAGAGTACGTTGTATGAATTGTATAATACGAAAAAACTGAAAATCGTGGAATCTTAGCCATCCACGAAATGTTTAAAGTCCAGTGAACTTCGATGTGCAACACCGTTAAAATAATTTTTAAAAAAGAGTCTTCACAAAGAAGATCGATTTACCAAACCATTATTTGAACAACACACAAATTATTATGGATAATATCCTAATTATTACTGAAAATAGTACAAGGAAGACTGCTAGCGAAAGTGCAGGTGATTTTCCAATAGGTCTGGGCAGCTCAGAAATGCAATTAATGGAAACTGCTGAACACTAAATCCAATTCTGAATTAATATAAATGCAACACAAGTTGCGATTTAAAGGACACGCAAGCGGTGAGTTGCTCAGAGGTTAAAGGAGCGCGCTGCTGCTGCGAAACTGGGACACTTACTCAAGCAGTAAACCCATCCAAGGCTGCAGACCAGCGTTCCTGCGATCGGAAATCGGACCTCACGGATCCACGCGCCCGTCTTCGCCCCCTCTACAACCACCTCTCCCGCTTCAGAACACCTCGTCTTCGAGGGAAGAGTCTACCCCGATTACCAGCTTCACAACTCAAGAGTTCTCTTTCCAGCACAAATCGCAGAGGAGAATTTGCTAAAATTCTTGAATAGCGTCCTCTGTGTATTCCTTAGTTGTCTGAAGGTTGGCACGGGGATTGCTACCTCGCCGCTCATTGGGCAATCCAATAACAGAGGTCGGCGGCTGCTGGAGCTCCCAGAATACGAAAATTTCTCACGCTGTGGAAGCACAAAATGGCAGAGCCGCTTACTTCAGCGCCCTGCGGGCGAGCAGACTCGTCACGCTTGCGAACACTACCGGGACTCAACGGAACATCCTGACTTCAAAGGGCGCGCTCTGTGCTGCCGACAGACGCGGACGATCACAGGCGTCCTGTCAGTTCTTAGAACTTCGCAGCCCTTGAGAAGCGTAAGAAAAGAGCGCTGTGTTCCGAAGCGACCAGCCCTCCCAGGCACGATGCTAACTCGCCTGAACTATTTCACACAAGAGAAAATATTGTACTTGGCTCCGACAGTTACTAAATATGCCCGTTCCCGCAGGGCAGTTAAGAAAACACAGATATCTTCATGTAGAGCAAAGATGGCGTAGCGACATGCAACAAACCAGTTATGTTACAATGTGTCGCATCATGCACGTACCCTATATGATCAAAAGTATCCGGACACCTGGCTGAAAATGACTTACAACTTCGTGGCGCCCTCCATCGGTAATGCTGGAATTCAATATCGTGTTGGCCCATCCTTAGCCTTGATGACAGCTTCCACTCTCGCAGGCATACGTTCAATCAGATGCTGGAAGGTTTCTTGGGGAATGGCAGCCCATTCTTCACGGAGTGCTGCACTGAGGAGAAGTATCGATGTCGGTCGATGAGGCCTTGTACGAAGTCGGCGTTCCAAAGCATCCCAAAGGTGTTCTATAGGATTCAGGTCACGACTCTGTACAGGAGAGTCCATTACAGGGATGTTATTGTAGCGTAACCACTCGGCCATAGGCCGTGTGTTATGAAAAGGTGCTCGATCGTGTTGAAAGATGCAATCGTCATCCCCGAATTGCTCTTCAACAGTGGGAAGCAAGAAGGTGCTTAAAAAATCAGTGTAGGCCTGTGCTGTGATAGTGAAATGCAAAACAACAAGGGGTGCAAGCCCCCTCCGTGAAAAACACGACCACACCGTAACAGGCCGCGCAGGCCGAAGTGGCCGCGCGGTTCTGGCGCTGCAGTCTGGAACCGCGAGACCGATACGGTCGCAGGTTCGAATCCTGCCTCGGGCATGGATGTGTGTGATGTCCTTAGGTTAGTTAGGTTTAACTAGTTCTAAGTGGCTCAAATGGCTCTGAGCACTATGGGACTCAACATCTTAGGTCATAAGTCCCCTAGAACTTAGAACTACTTAAACCTAACTAACCTAAGGACATCACACACACCCATGCCCGAGGCAGGATTCGAACCTGCGACCGTAGCAGTCCCGCGGTCCCGGACTGCAGCGCCAGAACCGCTAGACCACCGCGGCCGGCTAGTTCTAAGTTCTAGGGGACTAATGACCTCAGCAGTTGGGTCCCATAGTGCTCAGAGCCATTCGTAACAGGCCGCGTGGGGTAGCCGTGCGGCCTCAGGCGCCTTGTCACGGTCCGTGAGGCTCCCCCCGTCGGAGGTTCGAGTTCTCCCTCGAGCATGGGTGTGTGTGTTGTCCATAGCGTAAGTAGGTTCAAGTTAGAGTAAGTAGTGTGTAGACTTAGGGACCGATGACCTCAGCAGTATGGTTCCATAAGACCTTATCACAAATTTCCAATCTCCACACCATAACAACACGGCCTCCGAATTTTACTGTTGGCACTACACACGCTGGCAGATGACTTTCACCGGCATTCGCCACACCCACACCCTGCCACACCACATTGTGTACCGCTATTCGTCACTCCACACAACGTTTTTCCACTGTTCAATCGTCCAGTGTTTACGATCCTTACACCAAGCGAGTCGTCGTTTGGCATTTACTGGCGTGATGTGTGGCTTATGAGTAGGCGCTCGACCATGAAATCCCGCCTAACTGTCATACTACTTGCAGTGTATCCTGATGCAGTTTGAAATTCCTGTGTGATGGTCTGGACAGATGTCTGCCTATTACACATTACGACCTTCTTCAACGGTCGGCGGTCTCTGTCAGTCAACAGACGAGGTCAGCCTGTACGCTTTTGTGCTGTACGTGCCCCTTCATGCTTCTACTTCACTATCAAATCAGACCTAGGGATGTTTAGGAGTGTAAATCTCGCGTACAGACTTATCACGCAAGTGACACCCAATCACCTGACCACGTTCGAATGAAATTACAATGAAATTCAGACCATTAGCGGCTTACAGGCATTGATAAATATCAACGAGGCCAGTTGAAGATTTGTGCCCCGACCGGGACTCGAACACGGAATCTCCTGCTTACATGGCATACGCTCTATCCGACTGATCCATCGAGGACACAGAGGATAGTGCGACTGCACGACTTATTTCTGGTACGTTCCCCTTGAGACCCACATTTCCAACTTACTGTCCACACACTACATTTGTAGTGCCCCTGTCCACCATATTCATTACTCGCGGTAGTCAATCTACCGATTCCCGTAAGAATTTGGGCAATGTGAGTACATTCGCTGCGAAGAAGATCATTGGCCAATAAACCTCGTCGATGTTAAGATGATAACTGTTCTTTCGGTCACGTCCGAAAGAACAGATACCATTTGTGATCTTGCGTATCCGAAAGAACAGATACGATCTTCATATGGCCACGTTAGAAGTCCGTGAGTTCCGCGGAGCGCTCCATTCTGCTCTCTGACGTTGTCTAATGAATATTGAGGTCGCTGATATGGATTACCTGGCAGTAGGTGGCAGCACAATGCATCTAATATGAAAAACGTAAGTTTTTGGGGGTGTCCAGATACTTTTGATCACAACGTTGCGCAAAGGGAGCATTCCCAAGCAATCTTAGAGGATACCGCTGCACAAACTGAAGGTACCCTCGTCCACCAAAATTTCTTGGAAGCTTTTGTGGGCCAATGAGACGATCACCTAGAACAACTAACTACACATAAAATGACAAACGCCAATTACTCATGAACAATAGGTGGTTTTATGTATCTGCTAAAATGCCTGTTATGAAAATAAAAACACTATCGTTTGTAAATTCAGCTTGCTCCATAAATAAAATGTTGTTTGCCACCAGCTGGATTCTTATACATACGTGACTTTCAGGTTGTCTTCGATCAGGGTATTTTTGTCGCAACAAACGTGGAGCTTCCTGTATTCTGCCCTCAATTCTACTATACATGTAATGTGTGGCCTAATTCACCTACATATTCATTTACATGGATACTCTGTAAATCACATTCAAGTGCCTGGTAGAGGGTTTATCGAACCAACTTCACAATAATTCTTTAGTATTCCAATCTCTTACAGCGGGCGGGAAAAACGAACACCTATACCTTTGGGTGAACTCTGATTTCCCTTATTTTATTATGATGATCGTTTTTTCCTACGAAGGTCGGCGTCAACAAAATACTTTCGAATTCGGAGGAGAAAATTGGGGACTGAAATTTCGTGAGAAGATTCCGCCGCAAAGAAAAATGCCTTTATTCTAATGATGCCCACCCCAAATCCTATATCATTCCTGTGACACTTTCTCCCCTATTTCGTGATAATAGAAAAGGTGCTGCCCTTCCTTAAACTTTCTCGATGTTCTCGTTCAATCGTATCTGGTAAGGATTCCATACTGCGCAACAGTATTCTACAAGAGGACGGACAAGCGTGGTATAGGCAGTCTCTTTAGTAGAGCTGTTGCATTTTCTAAGCGTCCTGCCAATAAAACTCAGCCTTTGTTTAACCTTCCCCACAACATTTTCTATGTGTTCCTTCCAATTTAAGTTGTTCGTAATTGTAGCACCTAGGTATTTAGTTGAATTTGCAGCTTTTAGATTTGACTGATTTATCGTGTAACCGAAGTTTAACGAATTCCTATTAGCACTCATGTGGATAACCTCACACTTTTCGTTATTTAGGATCAACTGCCAATTTTCGCACCATTCAGATAGCTTTTATAAATCGTTTTGCAATTTGTTTTGAACTTCTGATGCCTTTACTAGTCGATAAACGACAGCACCATCTGCAAACAATCTAAGACAGCTACTCAGATTGTCTCCTAAATCGTTTCTATAGATAAGGAACAGCAAAGGGCCTATAACACTACTTTGGGGAACGCCAGAAATCACTTCTGTTTTACTAGATGTCTTTCCGTCAGTTACTACCAACTGTGACCTCTCTGACAGTGAATCACGAATCCAGTCACATAACTGAGACAATAGTCCATAAGCAGGCAATTTCACTGCAAGCAGATTGTGCGGTACAGTGTCAAAGGTCTTCTGGAATTCTAGAAACACGAAATCAATTTGAGATGACTTGTCAATAGTACTCAACACTTCGTGTGAGTAAGGAGCTAGTTGTGTTTCGTTAGAAGGATGTTTTCTAAATCCTTGTTGACTGTGTGTCAATAGACCGGTCTCATCGAGGTAATTCATAATGTTCGAACACAATATATGTTCCAAATTCCTGCTGCTTATCGACGTTAATGATATTGGCCAGTAATTCAATGCCGGCAGCTGTGGCCGAGCGGATCTAGGCGCTACAGTCTGGAACCGCGCGACCGCTGCGGTCGCAGGTTCGAATCCTGCCTCGGGCATGGATGTCTGTGATGCCCTTAGGTTGGTTAGGTTTAAGTAGTTCTACGTTCTAGGGGACTGATGACCTCAGATGTTAAGTATCATAGTGCTCAGAGACATTTGAACCATTTTGTTATTTAGTGGATTATTCTTACTACATTTCTTGAATATTGATGTGACCTGTGCAACTTTCTAGTCTTTGGGCACGGATCTTTCGTCCAGCGAACGGTTGTATGTGATCGTTAAGTATGGAGCTATTGTATTAGCATACTCTGAATGGAACCTAACTGGTGTACGATCTGGACCGGAGCACTTGCTTTTTTAAAGTGATTTAAGTTGCTTCACTACACTGAGGATATCTACTCCTACGTTACTCATGTTGGCAGCTGTTCTTGATTCGAATTCAGGAATATTTCCTTCGTCTTCTTTGGTGAAGGAATTTCGGAAGGCTGTGTTTAGTAACTCTGCTTTGGCAGCACTGTCTTCGATACTATTTCCATAGCTAGCGCGCAGAGAAGGCATAGATGTGTCTTGCCGGTAGAATATTTTGCATACGGCCAGAATCTCTTTGGATTTTCTGCCAGGTTTCGAGACAAAGTTTCGTTGTGGAAACTATTATAAGCATCTTCCATTGAAGTCCGCCCTAAATTTCGAGCTTTTGTAGAAGATCGCCAATACTGGAGATTTGCGACCGTTTTAATTTGGCATGTGTTTTTCGTTTTTTCTGCAAGTGTTCTGACTCGTTTTGTGTTCCAAGCAAGATCAACTCCATCGTTTCTTAATTTATTTGGTATAAATCTCTCAATTACTGCCGATATTATTTCATTGAATTAAAGCCACATCTGGTCTACACTTCTATTATTAATTTGGAAAGAGTGGAGATTGTCTCTCAGGGAGGCGTGAAGTGAATTTTTATCTACATTTTTGAACAGTTATATTTTTCGTTTATTTCTGGAGGATTTGGGGGTTACAATATCCAGTCTCGTTACGACAACCCCGTGTTTACTAATTCCTGTAACCGTTATGATGCTTGTTATTAGCTCAGGATTATTTGTTGATAAGAAGTCAAGTGTGTTTTCACAACCGTTTACTGTTAGCGTGGGCTCATGAAGTAACTGCTCGAAATAATTTTTCGAAAACTCATTTAGCATAATTTCTTATGATTTTTTATGCGTACCTCCGGATTTAAACATGTATTTTCGACAACATATCGAGGGTAAATTAAAGTCACCACCGAATATAACTGTATGAGTCGGTTATGTGTTTGAAATTGGACTCACGTTTTCTTTAACCTTTCAGCAATTGTATCATCCGGATTGGGAAGTCGATAAAAGGATCCAATTATTATTTTATTCCGGTTTCCAAGAATGACCTCTACTCATGCCGACTCACAGAAACTATCTACTTCAATTTCGCTGCCAGATAAACAACTTCTAACAGTAACAAACGCGCCACAGCCAACTGTGTTTAGCCTCTCCTTTGTGAACATCTTTAGGTCTTTCGCAAAAATTTCGGCTGAAATTGTCTCCGGCTTTAACCAGCTTTCAGTGCCTGTAACGATTTGAACATCAGTGCTTTCTATTAGCGCTTGGAGCTCTGGTAGATTTCACACAACTACGACAATATGCATCTATTATACTGATGGTTCGTGAATCTACGTTCTTCCTGTATTCGACCTGCGCCCTTTGAGACTGAAGCCATTTTTGTGTTTCCACGAGACCCTCTAAACTAAAAAACCGCCGAGACCACACCATACAGCCTCTGCTACCCGTGTAGCAGCTTCCTGCGTGTAGTGGCCTCTTGAGCTATTTAACGGAAACCGAAACCCAACCACCCTATGGCTCAAGTCGAGGAATCTGCAGCCTACACGGTCGCAGAACCGTCTGAGCCTCTGATTCAGACCCTCCATTTGGCTTTCACTAAGGTCCACAATCGGTCCTGTCGACTATGCTGCAAATGGTCAGCAATCCATTCATCTCTCATGCAAGACCGTCAGCCTTTACCACGTCTGATAGCCACTCGAAACCAGAGAGAATCTCTTCCGATCCAAAGCGACACACATCACTGGTACCGACGTGAGCCACCACCTGCAGCTGGCTGCACCCTGCGCTCTTCATGGCATCCGGAAAGATCCGTTCCACATCTGGAATGACTCCATCCGGTATGCACACTGAGTACACATTGGCTTTCTTCTCATTCTTGGCAGCCACGCCCCTAAAGGGCCTCACAGCGCGCCTGACATTGGAGCTCCCAACTACCAATAATCCCACCCCATGTGATTGCCCGGATCTTTCAGGGTGAGAGGTTTCCTCTGAATCAGGCCAGGTGACTGCATCTGGCTGAGCGACAGTGTCAGTCACAGACAGCACCTGTAACCTCTTTGTCAGACTAACCGGGAAGTCTTTCGCCGCCCGCCACGCACCGATGCCACCTCCCACTCGATCACAGGTGTGGGGTCAACCTCATTGCGTGCAGTAACTGGGCTGGTAACCTGTGAGAACCGATCAGACGTGCTGGACGTCCGTTGGATCCCCACGGCCGGTCGACAACAGTGATGCCCATCCACCGCAGCTTCAAGCTGTGTAATCGAAGCCGACGCAGCCTGGAGCTGAGAACTTAGTGTCACCAACTCGGCTCGCATCCGCACTGAACAATCACAGTCCCTATCCATAGTGAAGACCGTGGAAAACTTCACTGCTCAGAAAAGTGGACTATCGACACGTGCTGCAGAACTCTCCAGTAGACCCTGACGAAAACGCAAGAACTTTGCCTAATAAATTAGATTAATACGTGGAGATTCAAAAACTGAACTACCGAAGCAATGAGACTAAATCATTCGCTCCTGATTTGGAACTTGTAATATTCGTAAAAGTCATAAAATCTGTTACTTCTGTCTCGGCCGATTGCTGCTGCCTTTACTTTAAGGTTTCGTTGTGACTACATCTCACACCACTCAGGTAAGTGAGTGACTGCTACGACTGTGCATTGCATCCATCCTGTCTGTCCTGTACGTATGGCTTGATTACAACGCCAGCTCTCGTCTATGTTCCTTTCTGTATACAACATCACTCTGTGGACAACTTCTTGCGTGCAATGAGTAAATCATAATTATATATACAGTGAATAACGTCAATGCCGACGTGTAACTACACACAAGATCCATGTTTAGCGGAACATTTTTGCTTCTATATGGATAATACAGGCATCGCCAGCAGGGGACACAACGAGTGTTTTAATTATTTTGCAGAGCGCAGCCACATTTATTTTGAATTTTTTTTCTAGTAGTATGCGAGAAATGTGAGATATTCATTACCGTAGTGGTAACACGTTATGAGTTAAAAGCACCGCTCGCCAGAATCGCCAACACTACGAGCCATGGAAGCCATCGATTCGCTGATCAATGTTAAGTATATCGCAAGTATGATTAAAGGGTTCAACAAGAAGGTAAAATATGACAACATATGTAATAACTTTCGGACCAAAATTTTTCCCAGCAATTGTTTCATTTCACGCAATGCGGCGCACATTCCATTTGTTCGGCTACGCTTCATCTTCCTAAGATTTAAAGCCCAAAGAAGGCAGTGTCGATAGCAGTCTCATTGTTCTACCTGTGGCGCAATTTACGACATGCGGCGCGTTTAAAGCAAACAGCATCGGCCACGATTTACCAGTATCAGCAACAGTTGAAGCATATCTTTTAGGGAGAGTGGAATTTTTATGGTAAATTTCGAAGATAAATTATGTGTTAATCAGAGGATTGTTGAATTCACAGGTTGTGTATAGCGAAAACCACCAAACACTGTATCTAAATGATAGAAAATGTTCAAATATGTGTGAAATCTTATGGGACTTAACTGCTAAGGTCATCAGTCCCTAAACTTACACACTACTTAACCTAAATTATCCTAAGGACAAACACACACACCCATGCCCGAGGGAGGATTCTAACCTCCGCCAGGACCAGCCGCACAGTCCATGACTGCAGCGTCTAAATGATATTCATTTTTGAAAACAAAAGTAAGGAAGCACGGAATTCTTTGTCTGATCTTCACTTCTTCTTGTATAGCATTAGCGAAGAGAGACATATGTAATTTCTCTGTGTAATTTTTAATTGTCCGCCGCTTGTGGTCTCGCGGTGGCGGACTCGCTTCCCGAACACGGGACCCCGGGTTCGATTCCCGGCGGGGTCAGGGATTTTCACCTGCTCCGAGATAACTGGGTGTTGTTGTGTCGTCTTCATCATCATGATTCATCCGCATTACGGTCGGAGGAAGGCAACGGCAAACCACCTCCATTAGGACCTTGGCTAGTACGGCGGTGCGGTTCTCCCGCATAGTTCCCCTACGCTCTGTCAAGAAGCATGGGACTTCATTTCCATTCCAATTTGTAATTGTTAATAATAATGTAGTTTCTTACAAATGTGTCTGCAGTCATTCGTAGAATCCTTTGGAATCATGCATTTTAATCTTGTTTATGAGTTTTAACATTTCATATCTTTGTGTCAGGATTGTGCGAGCATTGTGGAATCAAAACGACCGCCAGTTAATCGTGGCGGGTTGTTTTACCTTTACTAGCTTTGCATTATTTTTCTATGAAGCCCGATTTCATACTTCTTGCCACTTTCTTCATGGAAATCTATATAATATATTTTCACGGCCAATGCTTTCAAACAATGACGACACACAATAGCCACCAGAGCGTGATACTCTGAGAGAGCGTCAAAATAACGACGGCAGTTGTAAGATACTGAAGTTGTTGAAAGTTAACCAAATGGTAACAAGTTTTGTGATGTGTATTAAACTAGTAACCGCATCGTGTCATCGCACCTGTGACATCTTTTCCCGAAGCAAACCTTTCTTAACTGCATCGCATACATTTTGGTGAGAGTCTGTCAGTAAGGAAGGATACGTTACACGGTTATCGACCAACTTTCACGAAAAATGTAACGCAGCTGGCACGCTATTGCAACACCAGTACACTCTCAGCGAGTGCCTAGCCACACAAACAGTAGAATCCGGAGCCCCTTGTCATTGTCTTGCAGGAAATGCTCATCTTCGGAGAGAGGAGTGTACCGCCAATGTGACAAAGCAATACAAAATTTGAAAAATAATGCCCATCTTAAAGAAAAACAAGTTAGCAGTTGAACGGTATCGGTGAGGGTGGAATTTATTACATTCGCTGGTATAATATGATATTAGTGAAACCCGTTCAGGAATGCTGAATCTGAAATGAATGGACACGTCGTGGATATTGAAAATCTGTTCAAATGGTTCAAATAGCTCTAAGCACTATAGGACTTAACATCTGAGGTCATCAGTCCCCTAGACTTAGAACTACTTAAACCTAACTAACCTAAGGACATCACACACATCCATGCCCGAGGCAGGATTCGAACCTGCTACCACATAGCAGCAGCGCGGTTCCGGACTGAAGCGCCTAGAACCGCTCGGCCACAGCGGCCGGCTGGAAAATCTGTGCCGGTGTGGTATTCGAACCCAGAACCACGAATCTTCAAGATCACTTGCCTTAACTTTGATTTTGTTTCCTTCACCCCTCTATTCTCTACTTGTAACCATTCTTTTGCAGCCCAAAATAATTTTCAGTGACGTCGGCCCTTGAGCCCCGAAAATAAACGTTTTCTTTTTCTATAGTTTGGACAGATACTATTTTTCTTCTAAGAAAACAACTTAATTCTTCTTCCGTGTATAAAGATTTTCTTCGAGTGGCGTATAAAACAACTAATGCACCTTCCGCTAAATTTCAAAACTTAATATAAAAATAATACTAACTTTTCTTACCTTCCCTCACTATTGTTTGCCGCGCAGGATTAGCCGAGCGGTCTAGGGCGCTGCAGTCATGGGCTGTGCGGCTCGTCCCGGCGGAGGTTCGAGTCCTCCCTCGGGCATGGCTGTGTGTGTTTGTCCTTGGGATAATTTAGGTTAAGTAGTGTGTAAGCTTAGGGAATGATGACCATAGCACTTAAGTCCCATAAGATTTCACACACCTCACTATTGTTTATAACAAGAGTTCTCATTAAATTCTTTTGGTATACTATTGGGCTCCTGAACAATCCTTATGACAAGATTCAAATTTTAAATGCCACTCATGATTTCACCGATACCATTTCATGTGATCGATTCCATTCACTTCATTTTAGTGACTTTAATTCAGTTGGTGTACAGGTATATTATCCTAAAATTGGATCCCTTTTAATTCGTGAATTGTTCAAAATACGGGAATCAGTTTTTCTGAAAATAATAGTTGGCATGGAGGTACGCGACTATGTTGCCTCCTGTACCAACCGAGATAGCGAAGCAAGTATGGTTTTTTTGAATGGAACGAAATACTTTTTCATAGCATTCGAAAGCTTTTGAAAACATGAGTAGAGTGGTGTAACGCTTGTTAATGTTCGCAATTTTCGCGTAGACGAAATTGGCTGTTGAGCTGTTCACACTGCCTAGGAGAGGGGTGGGGGTGGGGGTGCGGTTCCGCCTTTTTATAAAACCATTCGGTTGTTTACTTGTTTCCACAGAAGCTGTTCACTTAAACATGAGTATGCACCTTCTAAAAGTTAGCATACAGAGTGAAAATTAATAAAACCGACAAACTGCAGGGGTGGATACCTCACTGGAAATGGAGGAAAAAAGGTTTTATGATCATGTATCCGGAAACGCATCGTTGCCACGGTAGATGGCGCTGACAAATGACAGTTCGTCTCACTAAGTGCCATGTCTTCCTTGTGTGTTGCAGACTGTATGAGTGACGCACTATACTGTAAGCAGCAGAGTGGTCACATGTTCATGTCAGGAACAAGCCAAGATTATGTTTACGTGCGGCCAAGCAGATGGTAACGGCCGAGCAGCAGAACCCGGTCCTCCAAATCTAGTGTACACACAGTCCGTCACCTAACCGCAAATTCGACTGTCTGAAAGGGCCCATGATGACACAAAGGCTTAAAAAGAGCTTGAAATGTTTTGTAATGTGCTTGGTGTCTGTGAGAGAACTTGTTTTGGTATAGCTCACGCAAGATATGGTGGCCGAAGCGCAGTGACCAATTCTCGTCCAAGACCCTGGGCGAGTTCATTCGTTTGTCTGGGAGGGAAGGCCGATAAGTGTTTCCCACCTTTCGGCCAGTCAGCGATGATAGGATCGAGGCGCTCACCCTGCAGTCTTTCTCAAACGATTTTACAGAAACTATTGGGTAAAAAAAATTGCATTTTTGCCTTACTTATAGCTTTATATGTCAGATTCATGATCATTTGCCCATAATTTCGTTAATGGTAATTGTTATTGCGACATTTACGGGAAAGTAAGGCACAGCACGAAATTCGGAGTAGTGCGCAATGAGAAATAGAGGTCGCTATGATTTTGCGTTTAGTGCATATTACATAATATGTTGTTGTGTATGAAATTTAGCTAACATACTGAATTTTTCTTTAGACTAGGGTAGTGGTATCTATTTCTCACTAATCTCAAGAAAACTGGTCTGATTTGCGATCGCGCCGCGCCAGTGATAAATCCAGAATGAAATATTCACAAGAACAAGATTCCTCATATTTCATAAACGGTTTGAGATATGGAAATGAGACTTTGGCAAACGACAACACAGAAAGAGGACAGTACTTTCCTATATCGTTACTATGTAAAACTTCATTAGCCGGCCGAAATGGCCGAGCGGTTCTAGGCGCTACAGTCTGGAACCGCGCGACCGCTACGGTCACAGGTTCGAATCCTGCCTCGGGCATGGATGTGTGTGATGTCCTTAGGTTAGTTAGGTTTAAGTAGTTCTAAGTTCTAGGGGACTGATGACCTCAGAAGTTAAGTCCCATAGTGCTCAGAGCCATTTTTTTTTTTTTTTTGAAAATTCATCATCTACCTGTTATTCCAATATCTACAGACTTTTTCAGTGAAAGAATGTAATTTTTAAGGGCCATCGATAGCTGGTGAAACGAGAAGTGCTATGGGTTTGTGGAACAACATATGTGAAAACATTACACGCTTTTTTGTACCGAGAATGTGCATTTTCATAAGCTACTGACTTCGCTTTTCCTCAGTTTCTCACTTAATAGCAAATGTTTACATGGCAATCATTGCAATGTGTAGATTTCACTCGAAATTCGCCTCTCGTGACACTTCTCTGAAAGTTACAAATGGTTAGCAATCCAGGAGAAAATAAATCGCTGCATTTTAGGCGAAATTCTCTTTAGATACTAACGAAAGCAGAGGTGACGGCAGATGTTTTTGAATGGTCACCACGCAAGCCTGGGCATACATCTACATCTATATCTACATCTACATGATTACTCTGCAATTCACATTTAATTGCTTGGCAGAGGGTTCATCGAACCACAATCATACTCTCTCTCTACCATTCCACTCCCGAACAGCGTGCGGGAAAAACGAACACCTAAACCTTTCTGCTCGAGCTCTTATTTCTCTTATTTTATTTTGATGATCATTCCTACCTATGTAGGATGGGCTCAACAAAATATTTTTGCATTCGGAAGTGAAAGTTGGTGACTGAAATTTCGTAAATAGATCTCGCCGCGACGAAAAACGTCTTTGCTTTAATGACTTCCATCCCAACTCGTGTATCATATCTCCCACACTCTCTCCCCTATTACGTGATAATACAAAACGAGCTGCCCTTTTTTGCACCCTTTCGATGTCCTCCGTCAATCCCACGTGGTAAGGATACCACACCGCGCAGCAATATTCTAACAGAGGACGAACGAGTGTAGTGTAAGCTGTCTCTTTAGTGGACTTGTTGCATCTTCTAAGTGTCCTGCCAATGAAACGCAACCTTTGGCTCGCCTTCCCCACAATATTATCTATGTGGTCTTTCCAACTGAAGTTGTTCGTAATCTTAACGCCCAGGTACTTAGTTGAATTGACAGCCTTGAGAATTGTACTATTTATCGAGTAATCGAATTCCAACGGATATCTTTTGGAACTCATGTGGATCACCTCACACTTTTCGTTATTTAGCGTCAACTGCCACCTGCCACACCATACAGCTATCTTTTCTAAATCGCTTTGCAACTGATACTAGACGGTAAATTACAGCATCATCTGCGAACAACCTAAGAGTCCCAGGACGCTTCCCAGGGGAACACCTGATATCACTTCAGTTTTACTCGATGATTTGCCAAATATTACTACGAACTGCGACCTTCCTGACAGGAAATCACGAATCCAGTCGCACAACTGAGACGATACCCCATAGTCCCGCAGCTTGATTAGACGTCCCTTGTGGGGAACGGTGTCAAAAGCTTTCCAGAAATCTAGAAATACGGAATGAACTTGAGATCCCCTGTCGATAGCGGCCATTACTTCGTTCGAATAAAGAGCTAGCATAAGAATGATGTTTTCTGAAACCATGCTGATTACGTATCAATAGATCGTTCCCTTCGAGGTGATCCATAATATTTGAATACAGTATATGCTCCAAAACCCTACTGCAAACCGACGTCAATGATATAGGTCTGTAGTTCGATGGATTACTCCTACTACCCTTCTTAAACACTGGTGCGACCTGCGCAATTTTCCAATCTGTAGGTACAGATCTATCGGTGAGCGAGCGGTTGTATATGATTGCTAAGTAGGGAGCTATTGTATCAGCGTAATCTGGAAGGAACCTAATCGGTATACAATCTGGACCTAAAGACTTGTCCGTATCAAGCGATTTGAGTTGCTTCGCAACCCCTAAGGTATCTACTTCTAAGAAACTCATGCTAGCAGCTGTTCGTGTTTCAAATTCTTGAATATTCCATTCGTATTCCCCGGTGAAGGTCTCCACTTAAAATTTACAAAAAAAAGTGAGCGTAGGCTTCAGTTTAGAATTGCACTTCCACTCTAGCACTTGGCGTTTCCCAAACATCGCTCTGAGCGACCCACCACCACTACCGCTCTCCCCTCGCTAACCCAGTTGAAAGTGCATCTAGCAGCCACGACATTTTGCGAGCACTATATAGCCGTACCCCCCAATAACCATGGACCTTGCCGTTGGTGGGGAGGCTTGCGTGCCTCAGCGATACAGGTAGCCGTACCGTAGGTGCAACCACATCGGAGGGGTATCTGTTGAGAGGCCAGACAAACGTGTGGTTCCTGAAGAGGGGCAGCAACCTTGTCAGTAATTGGAGGGGCAACATTCTGCATGATTGACTGATCTGGCCTTGTAACACTAACCAAAACGGCCTTGCTGTGCTGGTACTGCGAACGGCTGAAAGCAAGGGGAAACTACAGCCGTAATTTTTCCCGAGGGCACGCAACATTACTGTATGGTTAATAGATGATGGCATCCTCTTGGGTAAAATATTCCGGAGGTAAAATAGTCCCCCATTCGGATCTCCGGGCGGGGACTACTCAGGAGGACGTCGTTATCAGGAGAAAGAAAACTAGAAAACTGGCGTTCTACGGATCGGAGCGTGGAATGTCAGATCCCTTAATCGAGCAGGTAGGTTAGAAAGTTTAAAAAGGGAAATGGACAGGTTAAAGTTAGATACAGTAGGAATTAGTGAAGTTCGGTGGCAGGAGGAACAAGACTTTAGGTCAGGCGAATACAGGGTTATAAATACAAAATCAAATAAGGACAATGCAGGAGTCGGTTTAATAATGAATAACAAAATAGGAGTGCGGGTAAGCTACTACAAACAGCATAGTGAACGCCTTATTGTGGCCAAGATAGACACGAAGCCCACGACTACTACAGTAGTATAAGTTAATATGTCAACTAACTCTGCAGATGACGAAGAAATTGAAGAAATGTATGATGAAATAAAAGAAAATATTCAGATAGTGAAGGGAGACGAAAATGTAATAGTCATGGGTGACTGGAATTCGGTAGTAGAAAAAGGGAGAGAAGGAAACGTAGTTGGTGAATATGGATTGGGGCTAAGAAATGAAAGAGGAAGCCGCCTGGTAAAATTTTGTACAGAGCACAACTTAATCATAGCTAACACTTGGTTCAAGAATAATAAAAGAAGGTTGTATACATGGAAGAAGCCTGGAGATACTAAAAGGTATCAGATAGATTATGTAATGGTAAGACGGAGATTTAGGAACCAGTCATTAAATTGTAAGGCATTCCAGGGGCAGATGTGGACTCTGACCACAATCTATTGGTTAGGAACTGTAGATTAAAACCGAAGAAACTGCAAAAAGGTGGGAATTTAAGGAGATGGGACCTGGATAAACTGACTAAACCAGAGGTTGTACAGAGTTTCAGGGAGAGCATAAGGGAGCAATCGACAGGAATAGGGGAACGAAATACAGCAGAAGAAGAATGGGTAGCTTTGAGAGATGAAGTAGTGAAGGCAGCAGAGAATCAAGTAGGTAAAAAGACGAGGGGTAGTAGAAATCCTTGGGTGACAGAAGAAATATTGCATTTAATTGATGAAAGGTGAAAATATAAAAACGCAGTAAATGAAGCAGGCAAAAAGAAACACAAACGTCTCAAAAATGAGATCGATAGGAAGTGCAAAATGGCTAAGCAGGGATGGCTAGATGACAAATGTAAGGATGTAGAGGCTTATCTCACTAGGGGTAAGATAGATAATGCCTACAGAAAAATTAAAGAGAACTTTGGAGATAAGAGAACCACTTGTATGAATATCAAGAGCTCAGATGGAAACCCAGTTCTAAGCAAAGAAGGGAAAGCAGAAAGGTGGAAGGAGTATATAGAGGGGCTATATAAGGGCGATGTACTTGAGGACAATATTTTAGAAATGGAAGCGAATGTAGATGAAGATGAAATGGGAGATATGGTGCTGCGTGAAGAGTTTGACAGAGCACTGAAAGACCTGAGTCGAAACATGGGCCCGGGAGTAGACAACATTCCATTAGAACTACTGACAGCCCTGGGAGATCCAGTCCTGACAAAACTCTACCATCTGGTGAGCAAGATGTATGAGACTGGCGAAATGCCCTCAGACTTCAAGAAGAATATAATAATTCCAATCCCAAAGAAAGCAGGTGTTGACAGATGTGAAAATTATTGAACAATCAGTTCAATAAGTCACGGATGCAAAATACTAAGGCGAATTCTTTACAGACGATTGGAAAAACTAGTAGAAGCCGACCTCGGGGAAGATTAGTTTGGATTCCGTAGAAATATTGGAACACGTGTGGCAATACTGGGCCTACGACTTATCTTAGAAGCTAGATTAACGAAAGGCGAACCTACGTTTCTAGCATTTGTAGACTTAGATAAAGCTTTTTACAATGTTGACTGGAATACTCTCTTTCAAATTCTGAAGGTGGCAGGGGTAAAATACAGGGAGTGAAAGGCTATTTACAATTTGTACAGAAACCAGATGGCAGTTATAAGAGTCGAGGGGCATGTAAGGGAAGCAGTGGTTGGGAAGGGAGTGAGACAGGGTTGTAGCCTCTCCCCGATGTTATTCAATCTGTATATTGAGCAAGCAATGAAGGAAACAAAATAAAAATTCGGAGTAGGTATTAAACCCCATGGAGAAGCAATAAAAACTTTGAGGTTCGCCGATGACATTGTAATTCTGTCAGAGACATCAAAGGACCTGGAAGAGCAGCTGAATGGAATGGACAGTGTCTTGAAAGGAGGATATAAGATGAACATCAACAAATCAAAACGAGGATCATGGAATGTAGTCGAATTAAGTCGGGTGATGCTGAGGGAATTAGATTAGGAAATGAGACACTTAAAGTAGTAAAGGAGTTTTGCTATTTGGGGAGCAAAGTAACTGATGATGGTCGAAGTAGAGAGGATATAAAATGTAGACTGGCAATGGCAAGGGAAGCATTTCTGAAGAAGAGAAATTTGTTAACATCGAGTATTGATTTAAGTGTCAGGAAGTCGTTTCTGAAAGTATTTGTATGGAGTGTAGCCATGTATGGAAGTGAAACATGGACGGTAACTAGTTTGAACAAGAAGAGAATAGAAGCTTTCGAAATGTGGTGCTACAGAAGAATCTGAAGATTAGATGGGTAGATCACATACCTAATGAGGAGGTATTGAATAGGATTGGGGAGAAGAGAAGTTTGTGGCACAACGTGACTAGAAGAAGGGATCTGTTGGTAGGAAATGTTCTGAGACATCAAGGGATCACCAATTTAGTATTGGAGGGCAGCGTAGAGGGTAAAAATCGTAGAGGAAGACCAAGAGATGAATACACTAAACAGATACAGAAGGATGTCGGTTGCAGTAGGTACTGGGAGATGAAGAAGCTTGCACAGGATAGCGTATCATGGAGAGCTGCATCAAACTAGTCTCAGGACTGAAGAGCCCAACAACAACAACATATAGCCGTGCTACTTCTCGAATGTTTCCATCTGCTTGGCCGTACACAAGTGCAGAGCAACATTCAATGAATGTTACTTGGTCTGCCATAATTGTGTGTAACTTTTAAGTCCCCTTGTATTACACAGGTGTGATAGAGATCCAAGCAGTTCTGTGGTGTGTAGCTCGACTGAGATTCACACAGCAAATTGCCCTTGTGGAAAGCCTTTACCTCTCAATAGCCGGCCGAAGTGGCCGTGCGGTTAAAGGCGCTGCCGTCTGGAACCGCAAGACCGCTACGGTCGCAGGTTCGAATCCTGCCTCGGGCATGGATGTTTGTGATGTCCTTAGGTTAGTTAGGTTTAACTAGTTCTAAGTTCTAGGGAACTAATGACCTCAGCAGTTGAGTCCCATAGTGCTCAGAGCCATTTGAACCATTTGAACCTCTCAATAGTCCGTTTTACATACTCAAACGCAGAGCGATAAAATATAGAAAAAATAATTTTTTTCGACTGTTGCATTATTTGATATATGGTAGTTTGTCAGAAAGTGACATGATGAGAAGGTATCTGCGTTGAAACGGGGGATGATTCCTTCTGTCGACAAATACTAATGTTACAGAATATCTAGGTCTTCAAAAACTGGTATGTACTGGATTCCACGAGAATGCGGCATGTTTACGTGGGGCACATTACGAGAACAGTCGACGATAGGTGCAAGGAACGTTTACGACACTCACTATTGTTACATCTAAGCAAATCAGCAGTCTCGCAGCACTGCTTCCAATATAATAATGAACTGATACAAATATCATGATACGAACAGTTAGTCTGTGGGAAAGCCTAATTAATGAGTCTCTCTAAATACAGATATGGAAAATTTAACAAACTGGGATGGAGATTTTAATTTAAAATAATCTTCGAGTCCATCACTCAATTCATTAAAATCTCGCCGGCTATCTCTTCAACTACAGCTGGGAAAACTTGTGAGAATGTGCATTTTTTGGAATAACACTGCGTACTAGGAAAAACGAATGAGCATCAAAGGGCATAGCGACTGCAGGGAGTTGAATTCGGCTACATTAATAGCGATATTTCAGTCTGGTTGGAGTCCAGGTAGCGAGCAAGCGTAACAACAGAGCTCGCAACACCTGAAGAAGATGACTAAATCGGTCTTTGAAATATTGTGCACGAAAATGGATGCAACAAATTGGCTGAACATCGAAAACACACCCTAAACCCATCGCCACATAAAACACCTTCCCCATGTGCGCTTGACACAATTAGCTGTCTAATAACCCTCCCACCGTGGGCTAACAAAACTAGCATCGCAACACAAACAATTATTTGTCTCTAATTTGAAATGTTTGAATCGACGATTGGAAAACTGTTCATCCTTACAGGAGTGAAAGTTAGTGTGACAGAAATGATAAAGGCAAAATGACGTAAAATTCAATTATGCATGTTCTCATTGCGTTCAGCGAGGATATGAGCGTAGATATGAGATGACACTGTGCAACTGGAGTCAGCTCAGAAAATTATTACCCGTCACGTCATTCATTCGGCGCCCAGTGACAGTGTTGTCGCTGCTGGAGTACTGATCATTATTAGAGTTTTACTGTCCCCATGAGTAGATATAGCTAAAACTAATAACATCCTAGACTAATCTTGGACCGCTCTATCGAGTGGGTACGTAACATTCCGCTTAAAAACCCACTTTGTTTGTAACAGGAAGCATAACGATGCTTTCCGTCGTCAATGTGCCTCGCATGAAAGACTTGACGAGTGGTATTAGTTACGGGTGACTCCAACTACTCAGTACAAAGACGAAACTGCCAATATTTCCTGAAACACCATACAAAATGTGCCTGACGACTTTTAGGAGAGACTCTATTTATATCTTGGGCTTACATTTCAGCAAGATAATGCCCGCCCACATAGGGCGAAAGTTTCTACTGCTTCTCTTCGAGCTTGTCAAACCCTGCCTTGTGCTGCAAGGTCATCGGATCTCTCCCAATTAAGAATGTTTGGAGCATTATGGGCAGGGCCCGATATCCCTCAGGAGGATATGCAGTAAATCTATCAATCAATGCCAAGCCAAAGAACAGCTTGCATATCGGCCAGAGGTGGACCAACTCATTATCGACTTGGCCCGTTCTTAAATTCCTAAAACGTTATTTTAACCCTTTTCTGAGCATTTTAAATGTGTGAATACAACATTTATTTTACTTCGCTTCAGCCGCAGCAAAAGTGCTACCGCACCATACCTCAAAATCTACGGTTCTGATTTTTTCTCGTCAGGTACCGCTACGGTGTACCGGTGCCTACCGTCACAAGTCAAGCAGTATATATATAGTGTGTCCCAAAAACACACCTTCGAACTTTAGGGTCAGGTTCCTTATACAGAAATAAGTAAATAATGTCTTGAAAACATGGGCTCTAAAACGTATATCTTAAGAGGATGAGCACTTGTTCATCTTCGATACTATGAAACAGATCTCTTCTACTGCAAAATCTCTGCACGGAACGTGAAATCACGAACAGTGTTCACTAATGCAGAATATAACCACAATGGCGCAATAACAACTCCCAAGTCAAACTCAGGTACAGACTATAAAACAGAATCTTTAGTTAGGCATAAGTATAAGTCACCATCAACCAGGAACAGTGCTTGGAGTCGTGTGGTCGTCTGGAAGCAACGTATGGGACTTACACAAAACGTGGAAGTAGAATCAGGCAGATTGCCGTCGCTTCATTCGTATGATACAATTCAGCAAAGATACTTCCATATCACAGACTACATCGACGATGGATGTATGGACCGTGCCATAGACTACTACGGAGCCAGGCAAATAAAAAAAAAAAAAATAAAAAACATGTATCAATGGGTCAGGTTTCAAACTGGTATCTTACTCAGAATGGTAGCTTGGAGCGGAAATCTTCCAGCTAGATGCTGATAATGCATACGCACACGTAGACATTCCGAATCATCAATGGATAATTGTGGTACTCAGCACCAGAATACCGAAAGTAATGAAACAGCCATATAGCTGGAAACATGTACGCTTAGCATTCACACTAACACGCCTCAAAACAGTAATAAGACACAAAGCCCTAACGCAAAATGTAGACCTTCCATTAAGCCAGCTGGTTTTACTTATGGAGGATCTAGACACAGTCAACACATTCAAGTACCTGTAATAGACAACTCAGCGACATGTGAAGAGAATACAAATAAATCAAGGGTTAAAAAGGCACCAGTAACAGTTTGTCGAAAGGAAGGCAACATTAGTGTAGATGCCACAAATACATACACGGACACGAGATCCATACAAACATAGAACTTTTGAAAATACAAATACTGCAAACAAAGACAATCCGCAGCCATCTATGTTACGTTTATATTCAGGAGACGCAGAGTAACCCAAGTAAATACCAGAAACAGATATAGATTCTACAAACCCACTCCTAACCAATAAGACAATCATCAGGGCTTATCAAGACGTAGACCAGGAACTTGGACGTGACATAATAAATATAATCGATTATGATGACATTGCGACAAAGCTCAGTACCAGTTGGCTCGAAAATAGGGATATATTTCAAACGGCACTGCGCTTAGTTACACGTCTCAATCATCCAAACGGACACACAATATGCTACCCGACCACTGAACAGACAGACCGTATGATCCACCGAACTGTAAACCTCCCAACCTAAAAACATCAGCCCTGCAACCTCTTGATGGCCTGTGTTGTTGGCTAGGTTGAGGGAGATGCAACTACCAACTGCCCTGTATAACAGCTTACTAGGTTGTTGCAAAAATAGGAGAGCAGAGTGGGTAGAAGGACACCAGAACGTAGTCAAGAAAATAAGAAAAATATGGCTGCAAGGCTCAATCTGTGTACCAATGTTTTGAGACATCGAGCCACTCGTAAACAACTTGGGTGCGGATGAGAGGGTAAACGGGACAGTCACTTATGCGAATAACTTATTATTTGTTGTATCAGAAGAGTCACGAGTACACCTAGAAATCAAATCTATGCAACTTCTCATAGGCATAAGTAACTGGTTTAGAAAAAAAAATTGCTACAAACAAAACAGTATATCTATTACTCAAAGGAACACTGAAACGGAACCCAATGATTAAACTAGCTAACGTTAATATAAGGAGGAAACAAGTTACACGATGTTTAGGAATACATATTGACGAACAACCTAATTTCAATGTGGACAAAAGAATGGCAATTGATAATGTGACGAAACTGATGAGAAAACTTGCAAGGCTAAATACCACATAATATATACCACCTTTTAAGACGCTACGAACGTATCACACAGCTATCTCGGAAGCCACAGTATGCTTTGCACCAAATGCATGAGCGCACCGTCTGTGTCTAGTGCCCTATAGAAAAACAGAGGCGAGGACAGAGGAGCATACTATTAAGAATGTCCGCTGTTCCGACACCACATCAATAGATGGCTTGTGTGTGCTTCTGTGGACTTGTCCCATTGACTTCACTATCCGCAGCAGAGCAACGGCGTACTGGCTAAAGATATGTGATATCAAAGAAATGCTACGCGACCCAGACAAATGGTATGCCCTAGGCAACATCACCGATGAGGTTTCAAGAACACTGCATGACGCCTACACACAAGAAAATCCATACGGATAATCTATGAAAAGGAAATCAAATTATGTCCAATTAGTACGTTAGATCGTCAAAATTCCGAGCTGGTTGGAGGGCCCTGCCCATAATTTTCCAAACATTCTCTGTTGGGGAGAAAATTGGCGTCCTTTCTGGCCAAGGTAGGGTTTGGCAAGCACGAAGGTAAACAGTAGAAACTCTCACTGTGTGCGGGCGTGCATTATCTCTTTGAAATGTGAGGTCAGGGTGACTTGCCATGAAGGGAAAAAATCGGGACGTATATTATCGTCGACATTCCACAGTGCTGTAAGGGTGGTGCGGATGACAACCAAAAGGGTCCTGATATGAAAAGAAATCCTCCTGGTTGTCGGGCCGTATGGTGGACGACAGTCAGGTTGATATTTCACCGCTGTCCAGGGCATCTTGAGACACGTCTTCGTCCTGGACTGTCATTGACTGAAGCTGAATTGTCTTCAGTGATGAGTGGCGCTTCAAACTGAGCACCGATTACAAGCGACGACATGTCTGGATACGCCCTGGACAGCGGTGGGACGCCAACCTGTCACCCGCCACACGGCCCTACAACCAGGAGTGATGGTTTGGGGTGCCATTTGCTTTCATAGCAGAATCTCTTTGATTGTCATCCGTGGTACCGTTACAGCTTACAGAAGAGCGGTACGTCGACGATATTCTACGCCACGTTTTTTTGCCCTTCGTGGCAAGCCATCCTGGGCTTACATTTCAGCCTCCACGTACACAGCAAGAGTTTCTGCTGCCTCCTGCTGCTTGTTTTCGTGCATGTAAAACCCTACCTTGGCCAGCAAGAACGCCAGATCTCTCTCCAGTTGAGAATGTTTGGAACATTATGGAGCAAGGCCCTCCAGCCAGCTCGGGATTACGCCTATCTTAGGATCCAGTTGGACATAAATTGACATTATATCCCTCAAAACGACATCCAACAACTTTATCAATCAATGGCAAACCGAATAGCTGCTTGCATAAGGGTAGAAGTGTGCCAGCGCGTTACTGACTTGCTCAATCTGTGAAGCTCTTTCCCTTGAATAAATCGTGCAATTTTTCTGAAATTGTAATCGCTTGTTTGTCTGCACATGCACATTTCATCTACCTGTTTCCGTCAGATTCGGATAAGTTTTTCCTGAAGCGTGGTTTTCTTTTTGTTTTAGAGTGTACAATTCCTAT
Source organism: Schistocerca americana (assembly GCF_021461395.2). Classification (NCBI taxonomy): domain Eukaryota; kingdom Metazoa; phylum Arthropoda; class Insecta; order Orthoptera; family Acrididae; genus Schistocerca; species Schistocerca americana. The sequence goes on from NC_060130.1 coordinate 631,776,737, forward strand.
TTCACAGTCCGTATTGTCTTTTCTTCGAAACTACAGCTAGCTGGAGTGCTGCACAAGGTATTGTGTGCCTGCGAGGACGTTTCCTGGTAATGACTCTTGAAATGTATAAGCGACGAGGCTATGGGTGTTCTCGTTGTACACGAAGTACCACTGGGCTGTGCCCGTCTGACTTCGGAATGCGCTAGGGGTTTTCTTGAAACTGAGGGACTGGGGTTGCGTGCGCGTTTCCTGTGTGTTTGGTGTTTTATGTGTGTGCTATTGGTCTGTAAAGAGGGGTGTAACGGTTAATTTTGGGCATTTGTGAGAAGCTTCTGGTGGTTCGTTTCCTAAATTTTGTATGAAATGTATAAGCAAGGCGCTGTGATAGTATCGACTCCATTTGGCCGTTTGTGACGTCACACCAACCTGGCGTGAAAGTCATTCACAATGTTTTAATTCAGAGCATACATAGTGTTATGCCCTCCGAAATAAAAGCTCAGATGAAAGATGCAACAGTCGTTACTGTTTTAATAGGTGAAACATCGGATGTCACAAATCTTTCGCAATTATCAACTGTATTCGGATATATATCCAAGGGAAAGATCTATGAAACATTTGTAAGGCGTAGTGACGTTAGAGGTGATAGAGCGTCCTCGCAGGCACACAATATCCTGTGCAGCACTCCACCTAGCTGACGTTTCGAAGAAAAGACAATACGGACTATGAAATAGGTATTGTACACTCCAAAACAAAGAGAAAAGAACGCATCAGGAAAGACTTATCCGAATTGGACGGAAATCGGTAGATGAAATGTGCATGTGCACACAAACAAGGTTGCAACAGATCGTTTTTAAGAAGTTAAATACAAAAATAAGTTGGTCGTGCAGACCTATGATGGGACAGCCGTCATGGCGGCACAATCAAACAGTGTGCAAACGGAAGTTATAGAAGTAATTCCACATCTCACATTGTGCACATTCACACCAACAAGTTGAATTTGGTTTTATCACAGGTAGTATCGTGTAAGAGTGCCTGTAGGGCGTTTTCTGCTAATCTTAGTGGATTTGTAACCTCTTTTGTCTATTCCTCGAAAACAACAAATTCATTAGATACAATAGCGAAGAGATTTACAAAACTTGCAACAGCAAGATGAAGTTATTCAAATCGCTCGGTACAAACTGTGGCAGATCCTAAGGTTGAACTTGAAGATTTGTACGAGTACATTTTGGAAAATCCACGAAACTGGGACGCAACTGCTATTAATGAAACACGTGGATTTCCTATGATGTTATGAGATTTTGAATTTTACTAACGTTTGCACTTGTTAGAAGAATTGTTTTCTGTGACAGACGTTACATTAAGCACTGTGAAATCAAAATCCTTGTTGTTGTTGTTGTTGTTGTGGTCTTCAGTCCTGAGACTGGTTTGATGCAGCTCTCCACGCTACTCTATCCTGTGCAAGCTTCTTTATCTCCCAGTACCTACTGCAACCTACATCCTTCTGAATCTGCTTAGTGTATTCATTTCTTGGTCTCCCTCTACGATTTTTACCCTCTACGCTGCCCTCCAATACTAAATTGGTGATCCCTTGATGCCTCAGAACATGTCCTACCAACCGATCCCTTCTTCTGGTCAAGTTGTGCCACAAACTTCTCTTCTCCCCAATCCTATTCAATACTTCCTCATTAGTTATGTGATCTACCCATCTAATCTTCAGCATTCTTCTGTAGCACCACATTTCAAAAGCTTCTATTCTCCTCTTGTCCAAACTAGTTACCGTCCATGTTTCACTTCCATACATGGCTACACTCCATACAACTACTTTCAGAAATGACTTCCTGACACTTAAATCTATACTCGATGTAAACAAATTTCTCTTCTTCAGAAACGCTTTCCTTGCCATTGCCAGTCAACATTTTATATCCTCTCTACTTCGACCATCATCAGTTATTTTGCTCCCCAAATAGAAAAACTCCTTTACTACTTTAAGTGTCTCATTTCCTAATCTAATTCCCTCAGCATCACCCGACTTAATTCGACTACATTCCATTATCCTCGTTTTGCTTTTGTTGATGTTCATCTTATATCCTCCTTTCAAGACACTGTCCATTCCATTCAACTGCTCTTCCAAGTCCTTTGCTGTTTCTGACAGAATTACAATGTCATCGGCGAACCTCAAAGTTTTTATTTCTTCTCCATGGGGTTTAATACCTACTCCGAATTTTTATTTTGTTTCCTTCATTGCTTGCTCAATATACAGATTGAATAACATCGGGGAGAGGCTACAACCCTGTCTTACTCCCTTCCCAACCACTGCTTCCAGTTCATGTCCCTCGACTCTCATAACTGCCATCTGGTTTTTGTACAAATTGTAAATAGCCTTTCGCTCCCTGTATTTTACCCCTGCCACCTTTAGAATTTGAAAGAGAGTATTCCAGTCAACATTGTCAAAAGCTTTATCTAAGTCTACAAATGCTAGAAACGTAGGTTTGTCTTTCCTTAATCTTTCTTCTAAGATAAGTCGTAAGGTCAGTATTGCCTCACGTGTTCCAGTATTTCTACGGAATCCAAACTGATCTTCCCCGAGGTCGGCTTCTACTAGATTTTCCATTCGTCTGTAAAGAATTCGTGTTAATATTTTGCAGCTGTGGCTTATTAAACTGATTGTTCGATAATTTTCACATCTGTCAACACCTGCTTTCTTTGGGATTGGAATGATTATATTCTTCTTGAAGTCTGAGGGTATTTCGCCTGTTTCATACATCTTGCTCACCAGATGGTAGAGTTTTGTCAGGACTGGCTCTCCCAAGGCCGTCAGTAGTTCCAATGGAATGTTGTCTACTCCGGGGGCCTTGTTTCGACTCAGGTCTTTCAGTGCTCTGTTAAACTCTTCACGCAGTAACGTATCTCCCATTTCATCTTCATCTACATCCTCTTCCATTTCCATAGTATTGTCCTCAAGTACATCGCCCTTGGATAGACCCTCTATATACTCCTTCCACCTGTCTGCTTTCCCTTCTTTGCTTAGAACTGGGTTTCCATCTGAGCTCTTGATGTTTATGCAAGTGGTTCTCTTATCTCCAAAGGTCTCTTTAATTTTCCTGTAGGCATTATCTATCTTACCCCTAGTGAGATAAGCCTCTACATCCTTACATTTGTCCTCTAGCCATCCCTGCTTAGCCATTTTGCATTTCCTGTCGATCTCATTTTTGAGACGTTTGTATTCCTTTTTGCCTGCTTCATTTACTGCATTTTTATATTTTCTCCTTTCACCAATTTAATTCAATATTTCTTCTGTTACCCAAGGATTTCTACGAGCCCTCGTCTTTTTACCTACTTGATCCTCTGCTGCCTTCACTACTTCATCCCTCAAAGCTACCCATTCTTCTGCTACTGTATTTCTTTCCCCCATTCCTGTCAATTGTTCCCTTATGCTCTCCCTGAAACTCTGTACAACCTCTGGTTCTTTCAGTTTATCCAGGTCCCATCTCCTTAAATTCCCACCTTTTTGCAGTTTTTTCAGTTTTAATCTACAGGTCATTACCAATAGATTGTGGTCAGAGACCACATCTGCCCCTGGAAATGTCTTACAATTTAAAACCTGGTTCGTAAATCTCTGTCTTACCATTATATAATCTATCTGATACCTTTTAGTATCTCCAGGGTTCTTCCATGTGTACAACCTTCTTTCATGATTCTTAAACCAAGTGTTAGCTATGATTAAGTTGTGCTCTGTGCAAAATTCTACCAGGCGGCTTCCTCTTTCATTTCTTAGCCCCAATCCATATTGACCTACTACGTTTCCTTCTCTCCCTTTTCCTACTACCGAATTCCAGTCACCCATGACTATTAAATTTTCATCACCCTTCATTATCTGAATAATTTCTTTTACTTCATCATACATTTCTTCAAATTCTTCGTCATGTGCAGAGCTAGTTGGCATATAAACTTGTACTACTGTAGTAGGTGTGGGCTTCGTATCTATCTTGGCCACAATAATGCGTTCACTACGCTGTTTGTAGTAGCTTACCAGCATTCCTATTTTCCTATTCATTATTAAACCGACTCCTGCATGACCCCTATTTGATTTTGTGTTTATAACCCTGTAGTCACCTGACCAGAAGTCTTGTTCCTCCTGCCACCGAACTTCACTAATTCCCACTATATCTAACTTTAACCTATCCATTTCCCTTTTTAAATCCTTAAGCATTACATTTCACAGCGAGGAACTGGAAGACTTGAAGAAAAGCTGCGCACTTAGAGATACAATGGGTCTGAGCAAATATAGTAAGAGGCTGAAAGCACGTACGATTCTCCAAGGAAGAGAAGAGAGGAAAACTGCACAGAAATATCTGTAAACGATGACTGCAGGAGGATATACCTTGAGATATTACATACTATAATCATGAAGTTATACATAAAATTCGTTTAGTTGTCTGACCTACAGTTTATTGAAACTTTTAACAAGTTCTCAAGCATTGCAAATGTGCTTCCCGAGGTGGCGTTTGAAAATTTAGGGACAGTATGTAAGAAGTTCTTTGATACTCTTAGGTTCATGTCTAAAGTAAGTGTTATTTGTATGTCACACCATCTTGATGCCATGTCTGTGAAGGATTTATGAAGTTTCTGGTATCAAAATGAACGCCACAAAGGACTCCCAAAACTATATAAACTAATTTTAATCATACTGGCTACATTGTCATCAGCAGAACTAGCTTTTTTCCGCACTGGAAAGCATAAAGACCTTCATCAGGAACGCACAAGGACAAAGTCGTCCGTTCGCAGTCTCCATCAAGTTCATAGAAAAGGATCTGTTGGTGCAGATGAAAGTTAGATGCCGTTACTGAGAAGTTCTGCTAGAAAAACCACAGAGTGGAGTTCCAATACAGATAGTTCCATAGTTGGTGAGCAATATCACATACACACAAAACTGATACTTTCCTTGTTGCATGCCTTACCAACATTTTCAGAATACGCCACTGATCATATATATTCTATAGGGATACGTTTGTAATCGATTTGAAGGAGGATGGGCCAATGTAACAAGCGCTAAGACGAATACATTGCGTAGTAATAATATTTATGCTTTGTCATCGGCAATATGTACGGCACAGAACAATGGAAAACTTTTAAAATTATATGTGGCCACTCTTATGTGGATGCTGCTTTAATCGTTTCTCAAGCTAGTCAATGTAAATACTAGAACGTATTTTTTCGCCACGATAAACTTGGGTAAACGTTTCTCGATAGTCTTCCCGCGCCAGATTCCTTTTGTGTTGCAGGCTGTGTGATTGACGCAGCGTGCTGTAAGCAGCAGAGTGGTACAGTATTCATTCAGGGAACAAGCCGAGATGGTGTTTGTGTACGGCGAAGCAGATGGAAATGGTTGGTGGGCAGCACACCTGTACCAAACCAAGTACCCTCACAGACACCGACCACATCACGCAACATTTAAAGCTCCTTTCGTGTGATTGTGTGATCATGGGTCTTTTCAGACAGACGAATGTGCAGGGAGGCGGAGGACTATGCTTACACCAGATTTGGAGGACTAAAGTCTACGCGGTACTAAGATGAACTCTAGTACAAGCTCCAGGCAAATGGCCCGCCAACATAGTGTAAGCCAAAGTACGATTATGTGTGTCCTGGGTGACAACCGCTACTATCCCAGTCACCTGCAATCCCGTGAAGGCCACTTTGAACATCTGTTGTGAGGTGGATGTGATGCAGCTCTGTACTGTGTTCCGGGACGATCTGTTGTCTTTGCACGCACACCGCTCATTTCTGGATACATGTTCATAGGCCCTCTTTTCCTTCATTTCCAGTCAGTAATTCGCCCCTGCAGTTTGTCAGTTTTATTAATGTTCACCCTTGATTCTGCAGTTGGCCAAGTTACGTCATGGAGATGTCATGAAACTACTGAAGTTCCATATGCTACTAAAGATTAAGTCCATGTCTGTAGTTGAGTAACATTAGTTCCGATGCTGATTCCGTTAGATAACAGATAAGTCAGCTTATTTCTACGTAGACTTACAGCATATGGAAAGCTGACGTCACAAGCTTAAACACTGCCTGTATTCCAAGTTAAAAGTGAAGATTGTTTCATTACTACTTGTAATCAAATTGCATACCGAGGGAGTATCGTCTGTTGTGCAACTGGTTTAATGATTTCCTGTCAGAAAGGTCACAGTTCGTAGTAGCTGGCGGAAAGTCATTGAGTAAAACAGAAGTAATATATGGCACCCCCAAGGAAGTGTTACAGTCCCTCTGCTCTTCCTGATCTACATAACTCATTTACGAGACAATCTGAATAGCACTCTTAGATTGTTCGCAGATGCTGGACAAGATACGTGTATGGTACGAAAAGTTGCAATTGACTCTAAATTACGAAAAGTGTGAAGTCATCCACATGAGCCCCAAAAGGTATCCGCCAAATTTCGATTACACGATAAATCACACAAATATAAAAGCTGTACATTCATCAAAATACTTAGGGATTAAAATTACGAATAACTTAAGCTTAAACCATGACACAGATAATGTTGCGGTTAAAGCTGACCAAAGACTACGATTTATTGGCGGAACACTGTGATAATGGAACCGGTCTACTAAAGAAACTGGAAACACTACGCTTGTACGTCCCCCTTCTGGAGTAATACCATGCGGTGTGCGATCCGCATCAGATAGGATCGACGGAGGACTTCCTGGCAGTTTAAAACTGTGTGCCGGACCGAGACTCGAACTCGGGACCTTTGCCTTTCGCGGGTAAGTGCTCTACCAACTGGGTTACCCAAGCACGACTCACGACCCGTCCTGACAGGTCCCGAGTTCGAGTCTCGGTCCGGCCACAATTTTGATCTGCCAGGAAGTTTCAATAATAACAATAATAATAAAACTGAAAGAAGTATTGAATGATGAACTTGAAGGGATGTCATATAACGTCCACCTAGACAAAATACCGAGAACAATGACAATGACAATGAATAAGAAGAAGAAGAAGAAGAAAAAAAACTAAGCCAACGCAAAAAGCGAGACAGGGCTAGCATAGCACCAGTTGTCGACCGAATCCTATCAGAGGTTTACTCCAAAAACGCTAAATTTGTCCTTATGCGTGCATGACTGCATCGAGCACAATGTTTCAAAGGACTGGGCCAAGAATTAATAAATCTAGGTACACATTTTGGAGAAGTCAGCGTTTCAGATATCATGCCATATCCCTCTACTGTAAGTAGACATTTCAAAGAACAGGCTGATGCACTAGAAACATCATAATGTATTCTGTGATCATGGAAGTTATTAATAAAACATGTGCCCTAGGAGTTGATCCGTGGACTTCTTGCATCAATTGACGCTTGCACCACATTACATAAACACGGATTGGCTTCTTGTGAATAATGTTTCATCTACATTTCATTACCTGGATATTAAGAAGACAAGAGTAAATGTTATGGAGGAAAGAGAAGAAAGGATGGTTGATTGGAACATTTCGCCGGACGTGCTTCAAAATTTTGATCTTGTCTGCGACCAAGGTGTCAATATAATAAAAGCTTTGGAAAATCACGAAAGCATATCTTGTTGCACACATTGTATAAACACAGCCCTTAGCCACACTTTCGGTGACGATAGCTTCTTGTTAAATCATGACCTGAACACCACTGCAACAACAGATACTGCAGAATCCAGTACACGGTACATGAAAAAAAGTGGACTTTGTACATCTTTGAAATCATCTTTGAAATGAGAGATCAGGACCACCTGCAATAGATTTACACTATGCTAGAGTCCTCACATACACTGTACAACGAAGCTGCTACTTTATTCGCGGAAAAGAATTCTGCATACAGATTTCAGGGATACGATAATTAACTTGCAGAAAGGACTGTGGATTGCTTGGAATCATTTAAAAAGGCCACATATGAATTAGAATGCAAAAAATAACCTACAATCCACTTAGTTCTTTGGTATCACAAACTTCAGCAAATATATAGTGTCAATGGCAATGGGTGTGACGTGAATTTCAAAATGTTCAAATGTGTGTGAAATCTAATGGGACTTAACTGCTAAGGTAATCAGTCCCTAAGCTTACACACTACTTAACCTAAATTATCCTAAGGACAAACACACACACCCATGCCCGAGGGAGGACTCGAACCTCCGCCGGGACCAGCCGCACAGTCCATGAGACGTGAACTTAATTACTGCTGTTACAAGTATTGTTTCATTATCACACCAGGAAAGGCTAGATTTGTAATAAACCAGCATAATCGATCTATACTTAGAGATACGAATTTTTAACAGGAGATAGGCTACAAGGGATTAAAAATCTAGCTCCAACTTTTCTGTGTGTAAAGACTGAAATTGCTTCGAAATATAAAATACCATGCTCCTTTGGCCGCGTTTCTGTAATCTCAATATGCTTGACATAAATGAAAAGCAGAAAATTCTTAGCTGTGTGAGACAAATCTGCGTAAGTTATTCAGGTACAACATGTAATCTTCAACGTAAGCATTTTTGGGTGGTTAGTGCATAGTGTCTTATAGTCAAGCGGAAGAATATAATTCGTTTAATATTTCTTCAAGTAAAAAAATATTTTTTGCGGGTGCACCTTCATGTTTTCCACATTTCTCTCTCTCTCTCTTGTTTGTTAATGTAGAGCCTTCAGGCCGGCCGCGGTGTCTCGCGGTTAAGGCGCTCAGTCCGGAACCGCGCGACTGCTACGGTCGCAGGTTCGAGTCCTGCCTCGGGCATGGATGTGTGTGATGTCCTTAGGTTAGTTAGGTTTAAGTAGTTCTAAGTTCTGGGGGACTGATGACCACAGATGTTAAGTCCCATAGTGCTCAGAGCCATTTGAACCATTTTTGAGAGCATTCAGGTGCAGTGTTATTACCACCCAAAAGGAAAGATCGTTTCAAGAACTGGAAGAATAATAAACACTTTGTAGCAGATTAAGTAGATCTCTTCATTTAATGCAACCGTGTGATAATGGTGACATCTTAAAGTACTGGAATAGACTTGGAAAGGACCTACCAGGGCTGGTTGCAGTTGCAAGACGTATCTTATACATCCTAGGAACAAGCGCGCCTACTGAATTGTGCTTTAGTAAAGTAGGCATGTTATTAACAAAATGTTACAGCCAATTTAAACCAGAACGCATGAATGCTCTACTGCTGATCAGCAGTAACTATAAATTTTCTTCTCCTTCAAACAAGTGAAAAGCTGAAAAGTAGTAGCTGCTAGTATGCCATGTTCTTGAAAAAGGACAGTCATCTCCTGAATTTCAGGGATAGTATTCATTTAATATGTGCGTAGTTTCGCTTTGCTGACAGGCAGAATAAAGTTTATGCCGGAAAGTGAGTTTCATCTTTTTTCTGTGATTGCACTGAAATATAAAATTATTTTTCAAGTGCTGTATGAACATAACTGCGGTGTGTATGTGTTCTTGGAAATGTAGCATTTGTGTTAGAGAGAGAAAGAGAGAGAGAGAGAGAGAGCGAGAGAGAGAGAGAGAGAGAGAGAGGTGGGGGGGGGGGGGGGGGAGGGGAGAAGGAAGAAAGAGAGGAGTTGGATTTTGCAGTATGGTCAGGCGAGGTGGGGTGGGGTGAGGCGATGTGAGACGTCAGCGGAGACGGGCCATGCTCGGTTAGTCACTTCCGGAGAACAGACGTGCAGCGAGTACGCGACCGAGGAAACATGTGGGGGCGAGACACCACCGTCTCTGTTACCCTTTCAGCGGACGCACCGCCTCCGGTCAGACATAGAACGATGCAGCACTTTATTGTGCATGCTGCCTTACCACGCTAGATCATCACACCCGTGGTGGCGTTCTGTCTGCCAGCGGCGTAGGGGCATAACAGACGGTAAGAGTCACCAATGGTCCATGGCCAGATATCCGTTCGATCCATTTCCTATACTCTATATCTATATTTACAGCTCCGCCAGCCAAATTATAGTTGGTGGCCGAGGGTACTTCACTATATTTACCTCCTTCCCTCTTCTATTCATGATTACTGCTTTGCAAGAATAAATGGTTCAGATGGCTCTGAGCACTATGGGACTTAACTTCTGAGGTCATCAGTCCCCCAGAACTTAGAACTACTGAAACCTAACTAACCTAAGGACATCACACACAGCCATGCCCGAGGCAGGATTCGAACATGCGCCCGTAGCGGCCGCGCGGTTCCAGACTGTAGCGCCTAAAACCGCTCGGCCACTGCGGCCGGCTTGCAAGAATAAACAAACGGTAAAGTTTCGTGTGACCTCTGATCTCTGCTTTCTTCTCATTGTGAACATTAGATAGATGTATGCAGGTGGAAGTAACATGTTGCCTAACTCTTTTGTCCAGTATCCTGTTGGTGGTCTGGAGCTTCATATTTGCTATACATGTTACAGAGCGATCGGTTCTCTTCATGCAATATTGTAAGAGCCTATCAAAAAGTTTCCTTTCAAAGGCCGTCCAGTCCACAATCGGTATGCCAATAAGACAAAATCGCCATGAGCACTGAGGCAATCACATAATCGACGGACCAGAGTGAAGATACGCGTTTCGTAAAACATCGTGTTTCTGCTGCGTGAAGAAGTCCTTAACTGTCAGCTACATACCACCGTCCGACAGCAATCGTTGACCTTTCGAGGCCCTTTTTAATGGACCGAAGGCGTTGTAATCGCATGGGAAGGTTGCTCAATGCTCCCGCTTGACTTGGCTTATCTTCTACGTTACAACATTTTCGATACGGGAATGTACGTTCATGAAGCAGCACCGACCCCCCTTGTCCACAAGCGTGGTTTTCGGCAGACATGCTGCACCATACACATCCTTCATTCTCCTATGGATGTCTACTAGTGTTTATCCTTAGGCAGCCATGAAAATAATGACAGCACGTTGGTCCTGCTTGGACGCATTTCATTGTAACGTTGCCATAGTTCATCTTTCCGCATTTACCGCACGCACGTCGGAAAGACACGAATACCACACTAACTCCTAGCTTACCTGTCTGTGCTTATATACAAGCATCGGCGTCGCGCTGTGTTGCATATACGCTACTGCAACGCCCTGAAACAGAAACTTTTTGTTCGCCCCTTATGCTCCCAGGTCGTCTTCTGACATCACTGGCTTCCATTCGGTGGAATATTCAACTCATCAATTACTTTCTTTCCTTTGCAGTTAATTAAGATCGGAAAGACTGCTACATTTGTTTGTTTACAGACATTCGTCGACTCACTAAAGAACCAATTTTTTAAATTTTCTTCCTTAATCCGGCCGGTCTGTACGTTTCCTCTTCCCTTCGCAGTTTCACATCTACATTTACACTCCATGAATCACTACTGAGGGACATGGCAAAGATGACTTTTTACTGCGTCATACACTAAGGTTTATTCGCGTTTCGTTGACGGATGGAGCTTACGAGGAATGACTGACTGCACGTTTCTGTGAGAATTATTATTTGCTTAGTTTTATAGGTACAATCTCAGCAGGACAGACATGCAGAGAGCTGAAGAATATTTGTAATTTTGCGCTAAAAGACGGCTCTTGAAGCTGCTTTCCAAGCAGGTTTTTAGCGAGGCGTACGCTGCCTTTCTTCGAGAGTCTACCAGACCGTCTACATTTGTCAGTCTTTGTATTTTACCGAGTTCGTCAGACCATACATGAGTTCCATACACTTGAGAGGAGCATTATCTGTTGCACTGTACAAGTTTTTTGTACGTAATCTCTTTTGTAGACAAATTACAGGATCTCAGTACTCCAATGACTGGTACTTGTCGTTTACGTTACCTACAACTGAGTTTATGTGGTCGTCCTACTTCATATCTCTACAAACTGTTAGCTCCTAACATTTTTTTTGGTTTCTTTTTGGTTTTCTTTTTTGTTATCAACCGGCGTATAAAGAGAACAAACAATATTCTGTGAACAAGAAACAAAATCACTAAGGAGCCGCGGGCCGTAATAGGTTGGATAAAAGATAACTCGCCAGCTGCCTACCGTTCGCGCAGTCATCGTTCCTGGAATTGGGAGGAAGAGGGGACCACGTAATTTCATCGCCGCAGACTTGCTTCGTAACGTTCCGGATGAGATACGCTCGATTAGAAAAAAATATACCTAGTTTGGGGGAGAAGTGCGGCTGTTAGCACTCCCACCTGTGAAGTTTTTGGCCAATTCCGACACGTTTTACGTCGGAATATATGTGGGAAATACCCCAAGTGCAGGAATTTCCATTTATGTATTAGTGAAAACACTTGTCTTTTTCGCGATAGAAGTATTCAGGGTTTTAAGCCTTCAGAATCACTGTAAAATTATTCGATTATTGCATGCTATATAACTGATGAAAAGAAACACTATCATTTTCATAAACATGTCTTTCGTGAATAAAAACATGAATATTTCTCTACAAGTGAACGTGCTACCAAGCTAAAGATATTAAGAAAATACTTTTACAGGAGGTGAAAGCTGTTATACATCTATTGCTGCGGGAGTCCAGCGACAACTGTCACTTCTATCTCAATTGGTTCAAGTGAAAGACACTATTCATTACATAGTCAACTATGGGTTTTGAGTCATATTTTGGCTTAAGATCGAACATAAATCAATAGAGTCTTAAAAGTGTCCCTCGCAAAACGACAGTTACAATGGTTTGAAATCATAGTTTCGAATTACCTGCTTGAACTAGGTTTACAAGAAGAGGACAGTACGTGTGAAATTTAAAAATAGCAATATCTACTTTTCTCCTAAAATAGAAAATTGTAAAAACTAATTCGTTGACCCATGGCAAATATTTTTTGCGTTTTATGCGCAGTTTTTTCCTAGCGCTAAAGTCTCCTGTGTTATATTTGTATGAAGAAATTGATAATTTAATCTGGTAATATTATGTAAATCAACGTTTTACTGGAATTTGATTACCTGTACCTAGTTAGTTTGCCACCCGGCATCGTTTGAATTGAAATAGTCATTGTGATACGTTATGTAACCAAAATAATGCAGTGCATCTACGAAGTCTTCCAGTACATGTTAGTATTATCTTCCGTCCACACAAAACTAAGAAGTAAACGACTACATTTGACTATCTCACAGACAGCAACACTAGTAATGTGTTTAGCGTTTTTGATAGGAATTAAATCAGAAAATAGGACAAAATTAAAGTGTTTTTAGAACTATAGTGTGTGCAATCTAACTGAAATGTTACGTAAATTTAAGTTATGTCGCAAAGAAACTCCAGTTCACAGGAACTATTTATCGATATTCTGCATGTAATCGATCTAATAAGCATGAAAGAAAGAAAATAAGTGAAACTGTACAGCACATCCAACTAAGAAATAAATTAAGTAAGTTACGAAATGAGATGTAACGTACAAGAAACTAGTAGGGGACACTAATTTATCAGTACGAAGAGCTGAGCAGGAGTTGGCTTGTATAGCTGAGGAGACTAATGCGAACATGCAACCGAATGAATACTGCAATCCGAGAAGAGTGGCTTCACGAAGCCCGCAATGGCCGCGCCGACTGCCAACGGAGTATCTGTCCGCTTTGTAACTGGTGTTTCTCGTTGGCAGTTCCACAGAACGCGTTGCTGTCGCTGTAGTCTCCGCTGTCCTACTGTGCACAAACACTAGCACACTCAACCACATCGATTCAGAAGCAAGTTTCTCGTTAGTACATTTATTATGAGGGAAAATTAGTATATTTTGAAAAGCTGTCACATAACACGTGTTGCAGTCAGTGATTTATCGAGGGATATAATTTTTTTTAACCTAGGAAATGTCTTAAGAACTATTCAAAGAATGTTAAGATTTGACTGATCAGTTACATATTACGCAAATTATTCTATTTGTCAAATGATCAAAACGTAAGTTAAAACTTTTTGTCAATACCCATATTGCATTATATCGGGAAGCAATGATGTACAATTTTATAGCACCCTAAGTATTGCAGGATTACTTCGTTATCAAAAGACACTTCGTCGTGGGCTGTCCGTGACCCTAACTTTGGGGTTCATATTATATTTTATCAGTAATACATGGTCTTCCGTCAAAAGATTTTATTTGTCTCGGAAAAGTTAACCCGTTTCGCAGTTACAAGGATTACAATGACGTTTTTCAGAGTTACATGTGTGAAACAAATTCTCCGTAAGTAGAAAAATAAAACATTGCATCGAAAAACGGCGTATTATTAGTAAAAATATTCCTAACACTCATACGCGTATTAACAAAAGTACGGTCGTGCAGTGTATCCAACGAAATTTGTCAGCGAATTAAGGCTTTCTTGGTAGTGAGGACGCAGCATGTTACCTTGGATGGAGAATCATTAACTTACACAATCTTCTCAAAAGTATCCGGACACCTATCAGTGGACATTAATATATGGTGTGTCCACCCTTCTTCTTCCGACGACTTGAACTCTACTGGGAGCACTTCCACTGAGGTGTCCGAATGCCAGCCGGCCGGTGTGGCCGAGTGGTTCTAGGCGCTTCAATCTGGAACCGAGCGACCTCTACGGTCGCAGGTTCGAATCCTACCTCGGGCATGGATATGTGTGATGTCCTTAGGTTAGTAAGGTTTAAATAGTTCTAAGTTCTAGGGGACTGATGACCTCAGATGTTAAGTCCTATAGTGCTCAGAGCCATTTGAACCATTTGTCCGAATGCCTGTGGTGGAATGGCAACCCATTCGTCTCCAAGAGCCGGGACTAGAGGAAGTATAGATGTTGAGTGCTGAGATCTGGAGGGAAATCGACATAGTAACCCACCCAAAGTATTCCATTGGTTCAGACCGGGACTCTGGGCAGGCAGTCCATTTCAGGAATGTTATTGTCCACAAACCATTACTTCACATATGCTGATTTGGACAAGGTGCATTGTCAGAGCTGATGCAGTCATCGTCTCCGAACTGTTCTTATACTGTACGCAGTACACAATGCAGTAAAATGCGGTCATTCCGCATTTAGCTTTTCTTAAACGCAACAAGGTGGCCAAACCCCAACCATCAAAAACATTGCCGTTCCGTTACACCACATCAACCTTACTTCACTGCTGCCACTACACATATCCAAGGGATTATCACAGCGTATAGCGTGATTCATCATTCCCAGTCACTCGTTTCCAGTCATACACTGTGCAGTGGCGTCGCACTTTACGCCACCTAATCCATTGCTTAACACTGACTGCATAAAATAGTTGCTTATGAGGAGCCGCTCGATCATACCACCCGCAGTGCTCCATGGTTCCTGTTCGTCATTATATGGGGTCTGCCTGATCTTAATTTAGCTGTGGTTGTTCCTTTGCGTTTCGACTTATCAAACACACCACCGACAGTCGTCTTGGGCAGTCTTAGAAGAGCTGAAATGTCCCTGATGGCTCTGTTACTCAGGTGACGACCGTGAACAAGTCCACGTTCGAAGTCACTGAGCTCTGCTGACCGATGCATACTGCTGTTACTGCTTCTGTATTGATATCACAATTCACTCCGCCTCTTAAAATGTATTGGGTACTCGTACCGTTCATGTTCTATATTGACGGCCTTGCAGACAATATTAATATTACCTGTAGACTTTTTGCAGATGGTGAAGTTACCTACAACGCAGCAGCCAAACAAGTGCACGGAACTTCGGTGCGGTCTTCATAAGATTTTAATGTGTTGAAAATATTAGTGACTTGCCTTAAACGTTTAGAAATGTAGAAGTGAGCAGTTCAAAAAACTGGGAAATTTAGTATCGCATGGCCAAAATATTAATGAACCACAATAGGAATCAGTCAGTTCATACCAATAGCTGGATGTAACAATTTGTGGGGATGTGAAGTGGAATGATCCCATAGGCTCAGTCGTAGGTAAAGCAGGATCCAGACTTCCGTTCATGATTAGGATACCGAGAGAATGTAATCAATTTACAAACCAGATGGGTTACAAAGCTCTCGTGTGATCCATCATAGAATATTTCTCAAGTATGTGAGGGTCATACCAAATAGCCTTAACTCACGAAGTTATGCCTGTACGTACAAAGAATGTCAGAACAAATGGTGACAGGTTTGTCCGAACCATGGAAGAGCTGAGAAACCTGAGCTGGCAGACGCTTGAAGGTAAATGGCAGCTATACCACGAAACCCTACTTACAAAGTTTCAAGAGACAGCTTTAAATGAGGTACATAGGAATATACTAATACATCTACATGTAATTCCTGTAGAACAATATTAGACTAATTACAGCATTTAAGCAGTCAATCTGGCCGCGCTCCACACGCAAATGGTACGGATAGAAACACTAACATGTGCTAGTATGGGAAGTACTCTGCTATTCACTTCACAGTGCAAAGTATGGATGCAGATGTATATCTCTAGTACACATGACTTCGATATTCATCTGTATTTAAGATCGATAGCGTTCCCTGACGCACGAATAAAAACTGCAAGAGATGGCCAAAAAGTTCTCGTTCGAAGGCTGTACAGTTCAGAATCGATAGACTAGTGAGGTAAAATCGCCGTGAGCATTGAGGCAATCATCTCACGGACGCACCAGGTTGAAGATACCCAATTATAAAATACCGTGCCCCGCTGTGTGAAGAAGTCCATAACTGCCTGCATCTCATCCTCGTCCGACAGGAACCGTCGACCCTTCAAGGCCTTTTTTAAGGGACCGAAGGCGTGATAATCGCATGGGAAGAGGCCAGGACTGTAGTGCGGGTGCTCGAATGTCTCCCTCTGGAGTTGGCATAACTTCTGCTTTGCTACATGTACGGTATGGGGTTGCGTGCTATCATGAAGCAGCAGTACCCCTTGCCCACAACGGTGGTTTTAGACAGAGATGCTGTCCTATACACATTCTTCATTTTCGGATGGAAATCTATAGCTGTTGGACGCATTTGGTAATAACGTCACCATAGTTCACGATTCCGCATTTATCGCATACACATCCGAAAGGCACGAATGCCACACTAATCCCCTGCCTACAAGTCGGTGCTTTTAAACCCTCATCGGAATCGCGCATATTCGCTACAGCAACGACTTCAAACGAAAACTTTGAGTTTTCCCCTTGTGTAATTATAAGTACCGTAAACAAAAACTTACAAAAATTTTGTAACAAGTTTGAAATTTTTCCATGGTGAAAAAAAAAAAAAAAAACAAATACACCAACACCAAATCTCCAAGCAGCACTATTTACCTATGCAAACTCTGAATGCCAATAAGCAATGACATAGTGAGATTATGACCAAAACCCCTCAAAATCTTGGCAGTCCGCGGTAGTATAAGGTACACATGAATTACGACCTTGCTGCGAAACTCTTTTCAACAAACAGTGCGTCGCCGAAATTAAATCAGTTGCAATGTGGCAACCGATGTGTGCCCTCCACAATGAGTGCAAGACCCACATCACTCACCCACCTTGCATTTTTAATACAAAACTACGCAGTTTGCATATGGTTTTGCGGAATCATTCTGAATATTTCTAGTTACCTTCACACTGGTGTAACCAGGCGGGGCAAATGGTGATTAAATGTCGCATTTTACGCAAATTTCTGTGACTGAGACACAACGAGGAAACGGCCGAGTCGGGGCGGTTTATAGCGGTCTGCACGGGTGGCCCGAGAGAAAGCCCGCAGACACGCCGCCCCCGGCTGGCGGCAGCCTTTTTACAGGGTGAGTCACTAAGTATTGCCACCATGAGTAGCTCGGAAAATATGATAGGAGCTGAAAATTTTGTGGGACAAAAGTTGCATGGGACAACGGGGGCCATAATATGACGTTGGTTTTTTGTTACTAGGTGGGTTCACTTCAGAGATATGAAGTTCAACTTCGTTTTTTTAAATGGGATGCTATAGTTTGATACTTATTTTCTGATCGGCCATCGAGACGAATCCAATGATGTGTAGCAGTAAGGTCCTTGAAGGTCAACGAAGATCATAAAGGTGGCATGAACGTCCATTTACAGAAGGTGTTCGAAGTGATGAGCATTGGTATCAATGCAGTGCTGCAATCTTCTTATCATGAACTGAGTGGTATTCCTTATCACACCGCCGGCCGAAGTGGCCGTGCGGTTCTAGGCGCTGCAATCTGGAACCGGGAGACCGCTACGGTCGCAGGTTCGAATCCTGCCTCGGGCATGGATGTGTGTGATGTCCTTAGGTTAGTTAGGTTTAAGTAGTTCTAAGTTCTAGGGGACTAATAACCTCAGAAGTTGAGTCCCATAGTGCTCAGAGCCATTTGAACCTTTTGAACCTTATCACACCGGCACTTATCAAAGCACATGGTCTGGCAATTGTCTCTCTCATTCTTCAGGTGTAGTTGAAACGTCATTATAAACAATGTCTTTTACGAATACCCACAAAAATAATCCAGAGGCGTCAAGTCTGGCGAACAAGCCGGCCACGACACATCTCCTCCGCGTCCAATCCAGCGATTTGGGAATTGTCTCTGCAACTCATTTCTAGCCATCTGTGAAAAATGTGCTGGACACCCATCGTGTTGATATCACATTCTGTTCCTTGTTACTAAAGGTATTTCTTCTAAAAACAGACCTAATGTTTCTTGCAGTAATGTGGTGTACTTCCTACCATTAAGATTTCCTTCGATAAAATAGGGGCCTATACTTCTGTCTTCCAGAATACCACACCATTCATTCACCGACCACGGTTTTTGGTGTGCAACTTGCCACAGCCAACATGGATTTTCATGCCCAGTAATGCATGTTATGGAGATTAGCATTTCCATGGTTCGCGAATGTAGCCCCGTCAGTAAATAACATCAAATTAATAAATGTGTCATCCCTCTGAATATGAACTTGAACCCATCGGCAGAATTTAATGCGACGCATACTATCCATACCAGTTAACTGATGGTGGAGACTGATATGGTAAGGATCATATTTATGGCGATGCTGAACACGAATACTACACTGGCTCATGCCAGATTCCCTTGCAATTTGATGTGAACTAACACAAGGATCTCGAACCACAGTGGCAATTTTCGTTTCCTCGGTAGTAACTTTCCTTTGCCGGATATGTTTCCAATGTGTTAAACATCTAGTTCTTCTGAATTTATCATATACATATATAATTTACGACGTGTAGGGTGAGTACGTTGAAGACATCTTTGAGCGTATTAGTCTGTAGCTCTCACTGAATTTCGTTGCCATTCTCCGTAAATGAGAAGCATATCGACCTGTTCTTCGAAGGAATACATTATTCACATTCGCTTGATTCGCTCCTATTGGTGTCGTACTGTGAAACTATCGAATGGTGTTTAAATGTGAATGGCACATTAGATGGATACGTCGTATTCGGCGAATATTTACTATTTGCACGATATACGAGAGAGAATTGTCAGAGCTGTGCTACGACAAGTGTAAATGTCATAAGGGATACCCCTCACTCCCTGACAAGAAGATTGCAGTACTGCATTGATACCAGTAATCATCATTTCGAACACCTTCTGTAAATGGACGTTCGGCGACCTTTGTGACCTTCGTTGACCTTTCAGAGACCTTACTGTTACACATCATTGGATTCGTCCCGATAGCCGCTATCAGAAAATAAGTACCAAACTATAGCATCCCATTTAAAAAACATTTTGACCTTCACATCTCTGACGCGATCCCACCTAGCAACAAAAAACCAACGTCATATTATGGCCCCCGTTGCCCCATGCATCATTTGTCTCACAGACTTTTCATCTACTATTATATTTTCGGAGTTATTCTATGTGGCAATAGTTAGTGACTCACCATGTACAGGACGGGGGTGGGGTAGCGTACTCACTCCGTACCGTAAAACTCTAAGCTGGCCCAGACTCAGTTTTTGCGGCCAAGCCGCCGTAGTAACACAAAAGACGGTTATGGCGCCGCTATCGGCCGTTTTGGCGGGGTGCGCTCCTTATAATCCCCTGACAAACCTGCTCTTGGCGTAGAACTCTGTATTATCCGCTACAGCGTGCGGAGATAGTAGTTTTACCCAGGAACACGTCGTTTACCCCGATCGCGCATCGTCGTAGTTGCAGCTTCGTCGATCATCTACATAGGAACCCATCGAGCAATGCAGGCAGTCGATGGCGACACCGGGTACAGCTGCAGTTACTACTTTCCACCTGTTTATCTGTCAGTCTCTGCACCAAATCGTCGATCATCCGCAGGTCTGCTCACGTTTCATTACAGTTTTCTGGCATTGCAACTTTCTTATACAAAACTACGTCATTCGCAAAATTCCTCATGGGATTTCCGGCGTTATCCACCACGCCATTTATTAGCTACATATACTTGTATTGCAAAAACTGTCTCATGATGTAGTTCCTACTCGAAAATGTAGCAAAAATGTATTGCAAGATGTTAAAGGTAGATTGTATTACGATCTTTACCTTACACTCCATTAGATATATACTAATCGAAAAAAAGGGGCGATCGAGAAGTTTCCGTTCGAAGGCCACATATACCACTTCCCTATTTGTGGGTGCTTATACACCGGCATCGACGTCGCGCTTGGTTGCATATACACAGGAGTAAGGCCCACAAACGGGAAATTTTTTATCTCCCTTATACATATCGTCCAATTAAACTCTGACAAGGAACCCCATGAGTTCGAGGTCGTAAAAGGCCAATGATGTTTAGGGCATTCGACGTCACATGTGTTGTCTACCATCCAACCACAACACTGGCTGCTATTGGCAACAGGAGGCAGGACTGGAGGTATCCAATGGTGAGCACAGCATGAGGCTACGGAGGGTAGATGAACTGCTTAGTCGACAAGTTAGTCTCTACAGTGCTAGTCAGCAATGGCTACGATAAACAAAGTAAACATTGCATTTATAACAAGTTTCCGAAGTTGAGATTTCACCAGAAAGGAACCCAAGGAATTTTGCAGAGTGAGAAAGAAGTGGCAGATTAAATATTAACGTTTCTGCAAGATGAGTCACTGAAATATCTGATGTCGTATACGCTCGACTGTGCGGACGATGTACAGTCTTACAAGGGGAGGCCGCCAATTATGAAATTCAGATTCGATTCATACTGCGCATAATAAAAGCTCATGGCCAGAGGTGTAATGTGGCAAAGCACCAAGATGCACTTCTCAGCCGTTGTCGAGAAAATCGACAGATAAAAGAAACCGTTGCGGTGAAATACTCTCTACGATTAACAAATTTCTACAGCGTCGTGGCGCAGCGGTAAGCGCTCGGGTTCGTAATCCGAAGGTCGCCGGATCGAATCTCGCGCCATGCAATATTATTTTTAATTATTAGTTTTTTGTATTTTATATATATATATATATATATATATATATATATATATATATATATATATATATATATATATACTATTAATGAATTGCTTATGCATGTTGGTGAAGGCGAATCGCTCTCCAATTGTACCGCCTCCATTTTTCCGTTTGTTTAACAGGGTGTACCAAAGCTCTCACGTCCGCACTGATTTTCGACGATGTTATAACTTGCGCTAGGAACCGCATCTACCTTCTTTCGAAGTTAGCAGTCAACTACGCTGTTATGCGGCGGCTCGTTTCGGCCCATTCAACATCTGTCCTTCAAGTGTAACGAGCGAGTAGCGTAGTTTATATTTCATACCTGACACAGCAAATTTGTGTTCGTGGGGTTTCTATTCTAATTCGAACGTTTGACTTACGCTATACGTATTCGTTTCGGAATATCGTTTCTACGTCTTCCGTTAACTGTACGTGGTTAACATTATGAAGACAATTAATAACATTTCTGAAATACAACTTTGTTTGCGGAAAACATAATGATGTTCGAAGTCGCCAGTTTTTCCACGACAAACGACTTTCAACAACTTATTATATGCATAATTGTTGCAACTGATTGCCGGGAACTATATATATATATATATATATATATATATATATATATATATATATGTGTGTGTGTGTGTGTATGTATACACACATTTGAATTACAGAAAACAAATACCAAAAAAAAAAAAGGTTGCATGGCGGGAGATTCGATCCGGTGACCTTCGGATTACGAACCCGAGCGCTTACCGCTGCTCCACGACGCTGTAGAGATTTATCAATCGCAGAGAGTATTTCACCGCAACAGTTTCTTTTAACTGTCGATTTTCTCGACAACGGGTGAGAAGTGCATCTTGATGCTTTGCCACATTACACCTCTGGCCATGAGCTTTTATTATGCGCAGTATGAATCGAATCTGAATTTCACAATTGGCGGCCTCCCCTTGTTAGACATAAAAACTGACCGCCGGCCGGCCGCCACAGAGACTAAGTCCGAGTCGTTCACTTAAGGCGGCCAATAAAACTGACCGCCCCTGACAACTCAAAGTCCGGCCATCTGCACAATCTGGCAACACTGTAAAATGCGGAAGTGTTAGCGGGAAGTGTTTTCTACTTCCGAGATGATCTGGGTTCAGTGAGCCCGTGGTCTTGTGGTAATCGTCGTGCATTCTAAACTTATAGTCGCATGTTCGCGTCCAAGTGTATTTTTCATTTTACCACATTTCGGTCTAAAGTTATGAGTCTGATTGAACATCGAAGAGCATTCGCTTAACATTCTACCCACCCGCAACAACAAGTATTCCAGAAACAATTCCGCAGGACAGCTCGTGGCTGCGTCGCGATCATAACAGCTTACGCTCGGGCGTTTCCTCGCGCTGCAGCGGCTACCGGCCACCGGACAGACGCCACCCGCCGCCTGAAATCCGGCGTCGCCCACGTGAACGCGGCGCCACGCTGCCAGTGTATGTATCAACTGTCATTTTCGAATTTGAAGTTCTAGTTATTATCTTGCAGTTAAGCATTGGATTTTGCATACTTGAAAATCGTGAACTACAGTGAAGCATTGTAAAATTGAGTCGCAAGTGGAAGAAGGTGTAACATCTGCAACACAACATTTACTTTGGTATAACAGAGGGGTGAATGTAGAGGAGAAAGCTAGAAATATTTGAACTGTGTTTGGAGCGAGTGCTTTAGGGAAAAATACGCCAGAAAAAGATATTCTTGTTTCAACAAAAATCGTTCTGGCATGAATGATTTTCCACATTAAGGAAGTCTCGACTACTGATATATGTGACAGATTACCATTTTACCATCATGCGACATTTGCATTCAAGAGGCAAAGTTCAGAAGTCTGGTGTAGGAGTACTGCATGTTCCAATTCGAAACAACAAAAATCAACGGAGTGACTATATTGAACGTCATCAGGTCGCTCATTGAGCATTCCTATGCAATACTGTTACTGGTGACGTGTTATGATGCCTTTATCGTTAACTTCCTAAGAAGAAATGAAAGGCTGAGCTCCACCAAAAGACGTGGACTCGAGCAAAGAGTAGTGTGAACATAATAGTTTACATTTGATAGCTCCAAAAGTGTGTTTTGGGCTACGAATTCTGCCCCAAGGGGTGTGTCCAACACTGCTGGAGTATGTTGCTAACAACTGAGAAAACTTTCGGTCGCAGTGTAAGAAAGTCGAGCAACAAAACTGCATCACCTGTGCTACTGCATGATAACTCACTCTGTTGATTTGAGAAACAAAACTATCCAGGATATTGATAGGAAAGTCGTCTCTCAGGCACTTGTATTGATAGGTAAGTCCTCTCTCAAGCACTTGTCCCTCTCGTCATATATTCGTAAAATTTTACCTTTGCCGCTCTTGATCGATCAACCGCCAAGGTAATTCATTTCTAAACGAAAATACTCTTAAAACTACTCTGGTTTAATGACATCGCTAGAACAAGTAGGTTTCTGAGAGTGCAGAATTTGTAAACAACTTTAGCATTGTCAGATTGTTTTAGATATCGCGAAAGAAAATTCAGCTGCTGATTAATTTCTCTTTAATGATTACTGTTGCGTTTAGTAAACAAATGGGAAATGCAAATAAAATATTCGCTGTACTAATTCAAATTAAATTCAGCTTACTACAGAAACATCACGACGGCAGTCTATATTAATGAAGCATTAAGTTCAAAAATGGTTGAAAGGGCTCTGAGCACTATGGGACTTAACTTCTGAGGTCATCAGTCCCCTAGAACTTAGAACTAGTTAAACCTAACTAACCTAAAGATATCACACACATCCATGCCCGAGGCAGGATTCGAACCTGTAACCATAGTGGTCGCGCGATTCTAGACTGTAGCGATGCATTAAGTGTTTGTAAGACGATTGATCCTACTTTAACACGAATTAGTAGGATATTACCGACTTCTGACTTCGAAATAATTTGTATTTACTTCACTTCCTGTATCATTCACAAGTATTACGAAAATGTGGCAATTCGCAGGTAAAATTTTGTATTCACAGCAACAAAAAATACTTCGGCAGAAAACAAAAGTGGCATTATGAAATTGGCAGTACCGTAAGGTTTTCGCTCTGACACTAAGGGTTACTGAAAGTAGCAAGACGAATTTGCTCGAGCGCTGTCTTACGATTCTCTTATTGAGTTTGTATCTGCCTGCTTGTAGCTCTACTACAAAACAATTAAAAATCTGGCTTTCAGCGAGTCTCGAAAGGCGAACGAAAGCAGCTTGTACCTGGTAGGCAACTGGTTTTTTCCTAAAGTGGGAAGACATCCTTTTCGTGGTTGAATTGTTAGCAAATGTCAGTCAGACGTGTGCCGTTGGTCTAAGCGTTTCGGTATGTTGAATTTGTACCAATGATTTTCAACAGGTTTTTTTCTGTCCCAGATAGAGAATTGAAGTCTCCCATTAGAATTTCACGTCATCTTGGTGAATTTTGCTCATAGTATTTTCGAGTGTGTTCCAGAACTTTTCGACATTTTTGGTGTTTTTCTTATTTTCGATGTTGGTGGGGCCTTGTGCAATGATGAGTGTTTATTTTTAACTGGGGCTCTGAATGAGCTTAGTCATAAGTCGATTGTTGATGGGTGTGATTTCTTTGATAGTTTTGATGATAGATCTGTGTTCGAGAAAAACAATGCCGAAGATTGGTACACCTTTCGCTACCTTATGTTGTATTTTGCTCTTGAAGATGCAATGGTTTCCGTAATGCAAGGTTTCACTGTCAGTTAGTCGTGGTTCTTGAAGAGCAGGGATGAGAATTTTTTGTTGGTCGATTTCTTTTGTGAGATTATTTAGTTTTCGTGCTTGGACCAATGTATCTATGTTTGGTTTTCAAATGCATATTTTCTGCGTGTAGGGAAATTTACAGAGATCTTCGATATTGTCTGCCGTGCTAATCTGCACTCCCCAGAATCCGAAAATCCAACTGCCGCCTGTCGACAGGCGGGTTGTGTAGCACCTGGGGTAAAATTGACTTTGCTTGCACAGTTCATGTTTGCTTGTGTTTCGTTGGTTTGGATTGGGTGACACCGGGACCGGAGAGGACCAGAGGGTGTTGAAGCCTTTGGAAGCAAATATTTTCAGCCGAGCTCATTGAGCTAACAGACGGTGACCAGAGTAGCGGTGATTTTCACTCAGACGTGCCCGGATTTTGGGTTCAACGGATTGAGTAGGCGTTCAGGATTGTGTTAGTATTTGGTTCCTCGGTACCACCCATATGAGGGAGGGTTTCCCCTATCGGCCCCACGGGATTTTTATTATTATTATTATTATTGTCATTATGTCATCAGCAAATCCGATATGGTGCATCTTCCCACCACTGAAATAGATGTGCATTGTTCGATTCAGTATTTCCATCACATAAATATGGGTTATAATTACGTTACATTGCTGCTAGTAGACATATTTCTCACTTTTTCTTAGGCAGTTGCTACCTGTTACTACATCATAGGAATTTATGTGCGCAGTATTGTTGCAATACAGACGTTCAAATTATCCGATTTCTGTAATTTCATTTCGATACCAGATCGTTCTAATCGGATTCAGCCAGTCAGGCTTAATGTGGATATCCGAATACGACTGTCATCATTTGATAGACTGGGTAAACCACATTCTTAATCGGACGGTTGAGTCTAGATCACTTATTTATGACAGGGCCTGAATTCTTAAACACTGTGGAAAATAATAATACAATGTGCTTAACAAATACGTTATTTAAATATAAATATATTAACGAACGAGAGAATAGTTTATTTACAGGAGCAGAGCCCCATCCATCATAGTAGAGCAGTGCGAGATTGGTTTCAGGGCCAAGAGAGGATAAAACTGTTGCAGTTTGTTCCACGGTCACCGAACATCAACCAGATAGAGAATATGTGGGCAGAGGTAACAAGGTCATTGCCATGTGGACCTACAAATGCAAGCGACCTTTGGACGAATATAGAAAACGTATGGTGGGAAGTAAACCATCACGCTACACTGTCGACGACTTAATGAAATCAATGCCCCTACGCCTTCGAGAAATCTTACGTAATGATCGTGGGTGGGTTGGTTACTAAAAGTATACTCGTCCACAAAACCCATGTAGACAATTATCTGATAGTTGGTTCAAGTGTCTCCTAGCGCTATGGGACTTAACATCTGAGGTCATCAGTCCCCTAGAACTTAGAACTACTTCAACCTAACTAACCTAAGGACATCACACACATTCATGCCCGAGGCAAGATTCGAACCTGCGACCGTAGCAGTCTCGCGGTTCCGGACTGAAACGCCTAGAACCGCTCGGCCACCGTGGCTGGCAATCTGGTAGTCGGTCAAGCTTTGCTTTGTCACAGCTCTTTAGATACAAGTCCATTTACTATCAGTCTCTTCCTTACAATTCTTGCAATGCAAGGTAATTGAAAAATCTCATCCACTCGACGCCAACTGAGGAATTGACTGGTGCATGTGTTGTTCAACACATAGTAGTTGTCACTCTCACTGGAATCAATGACTGTGTGTGTGTGTGTGTGTGTGTGTGTGTGTGTGTGTGTGTGTGTGTTTTCGTGATCACGCACAATCTGAATTAATACTACGAGTATTAACGGTAGAGAGACAACCAACAATTAATATTGCATCAGATATGACTGTAAAGTATTTTAATGCAGTGGGAAGATACAAACTGAATTTTTACCCAACCCACGACATGCATATTACGTTAAGTAAGATGTATTAACTCCATAGTATCGTTAGCAGAGACAGTGCGCTCTTGTTGTCGAGGCTCGCGACAAGTGCAGCGATTAGCAGTGCACAATGCCGTCGCGATTTGTTTATGTTGGCTGAGCGTGGACACTGCAGCAGACGCTTCGGCATAAACAGAAAGAAATCACCTAGGCTCTGACTGCAGCGAGCGGATATCATGGCCTGCGTGTCCTCATAGTAACCAACGTGAGACTCTACTCACAGGTGCCATGGAGCAATTGCAACGGGTATCACGTCATTAGTCATCAGAATATTAACCAGTGATGAAATGTCCACTCTATTTGAATCCCAAGAAAATAGGAACCTTCTCACAAAGGAATGTGAGGTGAATCAAAATTTACCCAACACACAAAAATTAACTGCAGGGCTTTCATGTATGCAGTAGTAGCACACAAGGAAATATTATGTCTTGGAAGCGTATATTTCATTTCCTCTTCTCATATTAACGCCCTTGTTTTAGTATGAAATGAGAAAATAAACAAAAAAATCTAAAGTTCCTAGGAAGCATATCAGTCATTTCCTCTTCTCATATCATAACTTTTGTTTTAGTATGAAGTAAAAAAATAAACAGTTTAAGGTTGTGAAGCATAATATGACACCAGATTCTTATCGTAGGCGCTATCGGAAACGCAAAATGCAGGGAGCTGTCCATTCTTTTGTCCAACAGTCTGTCTCCTTTTATGCATTACTCCCGCTAGGAGTGCGTGATCTCGCAAGGGCAGTATAGAATATTTACGAGGGATATTCGGTAAGTCAGGTCAGATCGATCTCGAAATGGGAACCGCAGTGAAAATCCGATGAAACATTGTATAGATGTGGACAGTGCCTCTAGTATAGCCACCAATTGCGTCACGTTCAGTTCTGAGCGCACAATGAGCACGGAAAGATGCCTAGAAAATAGTGTCTCCCGCCAAGTGTGAGTGCCTACCTTGAGATTTCGCCTGATTTCATGTAGCCCACACAACGTAACTGTTGTGCATTTCCTTCGTCATCATAGTTCTCAACCGCACACTGCATGGGCAATGAGGAGGCTCGTGTAGCATTTTCGATGGGAAGTGTTCGACCAGCCACCGCACAGCTCGGGCTTGGCTCCTTCTGATTTTCGTCTTTGCTTAGATGAACCGCTGGCTATGAAGACAACATTTTGGCACAGGCAACAAACTGCAGATCAGCGTAGAGAAGTGGCATAAAGGATAGGATGCTGCCTTCTATGATGAGGGTATTAGAAAATTAGTGCAATGCTACGACAAGCATCTCAGCCGGAGCTGCGACTATGTAGAGAAGTTGCTGAAAGGTGTAGCAAACTGTTGCAAATAAAACGTTTTTCCCGGTCAATCGGCCCTTGCTTTCAAAATAGCTCTCGTACGTCACGACAAGAAACAGTGGGGAAATGGGTCTAAGAGAACTACAACTATGGTATGAGCACTGTGTTTGGCCAATAGCTGGTCAAAATAACTTCTTGTTGCTTGATTCCTGATCTGCATATAATAATCACACTCCTTTAGAGCAAACTATCTCTCCTGAAAAGTCTGTGTCATTGCAGTTCATACCACCTAGAGCCACTGGACAAATTGATCCTCTGGGTGTTTGTTTCAAAAATGGTTCAAATGGCTCTAAGCACTATGGGACTTAACATCTGAGGTCATCAGTCCCCTAGACTTAGAGCTACTTAAACCTAACTAACCTAAGGACGTGACACACATCCATGCCCGAGGCAGGATTCGAACCTGAGACCGTAGCAGCAGCGCGGTTCCGGACTGAAGCGCCTAGAACCGCTCGGCCACAGCGGCCGGCGGTGTTTGTTTTTTCCGTGCCTATTAAACATGTTATCGCACTATCTGCAACAATGCCTGAGAGAATAGCCAGTTCCACGATAAGATCCACGACCGGGTGTTTCGCATTCTGTTGCATGCATCACATTCTATCAGTTATCATCATCCCTTTACACAATATGATTATACATGAATTCTTTAAGAGTGGATTCCTAGCTGAACGTCCTTCACGGTTGTAGCTTCTTGATGGTGTAAACCTTTCCTGTCAGTGTGGCACGCCATTTTTCATTCGGTTTTCAGGTGCAAGTTAATTTTTTGTTTTAAACATCGACGACAGCCATTTTGTAAAGTTGTAATACATACATCCCATAGAAGATTGATCTCTGCACCTCCCGGACACTCATTTTCTATCGCCATCCTCATATACATGGTAAGTCATTAGCAGCTAATATTTTTCCTGTCATAAATGTTAACACTTTCAAATGAGCCTTACTAAAGATTTAACTTGCGACGTCACACTCAAGGGGCTCCTTGTGCGTCTGACATGTGTTCTATTTTTAAATCAGGTAGTCCCTATCAAGAATCAACGAAGGTGATACAGAGAGTGAAGAGCAGTCGCGCATTACATCCCACAAAGATCTTCAGATTGTGGTTATCTCTCTTTCCTGCATCATTATGACTGGGGTCTCATTATGCTGTCCAGTTCGATATTATGGCTAGGTGACGTTCAATTTTTGAGTCAAACACATTTGTGGTGAAGATATAGCGAATGGGTTCATGTGAGAAAATGGTGTATAATGGTAAACAAAAGAAGAACGAAAGTCCAAGATGAAGATTTTAGTGGATGGTCATCACATATTAAGGTCGACTGGAAACAGAAATATAAGGAACAATTCACAGATAATGCCAATTTTACTTTGGAATCACTACTCCAGCCTTTTGGAGAAATTTCGAGAGATGTTCTAATTGGAGCAAATGTTATCATTTCCATCATTTCCTTGGGGCCTTTGACCCACTGCAACGCTGGGTCAGACATGTTACTATTGATTGGGCAGTGTTAGTTGCAGAGGGTGGCCAGATGCCCTTCCTGCCACCACCCCGAACCCCGTGATGGAATTTGTGCACGCCAGCTGTACGCATCTAGCATAAACCATGTAATAGTGTGAACGTTTTCAAATGTCTGCAAGTTGTGTAACTGAGATGGAACGCGGGGACCATCCCGGTATTCACCTAGTGGGATGTGGAAAACCGCCTAAAAACCACATCCAGGCTGGACGGCATACTGGCCCTCGTCGTTAATTCGCTGATCGGATTCGAGCCAGGGCCGGCGCGCCTACCCGGGTCCAGAAAGCAGCGCCTTAGCGCTCTTGGCTACCTTGGTGGGTCAATTGGAGTAAATGTCATCTAGGCTACAAAAAATAATGTGCTCGTAGGGTTCATATACGATTTTCAGACTATCACACTACTTGACGAATTGCAGTCGTTTTAAATGTCCTTAGCCGACTCCAGAAAGATGCTCATGCGTTTCTGGTCTGCACAGGAGATGAAAGCCAAGCTCCTGCCATTATAGTGATGAAAAGGGTATATTGGGATAACATTTGCCTAAGCCTAGTGGAAAACGATACAAGAATGAAGATAATATCTTCGGTAACCTACTGTTAGACTCGTTGAAACTTCTGTAATCCATTCATAACTGAAGACGTGGTAGAGACCGTTTTGAATCATGTTAACTCTCAGTGCAACAACCATTCTGGGTTGTAAACCGTCGGCTGGGACATGCCTTCACAGTTTTGGCTTGGTGCCTGGCGATTTTAATCTTTTTCCAAAAACTAAAGCGTTTTTAGTGCAAAACGCTTCTAAAATGACGAATCGCTCAAAGAAGCAATAACTATGCAGCGATTTTTTTAGAGGTGGATGAGTATAATACTGTTATTGAGACAGTTGTGTGAATGAAGTTTTTGTTTTGGTTGAGATAATTCTCAAATGTTTTTTGCTTTCTGCACAGCCCTCGTAAATGACGTCAGCGAGAACCATGGTTGAAAGGCGCCAAATTTACTGCGTTCTAGTTCTTGGTCACAGCAAGATTCAAGATGGCCCCGTGAAGTACTGCGTATAGGAACTATCGTGTCATCGAAAAACACCTCGTAATACTGCCATAGATACACAGGATGTGTATGCCCTTGCAGTGCCCTGCATGAAAGAACGTAGGTCTTTGCGTTAGTTGTTAGTTCTCTGAAGAATGGTTGCAGTGTGTTGTTCACATGCTTATTAGAACTTAGAGATTGGTGCAAAAAGATCGGTCAGTAATTCGCGTTGCACTAACTGTAGACCACACAACTATCTACGCTTCATAAAGAGGCTCTTGATGTAAGGGATGAAAATTTTTAGAATTCCACAGTCGACTGGAGTGCAAGTTCGTGCACACCGTAAATGCCGCCATACTTCCTTAAAAAATCGAACATTTCCGGATCAACCTCTCCATCGTGCAGCCAGCTGTAGTACTCACGCTGGAAGACAATATCTGAACTGGTCACTGACCCACTTCCACTACTTTATAAGGCAGTCTGTGAACAGATCCGTCTGACTCTCCATTAAATGGCACAATGTCTTTCTCGGACGTCCTTGCAAGGCCGCTCTTATCTAATACAGTTTTTTATTATTGGCTTTTAGGTCTCTACCCACACGACCATCTACATACAAATTTTAATATTTAGTATTTCATTATTAATATTTCTTAGCATGTTTTAATTGGCTTAAGTAGGTTAGATACAACATGTTTGCTTCAGTACATGGAGAGACATTACTCGGTAGAACGAAAGATCAGAATTAAACAGAATGTGATATTGCGTTGTTACGCGAGTTAAAACAAAATGTTAAAATAGGGAGAAAACCGTAATGGAAGGTACACACTGCATAGCTAGACTATTAACAGATTTACATTACTGATAAAGGAACTACAAATATACTTCCTACAAATGTCCCAGAAGAGCCAGTTGTAACTAATTGTATTAACTCGTGTAAATTAAGAGGCAATTAAAAATTATAAATCTCTTCCATCTCAACTTAAAAGTGATTGATCCAACTGCATATATCTCTATTACGTATTTAACGTTTCTGTGCACAGGAAGAGAAAGAGATCATTGTATACCATGTAGTCTCCTGTCACCAGTAGCGTCGGCTTAGATATTGGAAGAGGAAACTTTAACGGCACCAGAGGTCGAGTCCATGTTGCGGACTGTTGTCTTCGATTGACGCATCCAAAGAACGAGCAGCTTACATCCTCCGTGATTCCGCGTTCCCAAAGCACTGATTCAACGGTAAGAATGCAGTTTGGTGCTGTCGGAAGATTGGTTCAAATGGATCTGAGCACTATGGGACTTAACATCTGAGGTCATCAGTCCCCTAGAACTTAGAAATACTTAAACCCAACTAACCTAAGGACATCACACACATCCATGACCAAGGCAGGATTCGAACCTGCGACCGTAGCGGTCGCGCGGTTCCAGACTGAAGCGCCTAGAACCGCTCGGCCACAACGGCCGGCTCTGTCGGAAGAATGCATGATTGAACCTCAATCGTGCTATAAGTGGATACAAACTTTCTTCTTCATCAGATATGCATCTGTTTACCAAACTTGAAGAACACGTTCGAGGACTTCACTTTGAAAGTGATGAAACGGTTCAAGCAGAGGCGAAGTTGTCGCTCCGTTAAACAAAGTTACACATTCTATAGCGATGGTGTCAACAAACTGGTCTTTTGTTGGGAGAAATGTGCTCATAATTTTTAACATTTTTTGCAGCGACAGCAACTGATATTGTTTATATAAGAATATACAGTCTACAGTTGCAGGTTAACTTTATCGTTTACCTAGGTTTCAACGTTAGTAATAACATCTTCTTCAGAAAATAAATTATTATTTAAATGTTTGCCTAAAACAAGCCATATCCTAAGTCAACTTTACAAAACTTGATGCATAACCATAAGGTTTTGTCACTTCTATTAATCAAGCTGTAGTAAATTCACTTTAAGCCCGTTGTATGGGCCTCGTCGTGTGACTAGAGACTGTGGACCGCGAGGGCACATTATTACGCACGCGTCAGAAAACATTTTTGCTATGAATTAATTTTATACTTTACTATTGTAAGTTAATTACAGTATCCAGCACGACTACGTTTTACATTCTACTACAGAGCCTTATAAACTGACCAACAAATTTCGTATGAACATCTGTAGGAAAGGTTCTTTTATTACAGAAACTGTAATGGTCACATGCATTATGAATTATTGTAAACCTAATATAGGCTGGAAGCCTTCGAAGTATGCCCTATTTTTTTAGATACAGTTGATAATTCAGTAAATTGCCTCTATCTGTAATTATGTGTGCATAAATTTGTAGCTACATCCCTTAGCTTCATGATGTAGTAGCTCTATGTCACGTAAAGGTTTATGTGTATGAGCCATTTGCACCAGATGTTCCGCAAAGGCTGATCCCCGTGTTCCTACCCCCTTTATTGGAAGATGTTCTTTAAACCTTACTGCTACAGCTCTGCCTGTTTAACCTATTAATCACATGAGCAATCATCACACATAATCTTATATACGCCTGATTTCGCTGACTTATCACGGTCTTTCTCAAGGGAATGAACCAAATTTTGCTTTAAACTATTACTCGTCGAGAAGGAAATTTTAAAACCTGAATTTTTCAACAGGCGTGCTATCTTGTAGAAGACATTACCTATATAAGGAACCGACAACCATTTCTTGGTCTGATCTTGGGTTTGAGTATTTGTGATTACTAAAGTCGTTGTCCTTTTTCGCGTTTTCTTATGATATAACTGCCTCACTATCTCTGGATCATAGCCATTATTCTGTGCAATACTCTCGAGAATTTGTAATTCTTTTTCGAGGTTGACATGTGACAACGGAATAGAAATCGCCCGATGGATACTAGAATAAAAAAACGCCATTTTATGCGCTTGTGGGTGGGTTGAATCGGCCGGGATGATGTTGTCTGAATAAGTTGCCTTCCGGAGTATGTTGAACTCTATTTTAGCATCTTTAATAGTCAACGTTAAATCAAGATAATTTAGTGATCTATCAGCTGATTCCAATTCTTTTGTGAATTTTATTTTTTCATGTAGACTGTTAAACGTTGCAAAAATTTGCTTTATTCCTTCTGGAGAATTATTAACCAGTAGAAGAATGTCATCCACGTGTCTCGCATAAAAGATGATGATGTTCACTAATTCCGGGTAATTTCGAAAAAAACCAATTCCAGAGAATTTATAAAAATTTCAGACATGATACATGCAAGTGGACTCCCCATAGCTAGGCCACAAGGCTGTGAATATAATTTTTTATTGAATTAAAAATAATTGTATTTATGAGTCGTTCTAAAAAGTAACATCAGCTCATCAATTTCTATGGTGGATAATTTTTTGTGGTACCTTAAGTTTTGTTCTATAATGTTTAAGGTCTGACCCACTGGTATGTTTGTGTACAAGCTAATGATGTCAAATGACACCAATTTGGTGTTTTCGGAACATGTTACGGTTTTAAGTCTGTTGGCTAGGTCCACTGAATTTTTAATCGAAAAATTATTTTGAAACACGAAATATTCTTTAATTTTATAATGTAAGTGTCTCGCTAATTTATGATAAGCACTATTGGTGCTATCCACAATAGGGCGGTTCGGATGGGAAATTTTGTGGAGCTTAAATTGACTCCTTAACGTCCGGGGCTTGGGATTCATATTTATCAATGCCTTTTTTCTAAATTATCCGATCAGCTTCTTAGTACTGCTGATGCCATTCTCTTCAAAAAACATTTCCGTTTTCTGAATATATTCTTTTTTTTTGTAGAAACGATACTCGCGTTCCCCTTATCGGCCTTAGTTATTAGGGCTTCATTATTTCTTAGTTTTTCGTTAATGTTTTTAACATTGCACATATCTTTCGTGAACGTATTACTACCTAGACACTCTTTTTGTATTATTTTACAAGCATCGTAAGCAAGCCTCGTTTGGATACTTTTATCTACTTTACCGCTATCAAGGCCAACCTTAAGATCCACTACCAACTTCCGAAGATTTTGAGGGCTCAAACTCGGTTCTATATTATATTTGAAGCCTTTACTTAACAATTTAATTTCGTCCTCTGAGAAAATGATATCTGTTTTATTTACAACGTGTTGATGAAACACAGACTGGGCTGCCTCCCTTTTGTTCACATTTTGGGATACACCGGAATTAACTCGACTAACTGATTTCTTTAACTTTTTGTCATGTCGTTGAGCAATTTCCATTTTACTATTATCTAACCATAAGTTGACATGTAACCAGAACCTATCTATCTGAAAATTGCAGTTATCTCAAAATGTTTAGACAAAAATAATTGGAGGTCATATGCTTCAACGTTGAGGTTATCTTTTTTCGTATAAAGTTCCGCCGTTCTTTCAACTAATATTTGCTGTATCAATTTCCGTTTAAGACTAGGCGACTTATTGCACATTTTACTGTTTAAAAAAACCTTTGACAAATTCCGGGATTGCGTTGCAAAATTTACATTGTTTAATAAAAGTGAGGGCCATACCTGTTTTGCAGATCTTATGCATAACATCTACATACTTATTAGCTGCTTTCTGGGCCTCAGCTGGCACGAATTTCTTAATTTTTAACATGTTTATGCAGCGACAGCAACTGATATTGTTTACACAGGGTGTTACAAAAAGGTACGGCCAAACTTTCAGGAAACATTCCCCAAACACAAATAAAGAAAAGATGTTATGTGGACACGTGTCCGGAAACTCTTAATTTCCATATTAGAGCTCATTTTAGTTTCGTCAGTACGTACTGTACTTCCTCGATTCACCGTCAGCTGGCCCAATTGAAGCAAGGTAATGTTGACTTCGGTGCTTGTGTTGACATGCGACCCATTGCTCTACAGTACTAGCATTGTCTACTCAACCCCAGCACCAAATGTAGAGACTCTTCGTGCTCGTATTGTGGACGGCTGTGGTACCATACGCCATTCTCCAGGGCTGCATCAGCGCATCAGGGATTTCATGCGACGGAGGGTGGATGCATGTATCCTCGCTAACGGAGGACATTTTGAACATTTCCTGTAACAAAGTGTTTGAAGTCACGCTGGTACGTTCTGTTGCTGTGTGTTTCCATTCCATGATTAATGTGATTTGAAGAGAAGTAATAAAACGAGCTCTAACATGGAAAGTAAGTGTTTCCGGACACATGTCCACATAACATATTTTCTTTCTTTGTATGTGACGAATGTTTCCTGAAAGTTTGGCCGTACCTTTTTGTAACACCCTGTATACGAATATACAGCCTACAGTTGCAGGTTGACTTTATCGTTTACCTAGGTTTCAACGTTAGTAATAACGTCTTCCTCAGAACATAAATTATTATTTAAATGTTTGCCTAAAACAAGCCATATCCTGAGTCAACTTTATAAAACTTGATGCATAACCATAAGGTTTTGTCACTTCTATTAAACAAGCTGTAGTAAATTCACTTTAAGCCCGTTGTATGGACCTCGTCGTGCGACCCGTTGTTGTTTAATAGAAGTGACAAAACCTTATGGTTATGCATCAAGTTTTATAAAGTTGACTTAGGGTATGGCTTGTTTTAGGCAAACATTTAAATAATAATTTATGGTCTGAAGAAGACGTTATTACTAACGTTGAAACCTAGGTAAACGATAAAGTTTACCTGCAACTGTAGGCTGTATATTCTTGTATATAGAAATGTGTTCGTCGTTAGGGTTACTATGTTGATGAATAAATATGTAGACAAGAAGAATAAAGATGCAGAATGTTGATAACGTTTGTTTTAGTTAAAAAGTTGAAAGAGTTTTTACATAAAGATTCGGCCTCATTTCTGCTATACACGCCCTTGTAAGGTCACATAAGGATGAAACATTAATCTACATATCCCACATGGAAACACCGGAGTATCAGTGGTAGCGTTCGACCGAGTAGTTGATAGTGTCTCACTTCCTGTTTCCGTCAACGACTTGGAAGAAGTTATTCAATGATAAATTTTTAAGCGCTTGTGATAAAGTGAAAGAAACTGGCATCCAGGTAAACGTTCTCAAAACACATTACCATACAATACTGCGTTATAGAGATTGTACCCCATCATGCATGATACGGGGGTTTCCATACCGAAGTTGTGTATAACTTTGTAACCCTGAACATGAAGCAGCGCGCACAAAGAAACATAAACGGTCGTCTTGCAGTATCGTTTAATCCTCATGATTAATACGGAAGTAACACTTACAGATCTAAGGCGAACAGATAGTTGCCTTGAAAAACCTACCCTACTATTGTACGTATTGTGTGAACTGATACAATGGCAGCCTGTAACTTTCAATGTGATGGTGATGTACTAACAGACGACCTAATTCAGGTTGCATTCGACACACAGACAGTTAATCGCTTATGAAATTGTGCTAATACTAGACGGATGAAGAAAACTAGTCAGGTTTGCAATATTAGCATTTTATTTACTTTTAATTGAATACAGTGAGTTTACAAGGTTACAGCATATGCTTGAAATACGACCAACCCATCAATGAACAAGGCTGATAAATTACACATCACTCTACCATACGTGAGACGGACGGCTGTTAGTTCCTCGTTGCTCCACTCTGATATATGCGGACCTAGTGAAGAACTGTCGGCTGTGTAAACTACTATTGCACTGCCAACGGACACGCCACCTCGCGGTCACTTAATACAATACAAATAAAAGAATTGAGCATTTTCCTACGATGTCTAAATTTTCTATGCCTACTGCGACAGGATAGTGGCGTACTGTAGGTTGTAACAGCAGCTTACACTATAGGGAAGTCAGAATTGTGGGCTGCCTTACTCTTAGGCAATCACATATTCGATTTCCATCAACAATTTGGGATGTTATTTTCTTTTCTTGTGTCTGTAACAAGTTTTGCTGTTTGCGTGAGTCCTTTCACTAATTATGTGCCAGTTTCAACTTTTTGTGTTTGCCTATTATTTTCTAAGATGCTTGAACTAGTAGTTCATTTTAATCTAGTATACCTCCCTCTTCTTACGACTTCTTTCTTCTCTTTCTCGCATTATCCCGTGTCTAAACAGGGATTTAGTAGTAGAGGATGGCTGGATGCCCTTTCTATCGCCACCTGTCCCCCTCTCCTCTTAGACGGAATTAGCGGACCCCATCGGTCTGCATTTAGTTTATTCCATGTGAAAGTGTGTGAACATCTTTGAAACGTTTGCGAATCGTGTAACCGAGACGAGAAATGGGTACCAGCCATGTATTGACTTAGTTCGGTGTGGTAAACCGTCTAAAAATCACATCCGTGCTGGCCGGCACTCCGCTCCTCGCCGTTAAACCGCCGGCCGGATTCGACCCGACACGGGCGCCCCTCCCCGAATCCTGGAAGCGGCGTGCAGAGGTGAGCAGCTATCCATGCGTGTCTTCCCTCTCCATTAATAAATTCTAATAATTTTCATGTTTCACTTCCCGTCTGACTGTTCAGTTGTTTCCACCTTTAAATCTATTTTTTTTCAACATTTCATGAGAGCACTATCGCTTGAAATTTTAAAGTATATCAGCACCGTCAAATCCAGTACACATCTCTCTTATCAGTCGTATACGGGTGGATTTTTTTGTACAGTCAAAGAGTGTTCTAGGAATAGTGGACACCGAAACACCCTGAAGAAGATCCTAGCAGAGGTGTCGAAACGTCGATTGTTTTAGAAGGAAATATGCAGCGGCCTCACAACCCAGAAGATTTTAACTTTGGTGACTTTGGCTTTAATCAAAGACTCATTCGCCCTTTGTTTGTGATATCCCAGTACACTAACTAAAATGTCTCACAGCATGTGTCATCAACAATAGTGTGTCCTCAAGGCAGAAAGTCAACCGGAAGTTACTCGTTTTTACTCTCTAAGAATGGTTACGGTCATTCTTCACTATGAAGCTAGGTGTTAAAGTTTTTCTTTCGAGTTAATTGTGTGTGACTCCTTTCCATTGAATACTACGGAGAGAGGTGCTTGGCTATCGGGCTATCAATGAGTAGGAACCCTATCCAAATTGCTGTTGCACGATCACGATTTAAACTCTGATGTGTGAATAGCTACACTAGACCATTCTTAATAACGCAGACGATAAAATCGTCTCGTTGTTTCTTAACAGTACGAACATTATGCACGACGGTATTTTGAATCTATTAGGTAATTCTGAATACAGGTTTGCAGAAAAACTGCCGCTAATGACGTCTAGAAAATATTGACATACCATGCAGGCAATAGGGTAAACAGTAATTACGTTAACTTTGATAAAAACAAGTAACATTCATCAGTTTAAGTATATAAATTAGTATACGAGTCCGTGAATATTTTTACCACGACTATTTATAATTTTCAGAACATATTGCACCGTTAACACAAATAATTTTCGGGCTCTGTTCAAAATATTAATAAACAACGAATCAAGAATTTATCAGTACATAATAAGTACAATAAAAATTTGAGATCGTTCTACACTTGTGTTGACACGAGTTATAGCCCATGGACAGCGTCAGTGACGAGATAACACACGTGTGGACATTATTACAAATTAATTCATTTGCAACAATTAATCAAATATATTCATTATCATGGTTTATCTCACAGTGCCTAAACTAATATATCACGAAATAATTATTAAAAGTGATCATCATCATGTTCATAGAGATATCTCTCTTTGCAGCAATTACATCAACATACGCTCCCATTATCTTTTAAATAATTTTAACTTAGGGTTAAGTGTATGCTAAACAACACAACGTAAGGTATTAAGCAATCTGTTTAGTAAAGCTCTGTACATAAAACGTATATTGTACTTACTGTGTATTGGCTGATTCTTCTCTCACTTGTGTATTTTTCATTTTGTCTTCAGAATATGATAATAGCTTAGCTAGCAACCGCTAATATTGTGAACAAAATGTGACATGGTTC
This sequence comes from Schistocerca americana, assembly GCF_021461395.2. Classification (NCBI taxonomy): domain Eukaryota; kingdom Metazoa; phylum Arthropoda; class Insecta; order Orthoptera; family Acrididae; genus Schistocerca; species Schistocerca americana. The sequence continues at coordinate 631,816,466 of NC_060130.1, forward strand.
GATCTTGAGTAAGTATTGCAAATAAACTAACTAACCTCCACTGCGTTATTAGATAGGTATCATTACTACCCGAATAACCGTAATATTTATTCAAATACGCAGTCTGATTGACTATGTTTTCTGTTGTTGTTGTGGTCTTCAGTCCTGAGACTGGTTTGATGCAGCTCTCCATGCTACTCTATCCTGTGCAAGCTTCTTCATCTCCCAGTACCTACTGCAACCTACATCCTTCTGAATCTGCTTAGTGTATTAATCTCTTGGTCTCCCTCTACGATTTTTACCCATCACGGTGCCCTCCAATGGTAAATTTGTGATCCCTTGATGCCTCAAAACATGTCCTACCAACCGATCCCTTCTTCTAGTCAAGTTGTGCCACAAACTTCTCTTCTCCCCAATCCTATTCAATACCTCCTCATTAGTTACGTGATCTACCCACCTTATTTTCAGCATTCTTCTGTAGCACCACATTTCGAAAGCTTCTATTCTCTTCTTGTCCAAACTAGTTATCGTCCATGTTTCACTTCCATACATGGCTACACTCCATACAAAAACTTTCAGAAACGACTTCCTGACACTTAAATCTATACTCGATGTTAACAAATTTCTCTTCTTCAGAAACGCTTTCCTTGCCATTGCCAGTCTACATTTTATATCTTCTCTACTTTGACCATCATCAGTTATTTTACTCCCTAAATAGCAAAACTCGTTTACTACTTTAAGTGTCTCATTTCCTAATCTAATTCCCTCAGCATCACCCGACTTAATTTGACTACATTCCCTTATCCTCGTTTTGCTTTTGTTGATGTTCATCTTACATCCTCCTTTCAAGACACTGTCCATTCCATTCAACCGCTCTTCCAAGTCCTTTGCTGTCTCTGACAGAATTAGAATGTCATCGGCGAACCTCAAAGTTATTACTTCTTCTCCATGAATTTTAATACCTACTCCGAATTTTTCTTTTGCTTCCTTTACTGCTTGCTCAATATACAGATTGAATAACATCGGGGAGAGGCTACAACCCTGTCTCACTCCTTTCCCAACCACTGCTTCCCTTTCATGCCCCTCGACTCTTATAACTGACATCTGGTTTCTGCACAAATTGTAAATAGCCTTTCGCTCCCTGTATTTTACCCCTGCCACCTTCAGAATTTGAAAGAGAGTATTCCAGTTAACATTGTCAAAAGCTTTCTCTAAGTCTACAAATGCTAGAAACGTAGGTTTGCCTTTTCTATGAAGATAAATAATTTGGCAGCAGTTTAGAAGAACGTACGTTCGATCAGTCATCAGGAAGGGAAGTGAGTTTAGAATCGATAGTCATTTGGGAGTTGAATTTGGTGTGATTACGCTGTGCACACGCCTTCTGAACAATATCTGCTAGGCGTTCATTTGTTCATTGTCTCCAGCACGGTTTACCGCAAGCTCATAGACGAAGTGGGTTGTGACAGTCTTCTACGTAGATCTGAAAATGGATTCTGCTTTTTCCATTCTGACAAGAACGTGAGCGCGGTGGCGGTTGATCATGTTAGTCTGAGAGTTCGAAAAGCGCCCTTTTTCGAATTTCCCTTCGAAGTCCCCGCCGCTATGGTCATAGACGCTTTACGGCCGTATGGCACAGTTCTTCGCCATGAGGAGGAAAAATAGTAAACTTCTGAAACGTACCCCGTACTCAGTGGAGTGCGTCAGTGTAATATTGAGCTCCGAAAACACATCTCCGTATGTGTCCATCGGTGGATGTCGCTCAGTCGTCATTTATGACGGACATCCGAGGACTTGCTACGGTTGCGGACAAGAAGGACATGTTAGAGACGTCTCGCGCGGGTACCTCCTGCAGGACAGCCACTGGCGCAGCAGATGTCGTCCCCCCCTCTCACATATGTGTAGGCGTTGAGGAATAATGTGGACGTTGACGAAGACCGGCCCTCATCTCAGGAGGCCGTCAGTTCTGCCCCCGATCCTATACTGCAGCAGTGACATTTGATCAGGCAACCTCTCCATCCCGTCACACCACAACTGCATCGGGGTATTATCCTCTTCACGTGGATAATGCCGACCGTCGACTCACGTCAGATGCGGAGTCTCGCCAACGCAAACAGAAGTCCCCGAAACGGCTTAAGAAAAGGAGGCTGTCGACAAAAAACGGGGTGCACGAGGAAGGTTCGCCGCCGGAGGACGAGGACGATCCCCACATGTCACTGCCAGCTGGATTAGATGCAGCCAATTCCGTCACACAGCTGCCATGTGCCGACCTGGGCACACAATGCATGGCGGTGAAATGGAGGCTACTATGCAGCACGATAACACCAAGATTGCGGGGACTAGCGGATATCAGCCGACGGAACCCGTCACACAATCAGTGGGAGACGGGGCTAATGACATAGAACTGAACGGTCTGATGCAGGAGACTGGTGATCAAGCGAGGGTCCCCACAGACGCTGCGTCAAACGGGCCCCGCACACAAGATGACGTTTAACTTGCGTGTCGGCCGCCCCGGTGACGAGACGACGTTTAGTCCACGGTCAAAGCGATGCCATGATCATTCACAGCTCACCTAATTAACTGCGATTCACAAAAATGTCGCATAGGTACCATTAACATCAAAGATATTCGCACTCCGGTAAAGGTACAAATATTAAGGGATTCCCTACGAGCGGCGGGTATGGATATTGTTTCCCTCCAAGAGATGCGACCTGACGTAAGACTGGACTTTTACGGTTACGACGCTTATAGTTTACCAACTGGCGAAGGTAGTGGTGACACGGCCATACTGTTGAGGGAAGGGATTGAGGCGTCGGACGTGACTTATCTTCTGTCAGCGAGCAGTGTCGCTCTGACTGCCGTGCAGTCTGTTTGGTGAATGTTTATGCGCCATCAGACTCGTCGAAACGCCGAGAAAGGACCTTCTTCTGTCCGAGAAGGTGAGCTCCTTGTTTCAAGGAAATGCGTAGCATTACATAGTGGGCAGCGATTTCATCTGTGTTCAGCTACCCAAGGACCAGTAAACGCACTTCGTCTCGTGAAAAGCGTTTCACGCACTGGTACGGGACTTCGCATTGCAAGACACCTGGATCCTACAACACGGCGACAGTCGCAGGTACACGTACCTTACGAGCCACTCGGCCAGTCGCTTAGATAGGGTGTACATCTCACGAGGGCTCCGCTCGCTGATAGTTGGCATTGAGATACGGTCAACGGCGTTTACTGATCACCAAGCTCATATCTACGCGGTTGCCTTGCCTCGACAACAGAGAAGCGTAGTAGGGGACCACAGAAACTGAACGTTTCCCACCTCCGCGATGACGCCTGTCGCCGTGATATTGACGGTACTTGGCGCCTATGCCAACGGCCCCAACGAGCTTAGAGTTCCACCTTGATGTAGTGGTTTAGTTGTGTCAAACCTGCCATACGCCGGACATTTATTGCGCCATGGCAGAGATAAGTCCGGGTGGCAACGGACGACTTCAAACTTTTATTACACAGCATTAAGGGAAACGACAGTGAAACCGCCGTCACCATACCATCAACGCATTAAAGCCCGCCAGGTCCAACTCTCTGCGGTGCAAATGGAAAGCGTCAGAGTCCGTGCGAAAATGCAAGACAGTTTTCATGGCGAACGAGCATCGTTGCATCACATAGTCAGAGACGTCTGCGGAAACGCAAGCTCATTACGACATCCGAAATGGTGGAGGGACGGCAAGCTCCGACACAAACAGATATTGCCCGCGTTCAGCAATTACTATCGTAACTTTTATGCCGGGGGCTGAAGAAGCAGCGTGGCAGTGGAAGACTGCTGCAAGACATTCCAGCAACCGAGGCTGTGCGGGGCGACGACGCGCTTCTGGCAGACATTTCACAGGACGAACTGGATATGGTCTTTAAGAGTGGTGCTTTGAAAAAATCACGTGGGCATAATGGGCTCCCTATTGTGTTTTAACTCTCCTTCGCCGGGTTTATGGACGAAACATGGATCCAAATGTATAAAGAACTTCTGCTGCCCACCCGCCGAGTTCCCATAAAATTTACGGAAGGAATCATCATCCCTGTGCCTAAACCTGGCGGAGGGCGGCACCCGCAGGACTATCGACCCCTGACTTTGTTAAACGCCGACTATTAGCTTTTTACACGCATCCTCCGTGCCCGACTGCAATCCACAGTCAAGGATGCAATACATGCTAATCAAACGTGCCTTCATACGGCGTTGGGGTTGTATAGGGACGTAATCGCACTTATGTCGGCATACGACCTCAGGTGCGCCCTTATCCCGGTTGATTTCGATCACGCTTTCGAACGCGTCGATCATAGTCCTCTGCGTGCAGTCATGGAACGCTTGGGCCTCCCCCGATTGTTTGCCGATGTAGTCCTGTGCTTGATTCACGGAGCACATTAAAGGGTAATGGTGAACGGTTATTAATCAGAACTCTTTGCTATCGAACGTTCCGTGAGGCAAGGCTGCCCCTCGTCCACCGTTTCATTTGCAGCATATATCGAGCCAGCCCTATACGGCCTTCGCTGACGCTTGGAAGGGATCTGCCGACGATGTCGTATTCCTGGCCAGATCAGGGGATGACAGACAGACGGCGCAACGATGGCTTCAACAGTACGGTACTGTTGCGGGCAGTATCATCAACTTGCGGAAGATGAAGTATATGGATGTCAACGGGGGCTAGCCCCGGGAACGACAGTGCCCGTCACTGAAGTACTGCGCTCATATGTGTAGCGATACTGTTTCATGGCCATATTCAACGTACTGTAGCGGTCACATATCGTTGGCTGATACAAAAAATACGTGCACTTGTGCTACCGATGCCCATTACGACTGATACAAGGCTACAATCTGCATTTCGATTTTTTTTTTGTGTCCTGAACTTCTTTTTAAAATTTCTGACGAGACCTTCACATCGCCCTCATATGAAGGTGGCGTAGGTTTGACCAATGTCAGTAACAGAGCGCGGGCACCGTTTCTTGGAATGATACGCCGACTATGGCATTCTGAGCAAGTCAACCTGAAAGGCACAGTTATCGACGTAGTGGGGCCACATTCGCTGCACCCTCCAGTTCCTGTCGGTCATATTTCACCGTCATTTAATCGCATCAGGACGTTCCTAGTGGACTACAGTTATTTGCTGGATGTCCTGCGTTCTACACGATCACCCACGACGAAGGATTATTACCTCCAATTGAAAAGACATCAACAAGCCAAATGCCTGAACGACGCTACTCCGCCGCACGATGGAAGAGAGTATGGCGTGCAAGCCGTCTATCCTTTCTCCGCACGGAAGTTCGGACTTCGTGGTTCGTAATAGTCAATGACAAATTCACTAATCACCAACGATTATATTCCATTCATCTGATCGACTTGCCTTTGTGCAGTAACTGATTCTGACGCACATAGGTTGATAAATAGTACAGCAGCTGTATGTTGGCTACTCACACAACGAATGTTAGTTCAACTGTTAACGACAGCTGCCCGCGTCGGTTGATTCCGTCCGGACAAATGCAGTCAATCGGACAATCTCCGACCTCAGCTGTTGTAGAGTTTCTTTATATAGTTAGTATGGTACCTACTTTGTCATTAAAACAAAAATAAATAATGAAACATTCTCGGGTTTCAAGCCGCATCAAGTGGTTTACCGCCCACGAGCTTTCGGCAAAGATCTCCTCTGCCATTGTCAAGTGGATGACTGTCGTGTGGTTGTCATTGCCGTACTTATATAGCCGCGCCGTCGCTCGTGACGTCGCTCATGACGTCACTGGTGCTCGGTCCCGCACCATATATGGTAATGTTTTGGCCGCGCGACCGCCGGGTCTGCTTCAACTCCCTCAGCACCGGATTGCAAGCTGTACTCAGCAGCAATCCACCGTCTCTATTGAAGGTGTTGTCAGAAATTCTAATCTCTATGGCCTCGTTTATCACGCTATCCCAGAAGCCATTAGTCCGTTTAATAATAGACGTCTCATCGAATGCAATTCGGTGTCCGTTTTCCAGAGCATGTTCTGCTACAGCCGACTTTTCGGGATAGCGCAGACAATAACACCTTTCACGTTCTATGAGGCGCTGTTCAATAGCGCGAGCAGTATGGCCGACATAAAACTGCCCACATCCACATGGTATCTTGTAAATTCCTGGCGTTCTGAGGCCTACATCGTCTTTCACAGATTTCATTAGTTGCCGGATCTTTGCCGGAGGCCTGAAGATTGTGTCTATTTTATGCCTCTTCAGGAGCCCACTAATCTTCACTGTTGTCGAACCACAAAGCGGTAAGAATGCAACCTGCTTTGTGTCTTCTTCAGAGGTCTTCTTCCTTTGAGGCTTGGATGACTCTGCTTGTGAGATCTGTTTGTTGTTGTAACCGTTTTCCTTAAAAACTTTGCGTAAGTGGCTCAATTCTATCGGCAAGTTTTCAGCGTCTGAGACGGTTTCAGCTCGATGTACTAAGGTCCTCAGAACTGACTGTTTCTATGCTGGGTGATGGAAGCTGGTTGCGTGCAGATACCGATCCGTGTTTGTGGGCTTGCTGTAAACGCTATGACCTAGAGACTCATTGGTTTTACGACTGACAAGCACGTCCAAGAACGGCAGGGAACCCCCCTTCTCTACTTCCATTGTGAAGATGCTGTGGTCGTGGAGGCTGTTAAGGTGTTCCAGGAACTATTCTAACTTTGCTCTTTATGGAACATTTCGAAGACATCGCCTTGGAAACCTATCCTGCAAAGCCGACCTGTTTTTATCGCTGCGTCGATGATACCTTCGTCATTTGGCCACATGGACAAGAAAAATTAGAAGAGTTCCTGGAGCACCTCAACAGCATCCACGACCACTTCAAACTTCACAATGCAAGCCTCAAAGGAGGAAGACTTCTGAAGAAGACACCAAGCAGGCTGCATTCTCACCGTTTTGTCGTTCGACAACAGGGAAGATTAGTGGGCTCCTGAAAAGGCATAAAATAGATACAATCTTGAGGCCTCTGGCAGAGATCCGGCAACTAATGAAATCTGTGAAAGACGATGTAGGCCTCAGAACGCCAGGAATTTACAAGATACCGTGTGGATGTGGGCAGTTCTATGTCGACCAGACTGTTCGCACTACTGAACAGCGCCTCATAGAGCATGAAAGGTGTTACTGTCTGCGCTATCCCGAAAATTCGGCTGTAGCAGAACATGCTCTGGAAAACGGACACCGAATTGCATTCGATGAGACGTCTATTATTAAACGGACTAATGGCTTCTGGGATAGCGTGATAAACGAGGCCATAGAGATTAGAATTTCTGACAACACCTTCAATAGAGACGGTGGACTGCAGTTGAGTACAGCGTGCGATCCGGTGTTGAGGGAGTTGATGTGGACCCGGCGGTCGCGTGGCCAAAACATTACCATATACGGTGCGGGACCGAGCACCAGCGACGTCATGAGCGACGTCACGAGCGGCGGCGCGGCTATATAAGCACGGCAATGACAACCATACGACAGTCACCCACTTTACAATGGTAGAGGAGATGTTTGCCGAAAGCTCGTGGGCAGTAAATCACTTGAGGTGGCTTGAAACCCGAGAATGTTTTATTAACGGATATCGCCGCGAAAGCATGCATCCGTACCACAAATAAATAAATAAATTCATAAAAAGAAGAACTCTTTGCATATTGCCCTTCGTTCAGTTTTTCCAGAACCATAAGCAGGGCGACACGGTGGCCAGGCCTCGAGTGGCGACCCCTTCACTCTGTGCCGCCATGCTCCACCCCCTCCCCCCCCCCCCCATGCTCCACCCCAATACTAAAGAGAGATAAAAGGGGCAGTCTTTCTCTTTCTTTTTTTTTTTAAAAAAAAGGGTGGTTAAGGCAACTTGTTACCAATACATTGTGCAGCTGGAGTCTGATCATATTCGCTATGAAGAATTCATTTTTGGAGTCTGATCATACTTGAAATTAAGAATACTTTTTTAAAAATTTCATACAGGTGTCGATCGCAACAGTGCATGCATGTCTATAGGAAACTGTGACTAGGATAACACAAAATATAAAGACACGTTAATCACTACAAAATTTCTTGCTACACGAAAAAAATGCAAGTCTTCAATACAACTCGAATACGTCACCTGGCATCATGGTATTCAAAGCATTCAACAGTTGATTAACAGTTCGTCTTGTGTATACAATACATCCACATCATGATTAAAAGACGTTAGAAACCAATGTACCAAGAAACAATAAAATGTGTCAAAGAAAAATGTTTTTATACATCTTGTAACGCAACCACGGAACGCTTATAATGTCGTCTACTGACAAACCAGAATAAAAATTATGGTTATCGAACGCAGCATGGATGGAAATTGCAAGATAAGCTACAATGGTGTCCAAAATTAAAGCAACAAACTGCTATTTCCCCGTCCTGTGTCTAATTCACGATATAATCATACAAATTGTCAACAGGTGTTACAATCGTGTTCAGCATGGAAGATGGCATTCCGATCAACGGACAACCACGCCAGCAATGACGTCAGGGCACCTATCAAGCGGGGCAGTGTTTGCAGGGTAGCCCCACATCCACAATCGCTGTGTACACAGTCACAGACGGTGCAATATGACACAGAGAAGATGGCTACAGACTCTCTGCTGTGGGGGCCATAGGAATAATGGAAGCAGGAGAGTCGCAAACTGATGTAGCCCGATGGCCTAATGTGAAACGTTCTGTTGTTTCTCGGATGAGGCGATAGTTTATAGACACCAAACTGTTTCCCAGTGACCAGGACAGAGTCGACCACGTGTGACATCAGGAAGAATGGACCGTTATTTGGCTGTAAGGAACGACGGTACAGCCCTAGTACTGCACTGCAACTGGCATCTGACCACACAACGTCCCCTCGTGTTGTATTGAGGCAAATGGTGTACAGAGGGCATCAGCAGAGTGGCCTTTATTGTTGGAGACTTGCTGTCTGTTTACCTCTGGCGAGTCATTACAGAAGGTAACGTCTAGAGTGGAACCTTCAACATGCCACCTGGGTGATCGAACGGTGGGTCAATGTTCTTTTCACAGAGGAGTCCCAATTTGGTCTATAGAGTGATTCTCAACGGATTCGCATTTGTGCCGCAAGTAGAACACGATTTTAGGACTCAAACATTGTGGAAAGAGACCGATATTGAGGAGGACCCCTTATGGTGTTAGCACGGATTATATTGACCACTCGCACACCTCTTCATGAAATTGTACAGGTGAATAAGCAAGATTTAACAGCTGTCAGGTACTGTAAGGAGATCTTGGGATCTCATGTGCGGTTGCTGCGAGGTATTGTGGGCCCAGACTTCGTACTGATGAACGATGTTTTTTTGGAAACGGAAGATATTGCACACATGGCGTCGCCTGCTCGCTCTACCGATTTGACACCCACAGAGCATGTCTGGGATGCACAAGGGAGAAGGTTTTCATCACGTCAGCATCCACCAACCACTCTCCAACACTTATGAGCAGCTCTGCAGGAAGAATGGGCGTTATTTCCTCAACATGAGATTGATGACATCATTCACAGTATACCCCGTCGTTGTCAGGCCTGTATTGGTGCCAGAGGTGGTCACAACCCATACTGAACACATTAACCAGTTGTCAATGTGTGTGCAAATCTGTTAAATTGTAAAAAAAATGAAGAACATTTTCCACTACCATTACGCACGTTACCGTTGATTAAGTTGTGTATTTTTTATATGGTTTCTACTTTACTGTCACTTGTTTATACTGTTTTGTGGCAAAATAAACGCAACCTTCCAAAATTTCCAATTATGACTTTAATTTTGGACACCAGTGTATGTACACTGCCTCGTCACATTAATGTGATCACCTGTCAAAAGCCTGAATAACCACATTTTGTAGTGCGGACCGCTGCGAGACGTGCAGGAAGAGGGCCAGTGAGGTTCAGGAAGGTACCGACATGGATGTGGGGCCGTGCTGCCTCCACTGCCATGGCCAGCTGCGCTACGTTTCTCGGCTGAGGAACCGTGCTGCGAAAGGCCCGATTGAGGTGGTCTCACAGATTCTCGATTGGATTTAAATACGGGGAGGTTGGCGGACAGGGGAGTAAGATAAACTCATCCTAGTACTTTTCGAGCCAACCACATATACTAAGGACTGTATAACACGTTGCATGGCCCTGCTTGTAGATGCCATCGTTCCGAGGAAAAACGAACTGAATGTAGGGGTGGACATGGTCCCCAAGGATAGATACATACTTGTGTTGATCCATTGTACCTTTCAGAATGACAAGATCACCAAAAGAATGCAACGAAAACATTCCCCAAACCATAGAACCCCCTCCTCCGCCCTACATCCTTCCAGTCACTGTTTCACGGTGTGGTTTTCACACGTTTCATGGCACACAAGCCAAAGACCACCGGACCGATGGAGCGTAAAACGTGATTTATCTGAAAAGGTCACCTTCCGTCAGGCAGCGGACGTCCATTTCCGGTACTGGCGTGCAAATTCCACCCTTCGTCGCCCATGAACAGCGGTCAGCATGGGTGCAAAAACCAGGCGCCTGCTGCGGAGGCTGAACGATTGTTGAGGAGACACGGTTGGTAGCCCCTAGGTTCGTCTGGGCGATCAGTTGCTCAAGAACTGCACTTCTATTCGCTCGTACACGTCTCCGTAGCCGTCCTTGACCCCTGTCGTCTATGGCCCGTTGCGCACCGCAGTTGCCTCGACGCCGGTTTTGGATAGCGCCATTTTGACGTGAACACATTACCAAGGCGGCGCACACTTAGCTGGCATTTATTTTATTTACTTCCACTGTTACTAGTATTTTTCGGCTTTTTAAAAACTGAACATCCATGGGACTTTGTTAGTTCATAAGTTTGTAAATAATCGAATGCACTATTCCGCTTGCACAGTATTGTCACATTTCTGCAATTGTTCGACAAAATTGTATTTTTTTCAGAAAAGCATTAATTTGTTTGGAAACACGCTTTATTTTTATTTACTTTACTACAGAGTTTCTTACAGTTAATAAGAAGCAACTGTGGAACACATCGTTACAACGTGATTGCCTAACAACCACTGTGGATTGCCTGACATCTTTGCATGCAAGGACAATTATTGCTAGCCGGATCCAGCTTCGAAATGGCCCGTTCCCCTTGACAAATATAGAAGTGTGGCATGGTTTCTGTACTTCCCCAACTTTATTTAACATATGCAGGGTGTTTCAGAAAGAAAAATATATATTTTAGGACATGGTAACAAAGACTAATTCCAACAAAACATCATACATAACATGGTTGTTGGTTGTTTGGGGGAAAGAGACCAGACAGCGTGGTCATCGGTCTCATCGAATTAGGGAAGGATGGGGAAGGAAGTCGGCCGTGCCCTTTCAGAGGAACCATCCCGGCATTTGCCTGGAGTGATTTAGGGAAATCACGGAAAACCTAAATCAGGATGGCCGGACGCGGGATTGAACCGTCGTCCTCCCGAATGCGAGTCCAGTGTCTAACCACTGCGCCACCACGCTCGGTTATACATAACATGAGCCCAATTGTTATTGATTACAGAGCTACAGCTGTTCTAGTGCAATCAACTCATATTCGCCGGCCGCGGTGGTCTAGCGGTTCAGGCGCTCAGTCCGGAACTGCGCGACTACTACGGTCGCAGGTTCGAATCCTGCCTCGGGCATGGATGTGTGTGATGTCCTTAGGTTAGTTAAGTTTAAGTAGTTCTAAGTTCTAGGGGACTGATGACCACAGATGTTAAGTCCCATAGTGCTCAGAGCCATTTGAACCATTTTTTTTTTTGAACTCATATTCATAGAACATGTTAAGCAAAGGCAAATGAATACGTTCAAAGTATTTCATGCACCCCACCTCTGACTTCAATGCGGTTTCGAATGCTCTTACATAATCATGTGCAGCTATTCTGAAGTCGTCTTGGCGTTCTTATATGATGGAAGCACTATTCATAATCCGAACGATCACTTCGTGTCATGCGTTTACTTTCTCTTTGCAGATGTCGCCTTTCTACCATACCCACAGTCAAAAATCTAAAGGGATGTTGTTGGCCAAAAAATTGCCTATTTCTGCCGATTCATCTACTAGGGAAAGTTAGGTATAGATGAAATGTCCCCTCACGACCAGAATGTTAAGGGGACTCATAATGCTGCAAGAATATCCCCGTCATGTAGCCAAAGGAACCTCTTCCAATAATTCTGGAAGCTCGGTTTCAAGAAATCCTAGATAACGGGATCCTATAAGACGATGCAGTAACACATGTCCAGTCACGTGATTGTGTATCATACCACGCCACACATTTACAGATACGTTCTTGGAAATGTGTCCATAATGTAAAGGTTTCATTCAGATTATCTTTATGAGGTATGAGTGATACTGATACCGTCAAGAGTGAAAATGGTTTCATAAGTAAACAGAAATATTGGGATTACTCGACGATTAACAATTAGGCGACCACAACATTCCAATCGTCTACCTTTATCTCCTTCTCGAAGATGCAGAATCCGCTGTAAATGATAACGGTAGAGGACGTACATACGCGATATGCGCCATATTCTTGTATGTGGAACACCGATACATGTAGAAATTCTGCGTGTGCTTGCTGAAGGGCACGCTATACCAACTGCTTAATGTCTTCTGCTTCATTCACAGTCTGTTCATTTGCAAATTCAGATGGACGCTGAGCACTGCATCAGCCTCAGGCGGTTTAGTGACAAGACGAGTAAGCGCTGTCCGCCTACTTAGTGGTCAGTACGTCTGACTGCTATGAAACAGTCCCATGGTCAATTCATCCTCGGGTGTGGAGGGGGGGGGGGGGGAAGGTGGGCTGGGTGTTGTTTTCTTCATCTTCATTTCATTATCATCGACACGCAAGTCACCCAATGTGGCGTGAACTGAAAAAGACTAGCAACTTGACTGTCGAACGTCCCCAGGTGGGTACTTCTGGCCATCAATGTCATACGATTATTTAATTTTTTTGTGGGTATATACTGTAGATTCTAGAATCTGGTATTCTGCCCTTAGTAAATCGCCTGCCTTACCCTTTAGAGCCGGCCGCGGTGGTCTAGCGGTTCTAGGCGCTCAGTCCGGCACCGCGGGACTGCTACGGTCGCAGGTTCGAATCCTGCCTCGGGCATGGATGTGTGTGCTGTCCTTAGGTTAGTTAGGTTTAATTAGTTCTAAGTTCTTGGCGACTAATGACCTCAGAAGTTAAGTCGCATAGTGCTCAGAGCCATTTCACTCTTTAGAAGCAGTAGCAGTGTTTCCACTACAAAAACAGTACACAAGTTCCATATTGGCACACTCAGCATTTGTAAATATATGCTGCATGCTTAAAAGATACAGTAGACTTGGCCAACAAATGAGTCACAGCTGAGAAATTCAGTTACAGTAACTCAAGCACTACTTGACAACTTGAACGTAAAAACAAAAATGACAGACGATAAGCAAGCCCACAGTAAATGGAGTAATAACACGTGAAATAAAAAAAAGTATCTCTAGACTCAGCCGTTTCTCTGTAGGAAAGAGTTGTACTTGGAGGATAGTGTGCCTAGCAGCACATTGTTTCCTGGTCGGTTTTTCAATCTAGTGTCTGATTTTTGCAATCACGTGAAGGAACACGCACTAGAAATCGCCTTAAGCCGTTTCCGGCATTTTCCACTGTTTTTGTTTGTTGTGAGGCAGGCGGCTGTGCTCTGTGCAACGTTTGTAAATATTACGGGTTTTACATATTCAGGTGCTCTATCCACACATACACTCGGAGACAAAACAATGAACGATGCACCAGGAACGAATTATGCAAATCGAAGGAAATCGGTAGGTGTGATGTACATGTACAGACAAACAAATGGTTACAATATCCGAAAAAAATTATTTATTCAAGAGAAAGAGCTACACAAATTGAGCAAGTCAGTAAAACACTGTTCCATTTCTGGCCACTACGCACGCAGTTGTTCGGTTTGGCATTCATTCATAGAGTTATTGGATGTCCTCCTGAAGGATTTTATGCCAAATTCTGTCTAAATGGCGCGTTAGATCGTCCAAATCCCGAGGTCGTTGGAGGGACCCTCCCATAATGCTCCAAACGTTCTCAGTTGGGGAGAGATCGGCGATGTTGCTGGTAGGATTCAGTAAGCACGAAAACAAGTAGTAGAATCTCTCGCCGTGCGCGGGCGGTTGTTATCTTGCTGAAATGTAAGCCCAAGATAGCATTCCATGAAGGGCAACAAAACGGGGAGTAGAATATAGTCAGCGTACCGCTGTGCTGTAATGGGGTGCCACGACTGACAGCCAAAGGGGTGCTGCTATGAAAAGACCACAGACCATCACTCTTGGTTGTAGGACCGCATGGCGGGCGACAGTCAGGTTGGTTTCCCACCGTTGTCCAGAGTGTCTCCACAAACGTCCTCGCTGGTCATCGGGGCTCGCTTCGAAGTAGAACTCATCACTGAAGACAATATTTTACTCCAGAAAATGAGATTCCACACCAAATCCATAGACTGTTAAATACAGTACCGACAAGCACTTCTCGATTGAAACACTTTTAAATTGTAGCAGAATATTTGTTTCTAGATACGTGAGAATGTTGAATCTTGGATAGTTTTTCACATTTGGAACAACCTTACTTACCGGAGTAGTTTATTCAAATTTCAGAAAAATACTAGAGCACACGTAAACTGAATGCTACCATTTTGAAACGGGATAAAAAAAATATGTTAAACTTCTGTTATAGGGAAAAGGTACAGAAAATGTTTCAAGTTACAACACTGCCCTCACCCTCAGCCAATAAAATTGGGTACATGTTATGTGAAATGTTTTATTCGAATTAGTTTATACTACCACCCCATAAAGTATTTATCATTCCTCCCGAAATACCTTGTTCATACTGAAGACGTAGAAAGCAGATAGACATTTTTAGCTCCTAGTATAATGAACGTTAGACCGCAATCCTTTCGCAGCTGTTCGGACGATCTTGCTGTATTACAAGATAACAAAGATTACCAATAAAGAGCTTGTTACTAACTGTGCAGACTAGCAAAGATTAAGATTTGGTAGTTCATTCCATAAAACGAAAGCAATGGCATTTCATGGGTAAGAACTAAAAGGAACTTAAGTCTGCCTGAATAACGATCTAATGCAGCAGGTCAGCAGATCTAATTATTTTGTCTGTGGCATCTGTTTTGGCTGGAGTCACGATATAATTAATGAGACACACGGTTTCTAACGTTCGTGTGGCACATTCCAAAAGTCACTCAAGAATTCAGTAGGAAAGGATATAGAAACATAACAATACTGGTCCTGCATTTACACTGTGAAGTTTGAATATTAAGTAAAAGGAACATGTCTTATAATCAAACAAGCGAAATGAGACTTTTAAGCAGTGTTTTATGGCGTAATGAGGCTGACAGAATACGAAATAGTACCATCAGGGAGTTTTCAAAAGTTAAACTTACCAAGGTCATAATTGAAGGATACAACATTTAATGAAAATCTGAGAAATCCCGAAGTTGGCACAAGAGTACCGATCTGTCGGACGATGACCACTGAGAAGACAGCGTGAAAGATGGTGTCACTTACTCGGAATTGGTCGAAAATGTTATGCCTTGAAGGGCACAATTAAAACAACTACTGGTAGGACCAAGTTTCTAGAATACTGACACAGTACAAGATTCGGTGTGTATTTCGGGACTGTGGAAGCTACTTTCTTCAGTAGCCACTGAGAAGACCTTAGAAGGAAGGAAGTTAGGTTAGAATTAACGTCCCATGATGACGAGATCGATAGGGATGATCAAATGGCTCTGAGCACTATGGGACTTAACTTCTGAGGTCATCAGTTCCCTAGAACTTACAACTACTTAAACCTAACTAACCTACGGACATCACACACACCCATGCCCCAGGCAGGATTCGAATCTGCGACCGTAGTGGTCGCGCGGTTACAGACTGTAGCGCCTTGAACCGCTCGGCCACCACGGCCGGCCCAGGGAAGATCACAAGATCGTATTGGACAAGGGCAGAAAATTAAATCGACCGCGTCATTTTCAAATGATATTCATCATGAGCGATTTAAGAAGACAACGGAAAACGTGAATCTGGACAGAAAATTAAACCGACTGCGTAATTTTCAAATGTCATTCATCATGAGCGATTTAAGGCGATAACGGAAAACTTGAATCTGGATTGGCGGACGGATATTTAAACCCCACCGTAGCCGAATGCGAGTCTAGATTGTTAACCACTGCGGCCTGTTGCTCGATGCGAGGTTGGATCTACCAAGAGACCACTAAATTGTGTCACCTGCTGTGCGTCCATTGTTCTGTTTGAGGTGACATATGGAACAACATAGGTTGCCAGGAGCTCCGCGCTGTTGATCTAGGAACAGTCACGTCATGCGGCTTTGGCTGTTATTCAACAGTGCATTCTCATTATTTTGTTTCACCGTGTTTCGCATACTCATGCGTATAATATCGATACTCGTACCAAAACATTAGCACTTTAACGAAAATAGGTCAGTATACTGATACCCGTATGGTTTCAAATCACTTTTTGCAAATAACTGAGTTCAAACGGCTCTAAGCACTATGGGACTTACATCTGAGGTCATCAGTCCCCTAGACTTACAACTAGTTAAACCTAACTAACCTAAGGACATCACACACATCCATGCCTGAGACAGGATTCCAGCCTGCGACAGTAGCAGCAGCGCGGTTCCGGACTGAAGCGCCTAGAACCGCCCGGCTACAAAGGCCGGCTAGTAACTGAGTGACAAGAGTCCCTCAATCCGGTTGAAATCCTGATTCGGTTTTTCAAAGAGTACTCTACGGTAATGACCCTTCACTTAGCTTGCATTTATCGTGAATTTCTAGCCCAGCGTAATGTCCCAAGTGACTGGAAAAATTCGCAGGTGACTCCTGTGTATAAGACGGGCAAAATAACGGACCCGCAAAATTACAGACCGATATCGATGATATCGGTTTGCTCCGGAATCCTTGAACACAATCTCAGTTCGGGACCGAGAAGCTTATGTCCATGAATCATCATGATATTAGAGAGCATCGCTCGTGCAAAATTCAACTTGACCTTTTCTCACTTGATATGCTGCGAACTATGGATGAAAGGCAACAGGCAGATTCCACATTTCTAGACTTCCGGAACAGATTTGACACTGTGCCTAGTTGCAGGTTGTTGAAGAAGATATGAGCATATGGAATAGGTCCACAGATATGTGAGTGGATCGAAGAATTCCTAAGTTATAGAACCCAGTGTGTTGTCCTCGACCGCGAGTGTTCATCAGAGACAATGGTATAGGCAGGAGTGCCCCAGGGAAGTTTGATAGGACCACTGTTTTTCTCTATATACATAAATGATTTGGCAGATAGAGCGGGTAGGAATCTACGGTCGTTTGCTGATGATGCTGTGATGTACGGTAGGGGGTCGAAGCTCAGTGACGGTAGGAGGATACGAAATGACTTAGACAAAATTTCTAGTTGATATGGTGAATGACAGCTAGCTTTAAATGTAGAAAAATGTAAGTTAACGCAGATGAGTAGGAAAAACAAACCCATGATGTTCGGATACAATATTAGTAGTGTTCTGCTAGACACAGTCACGTGTTTTAAATATCTGAGTGCAACGTTGCAGAGTGATATGAAATGGAACGAGCATAAGAGGACTGAGGTAGGAAAGGCGAGTGGTCGACTTCGGTTTATTGGCAGGATTCTAGGAAGGTGTGGTTCGTTTGTAAAGGAGACCTCATATAGGACGCTAGTTCGATTGCTCGAGTGTTTGGGATCCGTACCAGGTTGGAGTAAAGGATGACATCGAAGCAATTCAGAGGCGGGCTGCTAGATTTGTTACTGGTAGATTAGAAAGATACGAAAGTCCTACGGAGATGCTTCGGGAACTCAGATCGGGATCTGTGGAGGAAAGGCGATGTACTTTTCAAGGAACTCTGTTGAGAAAATTTAGAGAACCGGCATTTGAAGTTAACTGCAGAACGTCTCTGTTGTCTCCAACATACATTGCGCTTAAGGACCACGAAGATAATATACCAGAAATTAGGCTCATAAGGAGGCATACAGAGAGTCGATTTTCCCTCGTTCTATTAGCGAGTGCCGGCCAGGGTGGCCGAGCGGTTCTAGGCGCTACAGTCTGGAACCGCGCGACCGGTACGGTCGCAGGTTCAAATCCTGCCTCGGGCATAAATGTGTGTGATGTCCTTAGGTTAGTTACGTTTAGGTAGTTCTAAGTTCTAGGGGACTGATGACCTTAGAAGTTAAGTCCCATAGTGCTCAGAGCCATTTGAACCATTTTTTCTATTAGCGAGTGAAACAGGAAAGGACCATAGTGGTACGGGGTACCCTTCGCCGAGCGCCATAAGGTGGATTGCGGAGTATCGATGTAGACGTTGATATAGATGTAAAAACAATAGCTTATCAGCAATCATAAAAAGTCTGTCTACTAATAAATTACAGTTTAAGAGAAACCTAAAATACTTATTAGCGCCAATCCCTATTCCGTTAATGAATTTATTATCAGAATAAAATGAAGCAGTCATAACATGAGTACTATGTAAAAACCTGACTTCAACACTGCTTCAGTGCAGCAATGAAATTTCTGCAAGTAAGCCTTGCAAACTGTATTTGACGATGCTTGGGTGCAATAACCTTCAAATAATCGCATGAATTATAGCACGTATACATTTACATGCTAGTTGCAAGCTTTTTATTAATGTGTAAACGAGAAAATGCATAAAAGTTTCAACTTTTTCCCCACTTTTGAGGAACATCTGACTTAGGGTCTGTGGAAGCACGTTTGCATATTAGTTCCTTGATAAATACGTACTATCTATACTTGTTTTTGAGACAACTTCGACATCATTGAGGATCTCCTCACTCTCGGCTTAAAGAACAAGAGTGTATCTAATCTATAAAGGGCAGTCAAATGACAACGAGACAGATGGAAGACAAAAAAGTAGACTATTTATTACTTCAAAAGAAATCGCCATAATTGTTAATACATTTATCCCATTGAGAGACAAGACAGTCAATGCCTTCATAAAGAAATGTTTGCCGTTGGCTGCGGAACCGTGGTTGTATGCAGGTGTGCACCTCTTCGCCCGAAGCATATCGGCTGCTACGCATGTCCTCCTTCAGGGATCCAAAAACGTAGAACCCGCTTGGGGAGAGTCGGGACTATATGCAGGATGAGTAAGGGCTTCCCACCGAAGCTTCTGCAGCGTAGTCGAAACAGCCTTGGCAACACATGGGCACCCCTGAGTACAATAATGGCTCAGTAGGTAACTTGCAGATATTTTTCCATGAAGACATTAACCGTCTCGTCTCAGAGTGGGATAAATGTGTTAGTAGTTATGAAGCTTACCTTTGAAGCAATAGACAGTTTGCTTACTTTTTTCCATCTGTCGCACATTCATTTTACTGCCCCTTATAATCTACACTCACTTTCACTAAATAGTGGTGATCTTGTTAACTTTTAATGTTAATTAGCTTGATTTTGAAGATAGTCAGTGACAGCTATTCAGGTACAGCATTTTATTTCCCTGATAATTTCGAGCATAAAACATTAGCTTCAGATAAAGAAACCGTCACAACCCGGAAATGATCATTCCTTGAGGATTCAGATACTATATGGCCAAATTTGCTTAAAAAACTGTTATACCCAATAATAAATTTTATAATCAAGCAAAAGTGAAGAATATGTCGTGGATAACAATAATTTCAGGTTCATAAATGAAGACAAAACCTCATCTGTGACGAGATAAGATGTTGTTAGAACGTGAGATGTGCATTGCTATGGTACGTTGCAATCGTTTTGAAGGAACTACTTTTCAAATAATGATGTCGTCAACTCATTTTCATACTGATGTTGGACGATAATTGTTAGTTGTCCAAACCACCGTTTCATTAGACATTTTCAGTATCAAGAAATAATGGTCGGAAACAAACAAAAAGCGATCAATGAGAAAAATTCTAAGGTCGACTAAGGATTTAAGCCCACATATTTGGATTTGTAGTCTGATAGACAATCAGCTACCGAGGCACACCAAATATTATTATCTACATCAAAAAGTTTTGAAGTAGATCTTACCTTCCAGTAACAGATTTTACGTAAAACTATCTAAAAGAAACATTCAAGAATAGGTCGAAAGAATGTTTTGTAAGCAACTTCTTTGTAGTTGAATTCCTTAAGTTTCTTTCAATGAATATCAGCTTTGCTTTTCACAGCTACTTTTACATGGCCATTCCACTTCATGTATGTCGGAAAAGTTACTCCTACTTATTTTCTGGTTGTTACAATAAGGGGCGATTAAAAACTTTCCGCTCGTAGACCCTAGAGTCCAGAATCGGTATGCCACAGACAGACAAAATCTCCTGAGCGGCTCAGTCCGCTTCAAGGTCACCCGTCTAGCGTGCAACCAAGAGCAGCATGGCCACCAAAACAAAAAGTGAATAAATTTTTTTGAATAAAAAAAGGGAGGGAGAAAAGGAAAACAGATAAGGAAAGGACAGAACACACTTTATTGTCTATAATAAATCATACAATCACCGTTGATCTTTATTTTACAATTGCCATTGCCCACTTTCACACATAAAAAGAGGTATTCATCAGCATTTAATTTCTTCTTCCTGGAAATGCATCAAGGCCACCAAAATCTGCTTGATTGCCCCATACAACAGCAAGTGTCAGCCGGGTACTACCTCCAAACACTGCTTGTACATCACAGGTAAAGTTCAGATGGAGTCCACGAAAAACATTTGGACCTCATTCATTCTCGTAGTCAAAACAAATGGCATGCTTGGAACAAGCTGTTTAGCCAACAGTCCTGTAGTCTCAGCAATAGTCCACGACTTCCAAGCCAAAATGTTAGCATCTGGAAATGCAACAAGGCCACCATAATCTGCTTGATTGCACAGGTACTTTAGGAGTGACCTTGAAGCTTCAAAGTGACCTTGAGGGGTGCCACAGCAATGCCTCTGCGACGTGGTTACCGTCGTCGCTGGCGGCGCAGTGTACCTGTGCATCACAGTTTGAAGGCTATTGATATTGACTTGGCTGGGCAGTTTAATAAACAGCAATTGATTGGAGGTCCAAATGTTTTTCGTGGACTCCATCTGAACTTTACCTGTGATGTACAAACAGTGTTTGGAGGTAGTACCTGGCTGACACTTGCTGTTGTAAGGGGGAATCAAGCAGATTATGGTGGAATTGAAGCATTTCCAGGCAATCATCCTCCGACGCAACAGGCTGAAGATACTCGTTGAGTAAAACGCCCTGTCCTGCTGCGTGAAGAAGTACGTAACTGTCTGCTGCACATCCTCGTTCGGCAGGAATCGTCGATCCATGAAGACTTTTTTTCAAGGAACCGAAGGTGTATAATCGCATGAGGAGGCATCAGGACTATAGAGCGGGTGTTCGAATGTCTCCCACTTGAATTGGCGCTACTTATGCGTTGCGATCGACCGTCGTTTTTTTGTCGAATCGCGACGAGCACGGAACTTGGCATGTTGCCCCATACACATTCTTCATTCTCCTATGGATGTTTAACGGTGTTTGTCCTTTGGGAGCCAGAAAAAGCATATTCGTCTTCTTTGCACGTATTTATTAATAAAGTCTCCCAAGATCACGTTTCCGTTCATACCGCACGCACGTTGGAAAGACACGAATGCTGCACTGATCTATTGCCTACAAGTCGGTGCGTGTAATTACACCCGCATCGGAGTCCGTTACGTTGCATATACGCTGCAGCAATGCCCTCAAACGTAAACTTTTTGATCGCCTCTTATATTTTAGTCATTTATCGTCAGAAGAGCAATCTAACGGTAATGAATCTTTACGCCTATTTGTGCGCAATTCGTTAAAGATTGACGTTCAGGGTCAAATTCCAATTCCTGTACCAATCATCGAATTTATTCAGCTAATCCGGCGTGTCGCTACAGTCTTCTGGTTCTGCAGCCTTATTATAGACAACGAAATTGTCAGTAGTAATCCTCACGTAGCTTCCGACGTTAGCCAGTAGATCATTTACATATACTGGAAACAGTAAAGGACATATAACACTTCCTCGGGGTGTATGAAATTACCTGTAGATCTGCTGACTTCGACCCCTTAAGAATGATGTGTTGAGTTCCACCAAGAAAGAGGAACCAAACACAAATTTGGTCCGATACTCTGTGAGCTCTTAATTTGTTTATTTAACTGTCCCGAAATCTAACACGGACCCATTGTCTACGGTGCTCTGGATCTCATGGACGAACAGAGAGAACTGAATTTCGCGCCATCTCTGTTGAGCAAATCAGTGGTGATTATTATAGAGGAGACTTTCGTTCTCCTAAAAGCTCATAATGCGTGAACAAAAAAGAAAAATGTTTTTAGTAATTCTGCAACCGACTGATGTTAGAAAAAATGGTCTACAACTATACAGGGTGTTTAAGAATGACGTTTCAAAAATTTGAGGACAGGTTTCTTCCATAAAAACAAGAAAAAATGTCCAGTAAACATCGGCCCTAAAATGTATACTTTATGAACTGTGAGCACTTGTTCATCTCGATACTGTGAAACATATCACTTCTACTGCAAGCTCTTTGCTTTCCATATTTTGGAAGGAGGTATTATGGACCAAAACAAGAATAAATGCTCTACGTTCAGGGTCAAATTCCAATTCCTGTACCAATCATCGAATCTATTCAGCTAATCCCGCGTGTCGCTACAGTCTTCTGGTTCTGCAGCCTTATTATAGACAACGAAATTGTCAGTAGTAATCCTCACGTAGCTTCCGACGTTAGCCAGTAGATCATTTACATATACTGGAAAGCCTTCAAGGTCCGGGCAATCGCAGAGGGTGAGCTTATTGGTAGTTGGGAGCTCCAATGTTAGGCGCGTAATGGGGCCCCTTAGGGATATGGCGGCTAAGGAGGGGAAGAAATCCAGTGTGCATTCCGTGTGCATTCCGGGTGGAGTCATTCCTGATGTGGAAAGGGTCCTTCCGGATGCCATGAAGAGCACAGGGTGCAGCCAGCTGCAAGTGGTGGCACATGTCGGCACTAATGACGTGTGTCACTTTGGATCTGAGGAAATTCTCTCTGGATTCCAGCGGCTATCTGATTTGGTGAAGGCTGCCGGTCTTGCTTACGAGATGAAGGCAGAGCTCACCATCTGCAGCATCGTTGACAGAACCGACTGCGGACCTTTGGTGCAGAGCCGGGTGGAGGGTCTGAATCAGAGTCTCAGACGGTTTTGCGACCGTGTTGGCTGCAGATTCCTTGACTTGCGCCATAGGGTGGTGGGGTTTCGGGCTCCGCTCAATAGGTCGGGAGTTCACTACACTCAGCTGGCGGCTACACGGGTAGCAGAGGCTGTGTGGCGTGGACTGGGCGGTTTTTTTAGGTTAGAAGGTCTCGGGAAAGTACGGGGTGGGCTGCAATCTCAAAGGGTGCATGACAAATACAGGACGTGCTTGGATCAAGGAACAGTCAAAATTGTGGTTGTAAATTGTTGTAGTTGTGCTGGGAAAGTCCCTGAGCTTCAAGCGCTAATAGAAAGCACAGAAGCTGAAATCGTTATAGGTACAGAAAGCTGGCTAAAGCCTGAAATAAGTTCAGCAGAAATTTTTACGAAGTCTCAGACGGTGTTCAGGAAAGACAGATTAGGCAGAATTGGTGGTGGAGTGTTTGTGTCTGTCAGTAGTGGTTTATCTTGTAGTGAAGTCGAAGTAGATACTCCGTGCGAATTGTTATGGGTGAAGGTTATACTTAACAGCCGAACTAAGTTAAGAATTGGCTCCTTCTACCGACCCCCAGACTCCGATGATATAGTTGCTGAACAGTTCAGAGAAAATTTGAGTCTCGTAACAAATAAATACCCCACTCATACGGTTATAGTTGGTGGGGACTTCAACCTTCCCTCGATATGTTGGCAAAAATACTTGTTCAAAACCGGTGGTAGGCAGAAAACATCTTCCGAGATTGCCCCAAATGCTTTCTTCGAAAATTATTTCGAGCAGTTAGTCCACGAACCCACGCGAATTGTAAATGGTTGCGAAAACACACTTGACCTCTTAGCCACAAACAATCCAGAGCTGATAGAGAGCATCATGACTGATACAGGGATTAGTGATCACAAGGTCGTTGTAGCTAGGCTCAATACCGTTTCTTCCAAATCCACCAGAAACAAGCGCAAAATAATTTTATTTAAAAAAGCGGATAAAGTGTCACTAGAAGCCTTCCTAAGCGACAATCTCCATTCCTTCCGAACTGACTATGCAAATGTAGACGATATGTGGCTCAAATTCAAAGATATAGTAGCAACAGCAATTGAGAGATTTATACCTCATAAATTGGTAAGAGATGGAACTGATCCCCCATGGTACACAAAGCAGGTCCGAACGCTGTAGCAGAGGCAACGGAAAAAGCATGCAAAGTTCAGAAGAACGCGAAATACCGAAGATTGGCTAAAATTTACAAACGCGCGAAATTTGGTACGGACTTCAATGCGAGATGCCTTTAATAGGTTCCACAACGAAACATTGTCTCGAAATTTGGTAGAAAATCCAAAGAAATTCTGGTCGTATGTAAAGTACACAAGCGGCAAGACACAGTCAATACCTTCGCTGCGATGGTACTGTTACCGACGATTGTGCCGCTAAAGCGGAGTGATTGAACGCAGTTTTCCGAAATTCCTTCACCAGGGAAGACGAATGGAATATTCCAGAATTTGAAACACGAACAGCTGCTAGCATGAGTTTCTTAGAAGTAGATACCTTAGGGGTTGCGAAGCAACTCAAATCGCTTGATACGGGCAAGTCTTCAGGTCCAGATTGTATACCGATTAGGTTCCTTTCAGATTACGCTGATACAATAGCTCCCTACTTAGCAATCATATACAACCGCTCGCTCACCGATAGATCTGTACCTACAGATTGGAAAATTGCGCAGGTCGCACCAGTGTTTAAGAAGGGCAGTAGGAGTAATCCATCGAACTACAGACCTATATCCTTGACGTCGGTTTGCAGTAGGGTTTTGGAGCATATACTGTATTCAAACATTATGAATCACCTCGAAGGGAACGATCTATTGATACGTAATCAGCATGGTTTCAGAAAACATCGTTCTTGTGCAACGCAGCTAGCTCTTTATTCGCACGAAGTAATGGCCGCTATCGACAGGGGATCTCAAGTTGATTCCGTATTTCTAGATTTCCGGAAAGCTTCTGACACCGTTCCTTACAAGCGACTTCTAATCAAGCTGCGGGCCTATGGGGCATCGTCTCAGTTGTGCAACTGGATTCGTGATTTCCTGTCAGGAAGGTCGCAGTTCGTAGTAATAGACGGCAAATCATCGAGTAAAACTGAAGTGATATCAGGTGTTCCCCAGGGAAGCGTCCTGGGACCTCTGCTGTTCCTGATCTATATAAATGACCTGGGTGACAATCTGAGCAGTTCTCTTAGGCCGGCCGGTGTGGCCGAGCGGCTCTAGGCGCTTCAGTCTGGAACCGCGCGACCCCTACGGTCGCAGGTTCGAATCCTGCCTCAGGAATGGATGTGTGTCATGTCCTTAGGTTAGTTAGGTTTAAGTAGTTCTAAGTTCTAGGGGACTGACGACCTCAGATATTAAGTCCCATAGTGCTCAGAGCCATTTGAACCAGCCAGTTCTCTTAGGTTGTTCGCAGATGATTCTGTAATTTACCGTCTAGTAAGGTCATCCGAAGACCAGTATCAGTTGCAAAGCGATTTAGAAAAGATTGCTGTATGGTGTGGCAGGTGGCAGTTGACGCTAAATAACGAAAAGTATGAGGTGATCCACATGAGTTCCAAAAGAAATCCGTTGGAATTCGATTACTCGATAAATAGTACAATTCCCAAGGCTGTCAATTCAACTAAATACCTGGGTGTTAAAGTTACGAACAACTTCAGTTGGAAAGACCACATAGATAATATTGTGGGGAAGGCGAGCCAAAGGTTGCGTTTGATTGGCAGGACACTTAGAAGATGCAACAAGTCCACTAAAGAGACAGCTTACACTACACTCATTCGTCCTCTGTTAGAATATTGCTGCGCGGTGTGGGATCCTTACCACGTGGGATTGACGGAGAACATCGAAAGGGTGCAAAAAAGGGCAGCTCGTTTTGTATTTATCACGTAATAGGGGGGGGAGTGTGGCAGATATGATACGCGAGTTGCGATGGAAGTCATTAAAGCAAAGACATTTTTCGACGCGGCGAGATCTGTTTACGAAATTTCAGTCACCAACTTTCTCTTCAGAATGCGAAAATAATTTGTTGAGTCCAGCCTACATAGGTAGGAATGATCATCAAAATAAAATAAGAGAAATCAGAGCTCGAACAGAAAGGTTTAGGTGTTCGTTTTTCCCGCGCGCTGTTCGCGAGTGGAATGGTAGAGAGATAGTATGATTGTGGTTCGATGAACCCTCTGCCAAGCACTTAAATGTGAATTGCAGAGTAGTCATGTAGATGTAGGTGTAGACTCTAAAGGGCATAGCTTAAGAGCTGTGAGCACTTGTTCAGTAGAAGAGATGTGTTTCACAATACCGGGGATGAACAAGTGTTCATAGCTCTTAAGGTATGCATTTTGGAGCCCATGTTTACTGGAGTTTTTTCTTGTTTTGGCGTAAGGAACCTGTCCCAAAATTTTTGAAACGTCTTTCTAAAACCCCTCTATACATCTGTCCAGCCACCCTTCTTGAAACGAAAACGATCTGATCTTGTTCCCCGTCGCTTGATACCATCCGTTGTTCCACGGAGAGTTGTTGCTAGAAGGGGAGCAAATACTTGCATGATCTCTGTAGAATCCGACAGATATCTCATACAGTCCAGATGCCTTTCCACAGTTGAGTGATTTTAGTTGATTTTCTATTTCACGATGGCTTTTCTGAATATCTGCCGTTTTTGACGTTCGTGCAGTGACTGAAAGGAGGAACAGTAATACGGTCTTCCGCGATGAAACACATCCGGAAGACCGGATGCAGTATTACGGCCTTCTCTCTATCATCTTCTCCTTCTGTGTCACTATGTCACTAAACGACTGAACAGATGATTTCGGTTTGCTTACTGGTTTTAGGTAAAACTTCTTAGGATATTTGGACAGAATGGTGGGCAAAATTTTAAATTCGGATTAATTGTTAACTAAGTTTAGACCTCACTTAAATCTTAGATGCAGCCTTTACATTTCTACTGAGAAATACGGCGGATCTTTCCCATCCCTCCCAACTATGCTTGGCACATATAACTCTATGGTGTACTGTAGAATAGCTATTAATTTCATCTGTTTATGCTCCACATCTTTGTCGTCAGAGCTGAATATTTCATGATGACTGCCTAGATATTCTACAGTTTTTATCGTGTTACACTTGATAGGCAAAAATATTTTTACACCTTTCTAAAAATTCCTACCTGTAGTCATTGATGGAGCAACTATCTTGTGGTCACTGATTGCCTCCTCTACGTTAACTATTTCGAAAATTTCCTGCGTGTTAGTTACTAGACGATCTAAGAACTTGGGCTCACGAGTGGGTTTTCTAACTGCTCGAAGCGTTACTCAGAAAAAAAAAGTTCACGACACAGGTCCTCGTCTCTGGCACCAGTTTTCATTTCACGATTATCCCAACTGTAGTTGACAAATTGAAGTTTTCCCTTTTACGACATTATATCAGGAAGCTTCCTTATAATATGCACCAAGTTCCTCTGAAGTGCTCTACCACTACGGCTCCTGAGGCGAGTAGTCTATAAAAGCAGCCGATTACAATGTCCGACACATCATCGATGCTTACCTTCACCAAGGTTATTTCGCATTAGGCATCTCTGATAAAGCCACTAGATACTACAGAGTTCTATTTCGCGATAAATACGCCTCCACTATTAGCGTATAGTTTATCCTTGTGATGTACTATGCATTCCAGTCTGAATTTATGATTCCGCTGCTATTCATTTCCAGTTTTAGCCAGCTTCCCGTTCCCAGTACTAAGTGGAAATTGTACTACCTGTAACTAACGAACCTAATTTTGGTATCTTTACCGTGGATGCTCCTACGGTGTTCCTTACTGATCTGCAAAGATGAGCCTTCTCCGACAGATGTAATGTAACTTGGCTTTCTCCCGACGTCTTTTTGACCTGACGCCATGACTGTTTATGCGTAGGCTCTGAGCACTACGGGACTTAACATCTATGGTCATCAGTCGTTTATACGTAGGATGTTAAGGTAACGGTTCCTGCGTATGAAGATAATGATGAAGCGATAAAGTGATTAGCTTTAGCACGTGTTTTTTGCACGACTTTCTTTAAACGTTTAATTACTACTGTGTAACGCTTATCGACAATAATCGTAAATTTGCTTTTGCGCAGTTAGTCTGATTTTGTCGTTAGTCACGATTTTTTATTTAATACGTATCGCCTGCTACGAAAGGCAGAACAGAAGACACATTCCATTGTTCTGGTCAACATTTCGACGGCGAGCCAGTCGTCTCCGTCAGGTGGAGTGAGTGATGGTCGTCGTCTGGACTCCAGCCAGACGGTGAGGTATTGTTGGCAGCGCGCCGCTATTTATACCTCGGAGAGCGATGGTTTACGGAACGCCCGAGGCGGCGTCGGCTCGAGAACAAACGTGCGCCGAAGGGCGTGGCTGGCGCCGGGAGTCGAACTCGGGAGCGTATAGCGCCGCTTTGCCAACAATGGCTCACGCTGTCCTTGGAACCGAGAAGGCGACCACGTCTAGGACTATGGCCACAATGCGACCGATATAATTCTCCATACTCAACGGAGAAAATCTACTGACACTTTTGACATTGTGAGTCCGACCGCTTATGTATGTAAAATAATCAGTTTATATAATAATTTATGACATCAAGATCGGTTAATAATTCGAATGTTTACTTTATCGTTTTCGGCAATTGACTGTCATCTTCACATTTAATTAATCCACTAATAGCTTGGTTATGATACATAACAATTCCAGTTACGCACTTTCAGTATCACGTCACATATTAAAAGAGACTTTCAACATAATCAGGTTTTTAAATAAATATTTCCTTTCTGTTTCGAGCAAGGAAAATTTCAGTAATCGAAATAGAAGTTCTTCTTTCATACCAAAACTGGTGGACTTATCGCACTCCGTTTGCTGCCGATGGGACCGTCATCCAAAGAAAACGAACAGATTTGAATTCCGTCGATCAATGTCCCATTTCGAAAGTGTGAGGTCACAAAGTCGACAGCAGTCAGACCTCACACATACAGGATTCAAAGGCTGCATTTGACGTATGTCGAACGTCGGCTGAATCGTAGGATGTCGGCTCCGCTGTGAGCGCAGCCTAGGACTGCCGCGAACTTAGATCAACCGTGGACATATTGTGCAGAGCAGCGGAATCACCAGTATGGCGGATAAGTGATAAAGTGTCTTCTTTCAGTCACATTAGGAAAGAAAAGAGAAGATCAGGGTCCAACGTCCCGTTGACAGTGAGGACATTAACGGCGGAGCACAAGCTCGGATTGTGGGAAGTATGCGGAAGGAGGTCGGCTGCGCTCTGTCGATGGAATAACCCTGATAGTCACCTTCAACGTTTTTGAGAAAACCACGGGTAACATATACCTGGTTGGCCTGACGGGAAACTGAGCTCCCGTCCTTCCGAACAGGACTAAACTTCATACCTCTTCGCCGACTCTATCAGCAATGACGTTAGGTAAAAAGTCATATAACGCAATCTTGCTAGAAACACCAACAATTATAACAAGACTCATACACGATGAAAATTCTAATAGCGAACATGAGATTATATTGCCTTTAATTCCTCCGTCAGAAGACATATTCGCCGGCCGCTGTGGACGAGTCATTCTAGGCGCTACAGTCTGGAACCGCGCGACCACTACGGTCGCAAGTTCGAAGCCTGCCTCGGGCACGGATGTGTGTGCTGTACTTAGGTTAGTTAGGTTTAAGTAGTTCTACGTTCTAGGTGACTGATGACCTCAGATGTTAAGTGCCACAGTGCTCAAAGCCATTTTGAACCCGTTCGTACGCAGTTACTATATGTACAGTCGCTAAACCAGTTTACGGTGTATGGACTAGGGTAAATAGCATGCAACCTTACTGTTCCATTCACTGATGGTTGGCGGGAAGGATGATTGCCGGCATCTCTCTGTACGAGTCGTAATTTCTCTAATTTTGGCGTTTTGGTCGTTACACTAGAATTATATTAGGATAAGTAATATTTTTTTCTCGTAATCTGAAGTGGGCTCTCATAATTTTGAGAGAAAGACTCTCTGCGGCGCACAACGTCTTTCTTATAGCGTCTCCCACTGCAGTTCGTGACGTTCTCACGCTGACCAAACAAACCCGTAACGAATCACGTAGCTCTTCCCCGAATTTTTTCTATACTCAAGACCCGTTCGCATTGTGATCGTATAAGAGATCTCCCTCGTGTGTGAATTTCTTCGGATTCTTCCAATACATCTGAGTCAGCAAAATTTGGGACGTCGTTCCGTCTTCAATCATTTCGGACAATTACTCGAAGAAGCTTGAACTTATGAGTGGTAGCTTATAGTGCAGTCAAACGATGTAGGACCCTTTCATTTACTTGCGTTCATTACATTACTTTTTTGTGTTCAGAGTTAGCTGCGAATATATTCCCAAGGCACAGATCATGTGGAAGATTTTCTGCATTTTCAAAGAAGCTTTTAGCAATGTCACTTTCCTATACAAAACTGCGTCTTCGGTACACAACCTCATGAGGCTACAAATTTATCAGCAGCTGTTCACGATGTACAAAGTGAACCAGAACGCCATCGAAAAACTTTCAGAAGTTGATCAATGATACCTTCTGAGTATTTTTTTTAGGAACCCACGGTCTCCTGTGGCTCGTTTCAGGGTTACTGCATTTCGTTTGGTTCCTTGCCACGACTACCTTTGTATCTGTATTGCACAGAAAATAGTGCACAACAGTGCAAAGGTCGACGATATGTGCTTTTTGTCCTGTTTGGTAAAAAAGACGTTCCATTCGCTCATGATACTTGCCGTTGACAAAAGTAATGCCCATTTGAGTCTACGCCCTCAAGTTTGCATTCAGCACAGCTCGCTTATCGCTCGGGTTTGTTTTTCCGGCAATGTCAGTTGTTCTTTAGCAGTGATACACAGGATTAAGAATAGATCTAGTGACGAAGAGTAGGGCTCTAGCGTGGATTCACTGACTGTAATGGAAGAGCGGCAGAGACCCTATTCTGAGCTGTTCCTGGTTGGTTGGTTGGTTTGGGGGAGAGGACGAAACAGCGATGTCATCGGCCCCATCGGATTAGGGAAGGATGGGGAAGGAAGTCGGCTGTGCTCTTTTAGAGGAACCATCGCGGCATTTGCCTGAAGAGATTTAGGGAAATCACGGAAAACATAAATCAGGATGGCCAGACGTGGGTTTCAACCGTCGTTATTCCGAATGCGAGTGCAGTGTGCTAATAACTGCGCCACCTCGCTCGGTAGCTGTTCCCGCAGAGACTACGATCTCACTGCACTTCTCCATCAGTGCATAGGAGCCTACAGGAAACTGGAGTCTTCCGTATTAGAAGGACTGGATATTACAGCCATTTCCGTTGATATGAAGGTATCTTCACAGAAGAAAAGGTGATGGGATTAACAAACCGAAAGAATCACAATTACATTATCACTTTGTAACGAACCGCCAGAGAATATATATTACATACGCCAAAATTCTCAGAAGGTGTCCCTGATAATATTTGAAAGTTTGTCGGTGGAGTTTTCTCTGACTATGTATAGGGAGTGAACAAAAATACGAAAACACCAAAAACACAAAACACTATCTTGCCCGGTACGGTGTAAGAAACCCGTTGACATTAAAACGGCTTCCAGTCTTCTCGGACTGGATAAATACAGGTCATGTATGGTTTTCAAAGGAATCTCATACCATTCTTCCTGTAAAATACTGGCAAGTTGAGAGAAAGATGATGGAGGTGGATAGCGATCACAGACTCATCTCTCCATGCAGAACACGAAGCCTCAATAAATTAGGACCTGGCGACTGTTGTGGCCAGGGGAGATGTGGCAGTTTACCGTCGTGCTCACAAAACCAGTCCTGGACGATGCAAGGTTTATGAACAGGGGCCCTGTCACTTTCGAGCACAGTATCACCACTGGGGAACAAACATTGTACCATGGGATGGTCCATATCAGCCAAAATGCTCACATGATCCCTAGCAGTAATGCGACATTGCATAGTAACCAGGGGGCCCATGATATGCAATACTGCTGCCCAAATCGTTCCTGAACCTTCGCCACATTTTAGTCTTGGGGCGAAAACTCGGTAAAAAATTGGAAAGAGTGTGAAATAGAACTCATACGAGCAAATGACTTATTTCTATTGCTGCATACTCTAGGTTTTATGGCTTCGGCACCACATTTTCCTCTTGGTGCATTTTCATCACTGATGAGTGGTTTTGGAATTCCATCTTACGCTACAGTTCCCAGCTTATGGAGAGCCTTCATGTAGTTTTGGTGCTGGAAAGATTTGTGAGTGCGGTATTCAGTTATGCAGTAACTTTTGCAATTGTTGTCCTCTTATTCACTTCACACACAATTTAGGCCGCATTGTGACTTAGTGGATGCTGTTTTCTCGCATTCCCTGCACGCGGTATAAATCTTAGATACAGCGTCTCTATAAACACCAAACAATTCGGCTATCTTGGTTACGGAAGCACACACAATAGAAGCACAACCAATTTGCCCGCTTTCGAATTCACTTAGGCCCGACATAATGGACTCACAACTACACAGAATACTGTTCAGACCACGAATGACACTTGAAACATATTAAGGACATTGCCTAGGTACCGTTCGTAGTCAAGCAAATCGTCGCAATCTCGCAGATGGCTAGCATCTGCATTTATGTTCAAGCACGCATATCTTGCATTCATATTTTTGTACAACCCCTGTTTACACCGGGTCTCTCTCCTACGGGTCCTCAGACGCACTTACTCTCTTATTTCGGCACGTACTTGCAATTGCGTTTTTGCAGTTCAGCCCAAACAAATGCTGCTTATCACGTTTTTCACTTTCAATTGAAAGCTTCGATTTGTTTGCGTTACAAACAAAATGATTTTTAAAAGCGGAATTTTATTTGTCCATTCCATAGAGCTGTCGAAAATTAGTCTCGTGAGATATTCGCTTTATGGATAATTGTTAAGAGGCACAGTAACTAAAAAGTGTAAACAGTACTACAAAAGCGACTCGCTTGCCCTGCCCCGCGCTGTCTGCTACTGACACGCAGCAGCTCTAGTCAGATGTGTTCCCTTACTGTGACAGAAAAAGGGTCGTAGGTTTTCGTTATATCATATTACCTTGACTACTTTCACATTTAGCTTTTAACTACCGGTATTAGTACTGTTACAGAGCTTGTAGTACTACAACAAAAACGAACAATACAATTATTACAAGTAAAAAAGGCCCTATGACAGCTACCACCATCTAGATTTTTCTACAGCAAGTACTACTGCTGAAAATGCTCCATGCTCTGCGCTCGTTGGTAGCACACCGCGTCTTGTACACGTCCAGCGCGGCACTCGGGGTCACAGCACAAAGTTACAACACCTGAAGATGGCATATAAGAGCCCGAAACAGGTCATATGTTAAATAAGAGGACCTTGTAACTGTAGCGGTATTTTCAACCTCTGCTGCTGAAAATTTGTTACACTGATACTAATACAAATATTTGTACTACGATTACTTATGATAATGTTAGGGTCAGTGACCTTCCCGGGTTCGATTCCCGGCGGGGTCAGGGATTTTCTCTGCCTCGTGATGGCTGGGTGTTGTGTGATGTCCTTAGGTTAGTTAGGTTTAAGTAGTTCTAAGTTCTAGGGGACTGATGACCATAGATGTTAAGTCCCATAGTGCTCAGAGCCAGCCAGTCAGTGACCTTCGGAGGACAGTTGAATAGTATATTGTCTTGTGTGGCTTCACAGTCGCGCGCTTGCGCGCGCACATAATTTACTGCTGTCGCAATTTATCTAGTATCTACCTATTTTCTATACAAGACCGGCCACCCTATCAGGTCCAGCAATATTTTTGTGCCTCCAGCCAGAATGAGGACGGATCAGAGCCCATCATCTCTATTTCAGTGAGTCTTCTCATTCGTGTTAGGTATGCCTGTGGCCATCTACTTTCACTCTTCCGTTAATGGGCCAAGCGATCGTAGAGCTGTTGGACGTTGTTCTCGTGACCTACGTTCGTGAGACTGATGCGCGTGGTAGTGAGACCACTGATGAACCACTGGAAAAATGCTCCTATCGGTAGACATGAAAAGCTAATATGCTCATGTTTAAAAGACTAGCTGGAAAGTGGAGTACCAGCTGTCTCATACTACATTCCTCAGCACCTTCTAAAATTTTCCCAAAAATTTTGGGATGCGAACGCATTCGCGCTCTTTTTAACAAGTTACTCACGTCTCACTCTCACATGCTCCCTTACTCCCCTAACTGTAACTCACTCACACCCACTAGTCCATCGCTATAAGTCGCTCACACCCATCCACTCCATCTTGCTAAACAAAAATTGTTCAAATGGCTCTGAGCACTATGGGACTTAACAGCGGAGGTCGTCAGTCCCCTAGAACTTAGAACTACTTAAACCTAGCTAACCTAACTAACCTAAGAACATCACACACATCCATGCCCGAGGCAGGATTCGAACCTGCGACCGTAGCGGTCGCGCGGTTCCAGACTGTAGCGCCTAGAACCGCTCGGCCACTCCGGCCGGCCCTCTTCCTCATTCTCACTCAAATTTCGAAGGGTGGAAGAGTTCAACCAGAGGGTACTATTACACATGCAGTTCATTGGCAGTTCTGTGCTAATGTCTCTGGAGGTTTGTTTTACCGGCCCCGTGGGTAGCTTGGAGCACTCGATGTCAGACAAACGGTGTGGTGGCTGCCGAGAGAGAGGCTGGTCGCTGGGACACTGCCTGACTCGTACCTCGAGTGTTTACTCCGCGTCCTGCCTGCCGAGAGAGAGGCTGTTTGCTGGGACAGTGCCTGCCACAGGCTTCGTCTCCGCTGGGGATGAAACACAGGGGCGACTGTCTGCTTGCGTGCCTAAGAGCAAGAATTTACCTCGTACCTGGTCTTCATATCGCTTGTTATTTTTCGTCATCACTGTCAATTGTAGAAATTAATTTATTGACAATATACCACTGGTTGAGCCTCTTTGAGTGTTTAACGTCCAGCAAGACAAAATATTACTGTGTCATGGATTTCCATACCACATGCTGGCTAGAGACCTTAAGGTATCTTAGTTTATCTAATTAAAGGGGGTCAACATACCTAACCTTTACGAGACATGACTATTGTTTTACCTGATAACGTAAGAGATACATATTTGATTTAGGTCTTACAAGTTTTCACTTTTATTTTCACTCTGCAAAACCACCACCTTCGTGGCAAATCTATTTAAGAATTTCTGTTGTGTTTTCTGTATTATCTGTGAATGACATAT
This sequence comes from Schistocerca americana, assembly GCF_021461395.2. Classification (NCBI taxonomy): domain Eukaryota; kingdom Metazoa; phylum Arthropoda; class Insecta; order Orthoptera; family Acrididae; genus Schistocerca; species Schistocerca americana. The sequence goes on from NC_060130.1 coordinate 631,851,944, forward strand.
CTCGTTTTCTATGGATACACAACTATAATGAGCCTAGATTTCGTTAACTTTGGTTAGTCACTTCTTCATACCTGATTTTTCTATTCCGTCAAGAACAAAGTTTGTTATGTAGTGAACACTTTCTAATTTAGTTGTATCTTGAGAATAAAACTCACCGCATTTCAATAATACAGTAGTATTTTCATGTTTGCAAAACCACGACGATTTGCTAGCACTCTTATTCATTATATGTACCTAACGTTAAAATATTCGATATGTCGTTGAATACAGCATAAAAATATAGATATTAGCATCGTCTCCAGTAGTCACAAGCCATCTACATGCCCATTTATATTACATTTTAAATATCATATTAAATTTCCACTGCGTTTTTACGTTTACAGGGGTCAGGTGCGTACTAATTTAATATAAAAAAGCTGCATTACCGAGCGAGGTGGCGCAATGGTTAGCACACTGGACTCGCAATCGGGAGGACGATGGTTCAAACCCGCGTCAGGGAACCATTATTTAGGTTTTCCATGATTTCCCTAAATCACTCCAGGAAAATGCCGGCATGGTTCCTTTACAAGGGCACGGCCGACTTCCTTCCTCATCCTTTCCTAATCCGATGGTATAGATAACTTCGCTGTTTTGTCACCTCCACTGAATCAGCCAACCAACCAACAGTTGCATTTGTATTCACCATTAGTCTGATTACGCAAAACATTTGGACAAACATTAGTTTACATATCCCCTTCTCCCACTTCAAGGAGAGACCGGGTGTAGCTGCAATCAGGCATCGAAATACACTCCTGGAAATGGAAAAAAGAACACACTGACACCGGTGTGTCAGACCCACCATACTTGCTCCGGACACTGCGAGAGGGCTGTACAAGCAATGATCACATGCACGGCACAGCGGACACACCAGGAACCGCGGTGTTGGCCGTCGAATGGCGCTAGCTGCGCAGCATTTGTGCACCGCCGCCGTCAGTGTCAGCCAGTTTGCCGTGGCATACGGAGCTCCATTGCAGTCTTTAACAATGGTGGCATGCCGCGACAACGTGGACGTGAACCGTATGTGCAGTTGACGGACTTTGAGCGAGGGCGTATAGTGGGCATGCGGGAGGCCGGGTGGACGTACCGCCGAATTGCTCAACACGTGGGGCGTGAGGTCTCCACAGTACATCGATGTTGTCGCCAGTGGTCGGCGGAAGGTGCACGTGCCCGTCGACCTGGGACCGGACCGCAGCGACGCACGGATGCACGCCAAGACCGTAGGATCCTACGCAGTGCCGTAGGGGACCGCACCGCCACTTCCCAGCAAATTAGGGACACTGTTGCTCCTGGGGTATCGGCGAGGACCATTCGCAACCGTCTCCATGAAGCTGGGCTACGGTCCCGCACACCGTTAGGCCGTCTTCCGCTCACGCTCCAACATCGTGCAGCCCGCCTCCAGTGGTGTCGCGACAGGCGTGAATGGAGGGACGAATGGAGACGTGTCGTCTTCAGCGATGAGAGTCGCTTCTGCCTTGGTGCCAATGATGGTAGTATGCGTGTTTGGCGCAGTGCAGGTGAGCGCCACAATCAGGACTGCATACGACCGAGGCACACAGGGCCAACACCCGGCATCATGGTGTGGGGAGCGATCTCCTACACTGGCCGTACACCACTGGTGATCGTCGAGGGGACACTGAATAGTGCACGGTACGTCCAAACCGTCATCGAACCCATCGTTCTACCATTCCTAGACCGGCAAGGGAACTTGCTGTTCCAACAGGACAATGCACGTCCGCATGTATCCCGTGCCACCCAACGTGCTCTAGAAGGTGTAAGTCAACTACCCTGGCCAGCAAGATCTCCGGATCTGTCCTCCATTGAGCATGTTTGGGACTGGATGAAGCGTCGTCTCACGCGGTCTGCACGTCCAGCACGAACGCTGGTCCAACTGCGGCGCCAGGTGGAAATGGCATGGCAAGCCGTTCCACAGGACTCCATCCAGCATCTCTACGATCGTCTCCATGGGAGAATAGCAGCCTGCATTGATGCGAAAGGTGGATATACACTGTACTAGTGCCGCCATTGTGCATGCTCTGTTGCCTGTGTCTATGTGCCTGTGGTTCTGTCAGTGTGATCATGTGATGTATCTGACCCCAGGAATGTGTCAATAAAGTTTCCCCTTCCTGGGACGATGAATTCACGGTGTTCTTATTTCAATTTCCAGGAGTGTAATTCGATGGTGAAGCTGAAAACTTGTGCCGGACCGGGATACGAAATCGTTTCTCCGGCATTACACGAGAGGTTCCCATAATCGCCTTGGGCATCCGGACACACTTCCCGCCCCACTGAAATTACCAGCTTCTTACACGACAGTAGTTTTTGGAAATTTGTGGTGAGTAGTATGGGACCAAACTGCTGCGGTCATCGGTCCCTAGGCTTACACACTACTTAATCTAACTTAAACTAACTTACACTAAGGACGTCACACGTGCCGGCCGGTGTGGCAGAGCGGTTCTAGGCGCTTCAGTCTGGAACCACGCGACCGCTACGGTCGCGGGTTCGAATCCTGCCTCGGGCATGGATGTGTGTGATGTCCTTAGGTTAGTTAGGTTTAAGTAGTTCTATGTTCTAGGGACTGATGACCTCATATCTTAAGTCCCATAGTGCTCAGGTTTTCTGACATCACACGTATGTAGTGTCCGCTGTCCAATCACCTACTTGATCGCGGCGGATCCTGTAGTCCAGCGAGAGGCACGAATCCTGTTGTGGATCAGCATAGAAGTTACCAAGGCAGGCACACCTACAGATATACAATACACACTGAAGAACCAAAGAAACTGGTACACCTGCCTAATATCGTGTGCGGTCCCCGCGAGCAGGCAGAAGTGCAGCAACACGACGTGACATGGACTCGAGTAATGTCTGAAGTAGTGCTAGAGGGAAGTGACACCTTGAATCCTGCAGGGCTGTCCATAAATCCAAAAGAGTACGAGGGGGTTGAGATTTCTTCTGAACAGCACGTTGCGAGGCATCCTAAATATGCTCAATAATGTTCATTTCTGGGGAATTTGGTGGCCAGCGGAAATGTTTAAACTCAGAAGAGTGCTCCTGGAGCCACTCTAGCAATTTGGGACGTGCGGGGTGTCGCATTGTCTTGCTGTAATTGCTCAATTCCGTCGGAATGTAGAATGTACATGAATGGAAGATATGTACTTTTCGACATGTCCGACAGATAAACTATTATTTGTGTGATACATGTTCTGTCAGACATGTCCAACAGAACAGAGAACACACATATATACACTGAAGTGCCAAAGAAACTGGTATAGGCATGCTTATTGAAATACAGAGATATGGGAACAAGCAGAATACGGCTCTGCGATCGGCAAAGCCTATATCAGACAACAAGTGTCTGGAGGAGTTGGTAGATCATTTACTGCTGCTACAATGGCAGGTTATTAAGATTTAAGTGAGTATGATCGTGGTGTTATAGTTGGCGCACGAGCGATGGGACGCACATCTCCGAGTTAGCGATGAAGTGGGGATTTTCCCGTACGAGCATTTCACGAGTGTACCGTGAATATAAGGAATCCGGTGAAACATCAAGTCTACAACATCGCTGCAGCCACATAAAGATCCTGTAAGAACGGGACGAACGACAACTGAAGAGAATCGTTCGAAGTGACAGAAGTGCAACCTCTCCGCAAATTTCTGCAGATTCCAGTGCTTGGCCATCAAAATTGTCAGCGTGCGAACTATTCAACGAAACACCTTCGGTAAGGGCTTTCGGAGCCGAAGGTCCACTCGTGTAACCTTGATGACTGCACGACACAAAGCTTTGCGCCTCGCCTGGGCCCGTCAACACTGACGATGGACTACAGATGACTGGAAACATATTGCCTGGTTGGACGAGTTTCGCTTCAAATTGTCTAGAGCGGATCCATCCATTCATGTCCATTGTACATTCCGACGAACTCTGGCAATTCCAGCAAGACAATGCGACATCCCACACGTCCAGAATTGCTACAGAGTGGCTCCAGGAGCACTGTTCTGAGTTTAAACATTTCCGCTGGCTACCTGACTCCCCGGACATGAACGTTATTGAGCATATCTGGGATGCTTTGAAACGTGCTGTTCAGATCAGATCTCCACCCCCTGGTTCTCTTACAGATTCATGGACAGCCCTGCAGGATTTATGGTGTCAATTCCCTCCGGTGCTACTTCAGACATTAGTCGAGTCCACTGCCACGTCGTGTCGTGGCCCTCTGCGTGCTCGCGGGGCCCTACACGATATTAGGCAGGTGTTCCAATTTCTTTGGCTCTTCAGTGTATATAGTATATCTGTAGGCATGACTGCCTTCATAACTTCAATTGAGAGGCACTGCAGGGTCCGTGCCTTATGCAACAGTACAGGACTCGCTGCGGGCAAGTAGGTGAATGGACGATGGACGCTACCAGCGTGTGAAAAACTGAGAATTAGGGTCGGGCAGGACACGCATCCGGATGGCCGATGCGGTTAAGGCAATCACTGACTTTAAGCGGGAGATCCGGATTCAAGACGCGGACTGGCACAAATTTTCAACTTTCGCCATCGAATTATTTTGACACCCGATTGCAGCTGGATCCGCTTTCTCCCTCGAAATTTGGCATGTACGACTGCTGCATCAAACAGCATTGTGATCTCTGTTCTGTGGAACATGTTCAGTAGGTGAGACGCCTCACATACCTACATAGTATTTTTATACTTTCATTGCCTTGACAGCGTGAATGTAGATAAACGACAGGGTTTGGGCCTCTAACAGAAATACAGGACTCGCTGGGCACAAGTAGGTGAATAGACACTGGGCGCTACTAACCTGTATAAGTTGTGAATTTGGGTCGGACGGGTCGTTCGAGGCGGTTAAGGCACCAATCGCCTTAAACGGGAGATTCGGGTTCAAGACCCGGCCTGGCACAAATTTTCATCTTTCGCCATCGAACTATGTCGACGCTTGAGTGCAGATGGAGTCGTTCTCTCCGTCGAAATTTGATATGTGCGAGTGCAGTATCAAATAACAGTGTATTCTGTCGCACACATTCAACGGATGAGACACCACACACACACACACACACACACACACACACACACACACACATATATATATATATATATATATATATATATATATATATAATTTATCTGTTAGGTAAGATTGCCTTGGTAACTTCAGTGCGGATGGACGACAGACAACGCGCCTCTGGCGCGAATTACGGACTTACTGCGAGCAACTAGGAGAATTGATATTGGACACTCTTACCAGGTGACAGGTGGAGAATTAGAGTCAGACGGGAAGTATGACCAGGTGGTCGAGGCGACAAGGCAACTGCTCATGTCCAAAGCACTATGAAAGCTCCATAATGATGTGGGCTGTGTTTACATGGAACTGGCAGTGTCCTCTGATCCAACTGAACTGATCAACTACTGGAAATAGTTATGTTCGGCTACTTGGAGACCATTTGCAGCCATTCATTCACGGATTTCATGTTCCCAAAGAGCGATGAAATTTTTTTGGATGTCAATGCGCTATGTCACTGGGCCACAACTGTTCCCGGTTAGTTTGAAGAACATTCTGGGCAATTTGAGCGAATGATTTGGCTTCCCAGATCGCCCGATGTGAATCCCATCGAACATTTATGGGACGTGATCGAGAGGTTGGTTCATACACAAAATCCTGCACGGGCAACAGTTTCGCAATTATGGACGGCTATAGAGGCAGCTTGGCTAAATGTTCCTCCAGGGGCCTTCCAATGACTGTTGAGTTCATGCCACTTCGAGCTGCTGCAGTACGCCGTTCAAAAGGAGGTCCAACAAGATATTAGGATATACCTCATGACTTTTGTCACGCCAGTGTACATTGTATATCTGTAGGCATAATAAATAGCCTTGATAGCCTCAGTGTACATGCACACTAGGTCCGTGCGTGTTGAGAGAATGCAGATCTTGCTGTGAGCAAGTAGTTGAATCGACAGTTGAGACTAGTGTCGTGTCACAAGTTGAGAATTTGGGTGACACGGGAAGCGTGTCCGGATGGCCGAAATCATTAAGGTGACAGTTCGCGCAAAGCAAGAAATGTGCGTTCGAGTCTCGGTCCGGCACAGCTATTCACTGTCGTCATTCCAATAAACAGCAGGTGGTTCATATTCGTAACTACGAGTAAATTTCCTGTACGTTTAGAGAAAGAAGGATAAAATTTTATGCATATATATCCGCCACATGACCAAGAACACATTCGCAAGGCAAATCTTCGAGATAGCAAATATACATAAAATCAACACAAAATTGATAAGTGAAACAGAAGAAGGTATTAAAGAAGGAAGAATCACAGTAGATATTATAAGCGATTGAGAACCGTTCGCCGGCCGGGGTGGCCGAGCGGTTCTAGGCGCTACAGTCTGGAACCGCTACAGTCGCAGGTTTGAATCCTGCCTCGGGCATGGATGTGTGTGATGTCCTTAGGTTAGTTAGGTTTAAGTAGTTCTAAGTTCTAGGGAACTGATGATCTCAGAAGTTAAGTCCCATAGTGCTCAGAGCCATTTGAACCATTTTTTTGTTGAGAACCGTTCAAAAACATCGTAAAAACACACACTGAAATAAGAACACACGTAATAGAGAACAGGAAATAAACGATAGGAAGAACGAGTGTTGAAGAGAATTTGGGAAGAACGAAGGAACAAGAAATAATCACTACTGCTCCCTTTCAAACGCTCTCTTAAAAAGGAAATATTCTAAAACAATGCCAAGTTGAGTAATGCAGAACCTCATAAGCTTTTCGTGCTCACGTTCAATCAGTGTTTCCGTCCAGTAACAGCCACATACGCATACAGAGGGCATTTCGAGGTAGCGCCCTTTAAAGTGCTCTCTTCTCTTTTGAGTCCATTATAAACAAACCGTTATTGAATGAATAAACGAATGAACACCTTAAGCAATTGATAGTATAATCCCTATGAATTACTTTATTGATTAGGGTAAAACTTACATGTACCATCATAGATTTTTTGAGAAATGGTTGTATGTTTGCCACTGCCACAAAACAGTTCAACTAAAATTACGTTATTTTATTATTTTAAAATTAGTGCTGTTGGTAATGTCACATATGTAGGTAACTATACTCGTATTACCATTTCTTCAGTACTATAAGACAACAAAAATGTGGCAAAATATTTAGAAATTGCAGTTGTTGGGACTGAAATACGTCAACTGGCGTCTATGGGTGAGACACTAAATCTGGACAAAAGAGGGAAGAGCAGGCTTGGGGCACTTCCTTGCCATTTCACCTCAAGTCGAATGAATTTACGCACTAAGTTGGCTTGGACTAGCTAGGCGATGGAATGTGACCTCTGTGTTTGCATACGACGAGCGTGCAATAAGTGATGCAACGCATTTTTATCTGAAAGCAGATTGGTTTTACTAAGGATTTCAATACGCCACATTATTCCCCACTCTTCAACAATTTCCTTTCCAGTGGGCCCGCAACTTGCATAAGGTCGAAGAACGACATATTTTATTTTAAGTACAAGTTTTTTGCTGCACTATTTGTTTATTTACTCGTAGTGATACAAGTTATACGACGAGCTCGTCTCAGCGATTTGCCATTATCTAGCTTATCAGTGAAGATAGTATAATAGGTATAATATTGTTCCTTACGTCTACGTTAGTCTATGCCTACATATGGCACCCTATGCTTACGTCTTGGCTGGTATGAAGCTGTCCATATGGCAGCTTGGAACGTAAATGTCGGTTGCGTTTTTGCTATAACTCAGTCACATTATTTATATGTTTACTTGTTTTCATGATGTTCTAAAGTTATTTTTTCTCAACTTTTCTGACAGCTTTGGCTCCAGCGATGCTATATGTTTACAATGGAATATCTCTTTCGCATGAAGCCTGTGATTATGTTTAATGTTTCCAAGATAGTATTTTTATGGTTTTATGCAAGTGATAAGTATTCTGTTGTTTTGCGTTTATCGCAATATTTACCCTTTATCTTTGATAATGTCAATAACATTTTCGAGTGTTTTATGTTTAAAATCTGTTTGTTAGTTGAGAATATCTTCTGGGTATTTTTCTATATGAAGGTAAATTTCCATTTCCTCCAAAATGTTCGTCATATGTCCTTAAGATACTCTATGAACCATTAGTAGGCCATTTTCAATATTTTCTGCTTTATGTTGTTTGCTTTTTAAATGCAAGTAATATGTCGATGTGTGTTCTTTAAATCTGATTCCGAAATTCCTGCCTGTTTGTCTGATAAAATTTACTGCAATCGTCAAAAGGAAGTTTGTAGAAGCCTGGATTTGAAAAAGTGGAAATAATATTTTTTGTTGATCGTATTTTGGTCTTCAAGTTATTTGTACGAAACGATAATTTCGTTTTTGTTTTCTTAAACAAGTTGTTCATTTGTTCCAGTATTTGGCCTGTTTTTGGTGCTCTAATATAAGTAGGCTTATTTGTGATTTTTTCTTCTCTTTTTTATGTTATTTCCATAAGCCATCTGCTTTTGGCCTTGTACGCTGTTCATATAGTTTTAGCACTATTTCGGTATTGAGATCATTTTCCTGGTCTGTGTACTGTAGCGTTTTTATTTCGTTTTGTATCGTATTATTTTCCAGAGGTAAATTGAAAATTCTGTTGAACATTGATTTGAAATATGCGTATTTATGCGAATTTGGATAACAAGAATTTTTATTTGTGATAATGTCGGTCGTGGTAGTTTTCCTACATATTTCGAATTGGTGGTTGTTTCTTGTTTTTAGGTCTAAAAAGTTTGTCGCTTTGTTTTTCCGCTGTAAATTTTATGTTAGGGTGTTAGTTGATGATGGATCGTTTGCATGTCTTGGTCATCTCCATCTACTAGTTGTATGGTGTCGTCAACGTAATTGTGGTAATAGATAACTTTGTTTAGAACTGGTAAGTTTGAATTGAAGAATTTATTTTCCAACTTATTAATAAATATGTCTGCTATGGTGTGCGGGATGCAATTTCCTACAGCTACTCCACCTGTTTGTGTATAAATTTGATTTTCAAATTATAAATTGTATTGAGGTAACGCAGGTTGTAAGGGATTTATTACTTTGTAAGTTTCAATGACATACTTTTCTGTTGTGTATGAGGTTTCTCTTTATGATCTCTAATGTTTCTGATATTGGCATATTTGTATATAACTTGGTTATATCAAATGAAATTGATTTTCCTACTTGGGGGATCTGTATGCTTTTTATGCTCAGGGCTAATACTACAGAGTTTTAACTGTATTTTTTGTTATATTTGTAGTGATTATCAGATTATTCAGTTTTTTGCATAAGAGATACATTGAGCTAGCTATGCAGCTAATTACTGGACAAATCGGAATAAGTTATTTGCGTACTTTTGTTGTGCATGTAAAGACAGTGTTTGGGGATTCATGACAATGGCTCTGAGCACTACGGGACTCAACTTCTGAGGTCATCAGTCCCCTAGAACTTCGAACGACTTAAACCTAACTAACCTAAGGATATCACACACATCCATGCCCGGGGCAGGATTCTAACCTGCGACCGTAGCGGTCTCGCGGCTCCAGACTGTAGCGCCTAGAACCGCACGGCCACTCCGGCCGGCGATTCATGACAATGAATGATTTCTTATATTTCCTGTAAAGACCGCATTACAGTTTTTGTTTTCTTGATTTACCCACTGAATTTGTTGTTGTTATTGTGCTGTAGGTGGATAATATTGTTATCCTGAAAGAAAAGATTTCTTTTTTCACATAATCGTTATGTTTTATAATAACTACAACACTTCTTTGTCTGCATTTTCTGCTATTGCACTGTGCGTTATTAGTTTACTATTTATGCTTTTCAGGATATATTGTTCAATATATGTGTCGTTGTTGTGTCGTTTCCTGTTTTTTATTTCTATTTCTGTAAGTTTCACTATTTTGTTGTAAGTTGATTTTGTTCTCGTATAGACAATTTTGCCAGATCTGTTGCGATTTTCATTGAGGCTATGAGGTATATTATAGCTGTGTTGCATAGTTGCAGTTCTGTGTTATATCTGAGACCTTTGGTAAGTATTCCTCTTTCATCATGCGTTAATTTATATCAGTGAAATTTGTATTCATGTGAAATATTGGAATGGGGATGTGATTTCGGTGTGGGGTTCATGTTTGTTATATTTACATTGCACTGATGTCAGCTTATCTAACTTCTTTTTGTGAATTGAGAATATGCTATAACTGATATGCCAGATATATTGATCTACATGTTTGTCAGCGGAGTCAAGCACTAAAGCTGTTAAAGTCTTGATTAAGCTCATTTTAAAATGGAGTTTACTAGTGATTTCATAATCCATCCAGATATTTGCTTCGAAGATTTTAAGATGTTGCACTATATTGGATTTTGCTTTCACTTTTATGCACACCTAACATGGTATAATTCTGCACCTGAGACATTTTTTTGTGTTTTATTGACATTATTAAAGAAGAAGGGTAAATTATTGCGATAAACCCAAAAAATGGAAAACTTATCATTTAAGTAAAAACAACAAAAATACTATTTCGGAAAAATTAAATGTTGTCACTGACTTTCCACCAAACAGCAGTGAAAACATATAGCTTCGCTGGGGTCGAAGCTGTTTGAATAGCTGTCAAGAAGCAACGTTAAAACGTCACGCAAATAACAAAAACACAACCGACATTTACGCTCCAAGATGCCATATGGACCACGGCATACCAGCTAAGACATAACCATAAGGTGCCGTATATAGGTATAGGAACGTAAGGAACAGTATTATACCTATTACACCTGCTACACAGTTACTCTTGATAACGGCAAATCGCCGAAGCGAGGCCTTCGTGTAACTTATATCACTTCGAGTAAATAAATAAATAAATAAATAATTAGTGCAGTAAAAAACTTGTACTTAAAATAAAATATGTCCTATTTTTCAACATAATCTCCGTTCAATGCCACGGCCTATGCTATGGTGGATATTATCTGGGCTTCCGTGGGACATGTAGTGGTAATCGAAAGTACCACGACAGCTGTAGACTACGTGAACATTATTGCCGAACACGCGCATGCATGCATTCATGACTGATGTCTGCCTGAAGGCGAATGGCATCTTACACAGGATAATTGCCCGTCTCACATGGCCAGGATCATGTCAAAGTGGTTTGAGTAGTATGATAGTGAACTGACGTTGATACCTTGATCTCCACATTCTCGTGGTCTGAACCCAGTGGAACGCATCTGAGACGCTATCGCGTGTCATCTCCGTGGCCGTAAACCAGCGGCCCGTAATTTACAGGAATTGAGTGACCTTTGCGTAGACATCTGGTGACATATACAGACTAAAGACGTGCCGAATCCATAACACGCAGAATCAATGCTGTACTGCGTTCCAAAGATGGACCAACCCCCTATTAAACGGGTGGTCATAAATTTTGGTTTATCAGTGTATATGGAATGGAGTTTTGGGATTTTTCGCCCCGTGGGAAAAAAATTACAAGTTTGACTCGCGAAACAGGGAAAATATAAAGGCTTGCTAAGCATTCTGCCACTGATACTGCCACGGTTATCAGTGCACGCAGAGTGTTGTGTTTGTATAGTTGACAAAGTCCAGAAGGAAGTAAGATTGGGTTTAACGTCCCGCCAACATCGAGGTTATTAGCGACGGAGCACAATTTCAGATGATGTCTAGGATGGGGAATTATCCATCCCGGAATTTGCCTGGAGGTATTTAGGGAAATCACAGAAAACCTAAGTCTGGATGGCCAGACACGGGTTTGAACCGTCGTCCTCCCTAATGCGAGTACAGTGCGCTAACCACTGCGCCACCTCGCTCGGTGACAGTGCCCAGAGACGTGGAAACCAGTGACTCCTCTTGAAGAGCACCAAGTGGACCATTTAGCTTATTGTCCATATCTATCGGTTAAATCACCTGCTATACCGCATGCTCTCACTCCATGAAAGAAGGCGAAAGATTTGGGAACTAACGACGGACGCTGACGGACAGCTTTGTGAGCAACAACTGTCTTCTTACCAGACAAGTACTGGCGATGAAATTCCTTCCATCGGGCTTCGAAGCGGTTACCCCCAGCTTGAGCACTTACGCAATAGCATGCTTGGCGACTTCAGCTTAAATGATGAGTACGTACTGCATATGGACACAGAGCATGGTATGAAAGAAAAAAAAACAGTGGTTGGAGGGGCATGGAAGAGGTGCGGGTACGTCTTATCCGATCTTCAATTCGCATTCACATTTTCCAAGTAGCATTCTGGACACAGAATACAATTTGATGAGGCTCATAATTGAAGGGTACTGCTTTGTGGTGCGTGAAACCAAGTTCTTCTTTTAGTCAAGATTACAGTACCAAGTCATGGATCGCCTCGTCTTCACTGGTCCTATTAATGACGTATGGTGAGGAGTATCATACGTGAGAGCGCAGGTGGCGGCTCGCCAGCCCAGCACGGGTATCAATAGCCTGGCAACCTGCTCTTCTATTGTTTCGCACACCTGCCGCATATCAGCTTTGCTGTAACACCTTCGACTGTTGCTTTCTCCTCCATAGAAATATTGGAAACCATTCAGTCTTACCTTATCGGTTAGTGAGAGATAACCGAACTCGAGAATAGTCTGCGAAGTGACGAATAAAACCGACGCTGCATTTATGTTCTCTGCGTTTAGAAAAGTATAGAGAACTGTGTGATGAGCGTCATAATGCAGAACATATTCTTAGTAGTGCAGCAAACTGTGGTAATGAACGCGCCTACTGCAAGTCGCTAACTCTTAGACTTCTCATATTCATCGTAATTGTTGCAGTCTGTCATGAGCGTGTTGCTATGCTTATAGTTAAGTATAATAATCCCTAATGGCTTATGTGTAGGTAAACAGAGCCTGAAGACCTTTCAGTCATCACGGGCGCAGTGAAAAAAGAGAATCGCGCCGTTAAAGACGACGGGTAGTTTAGGATTAACATAGTGCTGGATAAATCTCTAGGAGTACCACCCGCAGTCGTGTAATTATCCACCGTCAGCGTGTTCTGCATTCCTCTGTAAAAACACTGACCCTCTTGTATCTTGCTGGGGCTTTGCTTTTGGAATATACTTGGTAGATGAAGCAGGTCCGATAATTGGTCAGGCACACAATTAATAGCCTCAGCATGCGCAGCGCAAATTTAGTACTGCACCAACATACCTCGTAACATAAACAATTGCACTGACAAACATTCCATCGTATTCTGTATTATGGAATACTGGATCTTTAGGCTATAATTTCTTTAAGGGGACAGAGGGGCTTTTGCTGGTAGACGGTTTGAGGCTGATGGGGATCTTTGGAATACTGTCAGACTGGCGACAGTGTAGTATGAGAAGAGAAAATCGGTTTAGAGGAACGAAAGAAAGCAAGGCCTGAGTTCATCGTGTTAACGACGTGCAAATGATTGCGATTATAGCATCACAAAACTTACAAGGGAACACTTCGACCTGGCATATCGAAACCTCGTTTGTTTTCTTTTCCACTGGTAATTAATTTTTCAAGAAGTAAATTTGCAGAATCATTGCTCCCAGACTCAACTGCAAGTAACCGAAGGAAAGAAAATATGATACTTTCTTTCTGTTTTTTGTCTACTGTCCAGCCCTAGATTCATATGTTCCACGAGGCCGTGATCGCTTTTCATTGTTTCACTGATTTGCAAGATTGTTACAAGAAATTAAAAGAAAGATAGTAACATTTCACAAAAATGCTGTTTATAATTTAACTGTACAATATTCTCTCCAAACTAGTAAGTAACATACATTATAAACACAAGAGCTACACAACGGTGAAGTTTATTCGCTGGAGTTGTTGAAAAAAAAGTAAAATACTGTTACAATATTTTCATCGGAGCATCGACAAATGACTTGTGTATCATCCGCATGTTTCAAGAAATTCCACTCTCATTTATTCGGAATCTTAAATTCGAGAGATGAGAAGTGATAGTTTACTAATGACTGTTATTTGAGTAAACTGACGCGATGGGAGACATAAATCTGTAAGGAACTGTCAATAATAAAGTCATTTGTTAATGATTTGTAAAATGTCTCCCAATTCTCGTGTTTAGGGTCGAAATATACACATACATTTCCTTGCCAGTGTAAGTTCTAAATGCTGTGGCAATTATTATAGGACTTCGATGTGTCTACAAGATTTTCCAAGGAGAATATTGAGCTTAGAACACGTCATTCTAAGTTTCCTGGCTTCTCTTAGAAGTAACCATAAAACACAGTCAAAAATATTTATCAACACTAATCGAGGGTATTACAGGGTGTGAATATGAGGATATTTTGCGAATCGACTGACCTACCCATTCGCCCCACTTTAATCCCATGGAACACGTGCAGGATGCTTTGGGGAGACGAGTTACAGCACGTCCACGTGCACCGACGGCCATCCAACAGTTGCCAACCGCGTTGGAAGAGGAATGGGACGCCCTTCCAGAAGAACACCTTCCCAACCTCGTGGCCAGCTTGGGAGCATGCTGCAGAGCATGAACTGCTGTCTGCAGTGATCACACACCCTATTAAGAACCAGGTTCAACCTATGGAAATCTCCAGAGGGCTATCATAAATCGCGGTGATTTCAGAGCAGTTATTGTCTTCGAAGAAAAGTGTCAAAATGGTTCAAATGGCTCTGAGCACTGTGGGACTTAACATCTGAGGTCATCAGTCCCCTAGAACTTAGAACTACTTAAACCTAACTAACCTAAGGACATCACACACATCCATGCCCGAGTCAGGATTCGAACCTGAGACCGTAGCAGTCGCGCGGTTCCAGACTGAAGCGCCTAGAACCGCTCGGCCACACCGGCCAGCAATAAAAGTTTCATTTCTGCTCTTCTCCTTGCGTATCTCTTTCAGTTTCCATCAGTACTATACTGTAGCAGTTTTTATTATGGTCCAGATTTAATCGAGTTATGTTATTTGGCAGTGACACCATGTGAAAATTACCTTCGTTCTTAAAGTTTTGTACACCAGTGTACTACTGTGATTCAACAAATGTGTTGTATGTCCTAAGAAATAAAGATTCATCACAGATCTAAACTAACCTGATAATTGTTCAAAAACTCAATCTGAATGAACGCAAAAATGACCTTAGGGAGAATAAAATGCGAAAAACACCCAATGAAATCGAAAGTAAACTTTTGTCCAACGATCTGACAAAAACCCTAAGATGTTATTGTCTTAGATAAAGGCAGTTAAGGCCGGCCAAAGTGGCCGAGCGGTTCTAGGCGCTTCGGTCTGGAACCGCGCGACCGCTACGGTCGCAGGTTCGAATCCTGCCTCGGGCATAGATGTGTGTGATGTCCTTAGGTTAGTTAGGTTTAAGTAGTTCTAAGTTCTAGGGGACTGATGACCTCAGATGTTAAGTCCCATAGTGCTCAGAGACATTTGAACCATTTTGAAAGGCAGTTAAAAGATCAAATTTGCCAATTCCGTCTCTCGCTGATGATAATGGCACCGAAATGAAGATTAACGGATAGAAGTCTGAAATAAAGAAGCAGATGTTTCGAAATTGTTTGACTGAAAAGGAGACACTGCGGTTCCTCCTCCTATTTATCACATGTCCTCCTTAACAACAAATATTGAGGTACGTGATCGCTGAATGGAAAAGCAATTGCATGCGATTATGACGTGATGTCATTCTTATGCGGTAGTACACTATGTGATCAAAAGTATCCGGACACCTGGGTGAAAATGACTTACAAGTTCGTGGCGCCCTCCATCGGTAATGCTGGAATTCAATATGGTGTTGGCCACCCTTAGCCTTGATGACAGCTTCCAGTCTCGCAGGCATAAGTTCAATCAGGTGCTGGAAGGTTTCATGGAGAATGGCAGTCCATTCTTCACGGAGTGCTGTACTGAGGGGAGGTATCGATGTCGGTCGTTGAGGCCTGTTACGATATCGGCGTTCCAAAACATCCCAAAAGTATTCTGTAGGATTCAGGTCACAACTCTATGCAGGCTAGTCCATTACAGGGATGGTATTGTCGTGTAACCACTCCGCCACAGGCCGTGTATTATGAAAAGGTGCTCGATCATGTTGACAGATCGAATTGCTCTTCAACGGTGGGAAGCAAGAAGGTGCTTAAAACATCAATGTAGGCCTGGGCTGTGATAGTGCCACGCAAAACAAGGGGTTCAAGCCCCCTCCATGAAAAACACGACCACACCATAACACCACCGCCTGCGAATTTTACTGTCGGCACTACACGCGCTGGTAGATGACGGTCACCGGGCATTCGACATACACACACGTTGCCATCGGATCGCCACATTGTGTACCGTGATTCGTCACTACACACACGTTTTTCCACTGTTCAATCGTCCAATGTTTACCGTCCTTACACGAAGCGAAGCTTCGTTTGGCATTTACCGGTGTGATGTGTGGCTTATGAGCAGCCTCTCGACCATGAAATTCAAGTTTTCTCACCTCCCGTCTAACTGTCATAGTACTTGCAGTGGATCCTGATGCAGTTTGGAATTCCTGTGTGATCGACTGGATAGATATCTGCCTATTGCACATTACGATCTTCAACTGTCGGCGGTCTCTGTCAGTCAACAGACGAGGTCTGCCTGTATACTTTTGTGCTGTACGTATTCCTTCACGTTTCTACTTCACTATCACATCTGAAACAGTTGACCAAGGGATGTTTAGGAGTGTGGAAGCCTGGCGTACAGACGAATGACACAAGTGACACCCAGTCACCTGAGCACGTTCGAAGCCCGTGAGTGCCGCAGAGCGCCATATTCTGCTGTCTAATGACTACTGAGGTCACTCATGTGTAGTACCTGGCAGTAGGTGGCAGCAGAATGCACCTAATATGAAAAACGTATGTTTGTGAGGGTGTCCGGATACTTTTGTTCACGTAGTGTATGTAATGCTTATAACCTATCCCTCTATCTGCATGGAGTTTATCACAGATCTCTTTGCGATAAAGCGGTTGAAGCATCTGGATCTTGAAATATTGGGAACATTTAGTCATGGACTGCGTTTCTGAAGCTGAAGCGACTTATTATATTTATTTTTTTCTTTCGTTTACGGTCATAGAAGTTTGGTCGGAGATTGTTTGCAACTGTAACATTATTGTCGATATGACCTACTTATTTTACTCGTTTGTCAGTTTTTTCTTAACGTGACTTCTTTATTACCAAACTGTTTGGTATAACATCTGAGTAAATGTTTGTCATTATTTATGATGATTTATGTAAATTTTTGTAATGTATGAATGTAATCTCAAAAGTTACATACTGTAAAAGAACGAAAATGTTAAAACTGTACTTGTAATACTAGTTCAATCGTAGGAGGAGGAGGATATTAGTGTTTAACGTCCCGTCGACAACGAGGTCATTAGAGACGGAGCGCAAGTTCGGGTGAGGGAAGGATGGGGAAGGAAATCGGCCGTGCCCTTTCAAAGGAACCATCCCGGCATTTGCCTGAAGCGATTTAGGGAAATCACGGAAAACCTAAATCAGGATGGCCGGAGACGGGATTGAACCGTCGTCCTCCCGAATGCGAGTCCAGTGTGCTAACCACTGCGCCACCTCACTCGGTAAAATAATATTCAATGATTGTTAATAGGGATTTGATTATTAGCACAATCATTTCCTTCCTATGATATTTGTGCATATAAGACTCTCCGTGTCAAGTAGCGTGAATCAACAATGTCAAGAAAATAATGTCGAATTACGATCACTAATTATGTCGCTTCATGTATCTGTGGGTAGAATGCTTCGTGAATCTGTTATTGTTAAAATGAAACGGAAGGAACATATATGAAGCTCTGAAGAATATCTATGTTCACGAAGAACGTGCAATTCTAGTACGAAGCCAGTATGGCGATTGAAAGACAAAGAGGGAGCCGAACCTGTGATATATTGGCGTGACCGTACTACTGTACACCCCTCTCCAATGTATCATGTCCATTTTGGTTAATCTCTCGCTGGGAGGAATTCTACGCAGCTAGCTCAGAGGAACCTGACATGCGAGGGTATAAATAATGGGAGTTGTTACCAAGGCACTACCTGCCACTCTCGTTTCTCCTTCTGTAGTCATTTCACCACTTCTAGCGCAATGCAGAGCTAACAATTCTATGAATGAGGCGGAACTCTAGACCGATTATAAATGTAACTAGAGAGCGCAAAATTCTGAGACTAAAGTTACTATGCCTTTCACTCCCGCACTTTGATACACCTGCTATCCGTACCGCAGCAGAACTCACTCTGCAGGAAATCCAGAACATGTACTCTCTTCTGGCGATTCACAACTCTTGTTGCGCAATGGTATGAGAGTGGGACGACATGTGTAACCCAGTTTTTGACGTCCCCTTGTAAATACTAGCGCGTGTCTTCCATTTCGTAAGTAAAGGATGAAAATTGAATCTGTTGATTGCCCTTGAAATCAGTAAACATCTGACATTTATCCTCAAATTGATTTGTTTTCTAGATCGAAACACAGTTCGTTAGCAAATTGTTGGTTTTTACTTACAATTTCTGCTTGGTATTTCGCCTACATCAGAAAATGTCGTCTGCTAGCATGTCTTTGGTTTCTTTCTTCGTTAGGGACTGGTAATTGTGGTCTTCTTTCACGCTGCTTTAGAGAACTATGGTTTTTTACGTTTAACACAGCGCAATTTCGTACAGCACCGTTAACTGTTTATTTATATACTTCTAAGTGTTGTAGTGTTGCCAACATTGCCGATAGTTTTTATTTGATCTATAAATATTTTTCTCTGTAGTTCATTATACATTGGGATGACTGGCAGGACATTTGACAGAAGATATAAATAACAAATCAGAGCACAGAAATAGATACAAACCATTCAACATTTGCAGACCATCTAAAACAGGAATACCACAGACCAAGCACGATTGAAAAAACCGCGTGGTGTAGCCGCACGGTATGAGGCGCCATGTACGGTCCGTGCGGCTCCCCACGTCGGAGGTTCAAGTCCTACCTCGGCCATGGATGTGTGCGTTTTCCATAGCGTAAATTAGTTTAAGTTACAAAAAGTAGTGTACAAGCTTAGGGGCCGGTGACCTCTGCAGTTTGGTACCATAAGACCTTACCACAAATTTCCGAATTTTTACTCTTGAAAAATATGTGAGCATCATAACAGTCAGTAAATACAGACGCCTACTTCCCTTCCCAGAAAATTTCCATATTCAGAGCATTAAAACAAAATAAACACTTGCTCAATCACCAAATAAATATTAGAAACCGGACACTATGTAAAATAACTGAAGAAATCACATAAAAAAGAAAAGGAGCTTTTCCATCCTTCACCCTCTCTCACTCAGCTCAGCCCCCCCTTTCTCTCTCTCCCCCCCTCCCAATTTCGTATTTCGTTTCATCTCTTGCCCCTGACCTTTCTCTTCCAACTCACTCTCCATAGCACTACTATGCACTTACGTCCACTCACCTTTGCATCACCTTCCGCCACCTTCGCGCCGCAACAAAGAACACCACTATTCCTAAATTTATCCTTACCCCTTATACAAATACACAGTAAAATAAATGAATAGAGCAACACACATACAATGAAGTACAGAAAGAAAAAAATATAGATCAAAGAAGAATTAGGGGCAATGCTGGGAACCCTACAAAACACAATACACACTTAGTAGTATACAAATAGTGAATAGTGGTATACGAAATTGTGCTGTGTCAAACGAAAAAATAACATAGTTCTGCAAATCAGCGTAAAATCAGCGTAAAATTAGAACACAGTTACCAGTGCTTAACGAAGAAAGAAACCAAAAACGTGCTAGCAAACAGCATTCCATGATGTAGACGAGAAATCGAGAAGGAAACACCGTAAGTAAAAACCAACAATTTGTTAACGAATTTTATTTCGATCTAGAAAACAAATCACCCTGTAAATATCTTTAATTATTGACCACTGATAACGCTTTATTTCAAAAAAAGAGAAACGCGTCTGATGAGAAAAACACGCACAATAACCCTGGGTTCGGTGTGGGGCTGCGGTGGGGTGGGTGGACAGCTGTGGCCTGTAGTGGGGACAGGGAGTGGTGGCCGAGAGGTTCTAGGCGCTTCAGTCTGGAACCGCGCGACGGCTACGGTCGCAGGTTCGAATCCTGCCTCGGGCGTGGATGTGTGTGATGTCCATAGGTTAGTTAGGTTTAAGTAGCTCTAAGTTCTAGGGGACTGATGACCTCAGGTGTTAAGTCCCATAGTACTCAGAGCCATTTGCACCATTCTGTCGTGGGGCAGTAAACCACTGAGGGCTATGGCGGGACGAAGCCTCTCCGTCGTTTCTAGGTCCACGGTTTCATACACAATACACACAATAACATTTATTATGTTTTAGGCGTTATTTTTCTTTCAGCTTGCCGCTCTTTATGATGATAGTCACGTGACCGTAATCAACTACGATGCCCCCTAACAGATCAAACTAATAAAAGTTGATCAAAAATTATCTAATAAATAGAACAACTTCTCTGTATCCCTATGCCTACTGTCACAAAAAATGAACAACATTTATTGACAGTGATGAGAACTCTTTAATTTCTCCTCGAAGGTAGATAGTCAGCAACTATTGCCCTATCAGCCACCAATGAAGGAACAGTTATAGCAACCTGTACACATGTATTGCTTCAGTTGACAATGATGATGAATAAGAATTTTTTTAAAAAAATTTTAACAATATTTTTATGCTTTCTGTATAACCCTTGGTGAACTGTATTATTTATATTAAATTTTTAATCTTAAACTATTGTTAATATGAGGATATACAAATGCTTTAAGTATATTTCTAGCTTTCTTTAGTCTTGTAAGCACTGCAGAACTGCTTGACACGTTTCAGTAATTGTCTGACCCAAAACCTGAAGTGAAATAGGTGTAGGGACTTCTGCGCGGGTTGCCTGGTAGTAAATCGCGTGTCGTCTGAAAACAACGTCTGCGGTAGAGACAACTCAGTGCCTAATTTTCTATTGCGCCTTTCGTCCAAATAATTGAAGTCATGACTGTAATGGAAACACAGCTGCATCGTATTTCACTTTCTGACACAAGCAGACAGATTTCTTTGCAAACGGTCTGCCTGTGAACGTCGCATGCGCCAGAGCTGCGTGGGACCCATTAGCTGGTAAACGCTAGAGGCTCCAGCGGCGGGTCTGTGCTCCCTCGCCTTTTGTCGAAAGCGCCATCTACGTTCGTCGCTCTGGATGGTATAAAATGCTTTGCTGTTGTTGAGTGACACACCACAAAAAAATGTCTGCGACTTGCATTTCACGCTCGATAGCAACAGAGGCAGACGACCCATATTTATATGATGAATATTGTATTATACTAATATGCAAGACATGAGTATGGCTCAGAATTAATTATTTAGCTTGTTATTCAATCACAATACCTCATTACGATAATTAATGTTACTATTAAGGCTTTGTATCTCGTTCCTTTTCATTTTAGAAACGATTCGTCATGCCGTTTTCTTTTCAGAAATTCGTACGTTTTCATGAGCCACAGTGAGTAACTGCAGTGTAACGTGTTTTGCTATAATTGTTTGTGATCCCTTGCGGTAAATGTTTGCGATAAACTGTGTGAATACCTTGTTGTGCATTTTCTAAGTGATGCAGGCACACTGCACATTGTGAAGTGCATGTATGGATTCGTGGAGAACTTAGGGCTAATCGAAAGTGATATTTAAGGTATTCAGTTACATTTGAAACCAAAGAAAGTGTCCAGTGCTGAAGCTACCCAGAGTGAAATGAAGTTGGTAACTCTAGTGTCGCCGGCCGGAGTGGCCGTGCGGTTCTAGGCGCTACAGCCTGGAACCGAGCGACCGCTACGGTCGCAGGTTCGAATCCTGCCTCTGGCATGGATATGTGTGATGTCCTCAGGTTAGTTAGGTTTAAGTAGTTCTAAGTTCTAGGCGACTGATGACCTCAGAAGTTAAGTCGCGTAGTGCTCAGAGCCATTTGAACCATTTGAACACCCGACAACTGAGCTGTTTCCAATACAGGCTCAGCATGGACCCCCAAACGGTAGCAGCAACGGTCACGCATTGGCACGAAAAATCCCAGAACTAGTGGGTATCTACAACAGACTGGCATCTGCCTTAAGTGACTAGAAACACAATAATTCATTACAGCACATCATCTGTAGACTTAATCAACCTATTAATGAACATCAGCAAAGCAGTACAAATCTATTGTCTTATGTGCGTAAGGCCAGTTATACATTAAGCCGCGAGCGTACTAGATACACGGCCAGCCGGCACGCGCGGGCAAAGGGGGCGGAAAGTACACAACAGCACAAGCAGGACGCAACCAAGGACCCCGCACCCGCAATCAAGACAAACAGCGGAAGTCCCGATAAAACGAAATCAAATGAAAGATCAAATGAAAGTAACTAGCCTTCAGGCTAACGGTATATCGAGACCCCCCCCCCCCCCCCCCCCCCCCCCGTCGCAAAACTCAAGGCGACTTACAGCAAATAGCAACACTTATATTTGTGATTAAATCAGTAATTACCATATCCACTTATTGTCATTGAAAGAATTCTTGTACTTTCATTAATAGAATCAGTTTCAAACTATTTAAACACACAATAACAACTGGACTGTCAGTAACTTGTAAGAATTTATGAAACTACTCATTTAGAGCTAGACGTGTGTCTCTCAGACACTGTCACTTCAGATAGAAACGTAACAGTAATGTTATTGCAATTCGCAACAAAATATATCCAGGAAAAATTTTATCCGTGTATATCTATTGAAATTGGCCAGCTTAACTCCGTCGTGTGATCTAAATACAATATCCAGGCGGCACTTAGACAAGGATCAGCCATACTGTTTTCAATGGCGGTTAACACTGACAGTAGCAATCTACAAACAGAATGTATCAACACTTAAACATCACATCACATACAGCTCTCACTAGAACCTTGCGTACTAAGCAAGATGAAATTAACACATTCGAGGACAGACTCAGTAGGAGTAGCAACGGCCCGCCAAGAAAATGAAGTCAACAGCACTGAACCCAATAGTCGATTCCGGCCACAATTTACAGCACAGGCGACGCCGATACCCTCTTGCTTGTTCGACGAAGCAAATTACACCACTTAAAAGATAGAAATAAGTTTCACACTGATCCTGTTCGGTTTGTCGGGAAAGCTTATTTTAACAAAACTAAAAATGAGTGTAGAACGACTTTGTCCAAAAGTCAAGAAACAGTACGATACTACACACTGTTAACCTCAAACGGACTATTTCTACGTCCTGTCTTGTGTAGTATACTACTAGAATATTTGGAATACCACCAAAATGTGGCGATATTATGGATAATAGATTAATTCATCGATGCCATGGAATTATAAATCAGACTGTAGATTCACAAGAAAAAGTTGAATGTACAACTACTGAAGCAAGAACAAAACAGAAGAAATTGGCAAATGTGCATATGTGCATTTTCATATGTTTCTCACCTCCAAATGTACCGTAGCTAACGCGTAATAACTAGCCTGATCATTGCTTCCGTAATTTTATCCCAGCTTGTTTGATACCGAGATTAAGAACAAAATTCAGATTCTTGTCACTGACAGTTGCTTCGAATCTGTTCAGAGACTCTCTTGTTCTGTTGTTGTAGTAATCTGGTATTAGCGAAGCAGACGACTATGGCTACTCCTGCGAGGCTGGTAGGAGATATATGACATTGAGGGTTACGATCCGTCACCTACTTGTGGCAGTTAGTAGCTCAGTTAAAGTAGAAGCCATAGGAAGACCTGTGGACGTAAATGTTTCATTAGTGTGTATTTCGGGGACATTGTAATGGTGATGGAAAATTATGCACCTAATACTTCACATGTCGTACGCTGCATGAGCGGAAACTAGTATCATTTGCTTTACTATCCCTGCTCTGAAATTATGACACCGGCGTTAACAGGCCTCTTACAAACCCGAAACTTAAAAAAACGGGGAATTCTAGATTAAATCTAATATGGTAGCCTGAAAGGCGACGTTAGAATGTATCAGTCGATGACGCTACATAAGGATCAGACGCGCTCGCGCCAAGCCTCTGAGAGTCCGTACAATACGAGCACGACAAGCATTTCGTTACATAGCTTCCTATAGCACAGCTAAGAATTGGCAACATCGTTGTAAATATTTGGTAGTCCTTTGTTATTGCATTTGCTTCCGTGTGTGGTCTTGAGTTGTACTACCAAATTCTCTTGGCTCTCCCTTCGCACATCGATTACTTACTGTACGCAATCCTCATGTGGAAGATGAGACACTGAGACAGAAAATTTAATTTTTGGGCTCCAGAAACGCCGTACTTCACAAAAGTAACAACTGTTCTTATCTTTAACGTTGCGTTTCGACGCATGGAGACCAATATTGTAATGGTTAAAGACTTGATCTCAGCAGCATCTCGTTGCCTCAGTGTTTCTGCGTACATTTTGCTGTGCAATGGCGACATGAGTTGTCAGTTCTCATCGCTGTGCGGACCAATACACTCACCGATATTATTCTCCGTTTTATTAAATGTAGCTGCAAACTACTAGAAGAAATTCTTTAACAAAATCTGAAGAAAAACTTTACACATTAAGTTCTCACACAAGTTCTAAACAGTAAGTCGCGTTAATGGTCATAGATGTCTGCATTACGAATGTCAAGCAGCATCACTATACAAACGTCTCTAAAGAGCATCGCCTCATCCGTCAACTATACGTATTTGAGTTTTGTTCGTCACCTGTGAACCATATGTTAGGGGAATAGTTATGAAGTGAACATACTGATTAATATAATGTAGTTCCTCTGTGCTAAATCTCTGTAACAGTAATTATGCACCTCTGTGGCAGTTTTCTGACAATGGCGTTAGCAACTTCCTTCCATTATCGTCAGCTTAGAAGCAAGGTACTTCGTTGATTTAAATCTAATTGAATACCTTAATTATCACTTTCGAGAAGCACTAAGATTTGCATGAATCCGTACATGATCTTCGAAATACGCAGAGTGGCTGTGTTACATAGAGCATGCACAGCATGGTATTCACAGGGTTTATCACATAAATTTATCGTAAGGAATCAAACAGAGACAGTATAACGCATTGCACCACAATTATTCAATTCAAAGCAATCGAATTCCTGACGAAAAAATTGCGTGAAGTATCGCTTCTATAAGAAAAAGAAACGAGATATAAAGCGCTAATAACAACATTACATAATGTAGTGAGGTACTGTGATTGGATCACAAGCTGTATAATTCAAGGGGACTGATGACCTCAGAAGTTAGGTCCCACAGTGCTCAGAGCCATTTGTATAATTCAATTCGAGCCATACTCATGTCCTGCATATTAGTGTAATACAATACTCATGATATAAAAACAGGTCGTCTGCTTCCGTAGCTATCAAGCGTGAAATGCAAATGGCAGACATTTTTTGTGGAGCGTCACTCAACAGCAGTAAAGCATTTTTTACTATCCAGAGCGATGAGCGATGCTGGTTCTTTCGACACAGTACGAGGGTGCACAGTGCCATATCGCTTTAAACACAATGTATGGTGAAATCTAGCTATGACTGTGGAATGCGAAATAGCTGATTTACAGTAAACAGCAATGGAAATTGTTTATGTATCAGAGTACTGGCCGAATTCAATGGAATCGTGAACGTTTACTGCATTACATGACACACGAAGAATTACTTATAAATCTCCATTCCCATTTGAATCGGCTTATAAATAATGGATCGTTACAGTCCACCGGAGAGTGATGGACTGCATCTTGTGCACATAGGTACAGAATAGCCGTTTGTGGGGTAACTGATGGAGTAACTACATTTAATGGACAGTCGTTAGAAAAAGTTGGAAACTTTCAGTTCTGTACAGAAATTCAGCAAGACTGCATAGGAGAAGAGCTATTAGCATACACACAGGAGGAGGGGCAAGACTTTAACAATAGTTTCATGGAGGACATAAGTGACAAAACTAAAATTTTCGAATCCTCTCGCCTAGAAGAATTGCAAGAAGGAACAGAACTATTTGTTAAAACCACAAAACATATATTTTACAGGAAGAAAATTAGATTTGTATTAGAATTCGAAAATAATGGATAATTGTGGTGCAATGCGTTGATCTTTGTATTTGTCGAATTACTGACTGGAGATAGAAATAACTGATTCAGATGAGGATTTAAGTTACAAATTAAAAATTAAGATGACTGTTATTGGCACCACACCAAACAAAAATAAAGAAATAGTTTTTTTCTGTGTGTAAATGTATATGCAAAATTAATAAAGATTTTGTACTAGAATATTTATTATTATTCTCTACCCTGTCAAAAATCTTTAAATATCTCTTATACACATGTATGTCTTTTGGGCGGAGAGAGTGGGTAGCTGTATTACCCTGAAAAGAAGTTGAAACCACGTATTTGAAAGCGAACGGCCCACGTTTCATACCTAAGTGAAGCAGCGCCACCACATTTATACTAATCATTGTATGATTCTAGTGAGAGTTGAGTAATTAATAACACAACTGTGGAACAATGATGTATACTCCACGGTTCTTCAAGGGAGAGAGGCTGTAGATTCAAATTCAATATGGAGGTCTGTAGTGTATGTCTTGATACGACACACTCATTTCACTTTGTGCAGTCGATGATGACAAGTGATACTATTTCTTTAAACTTCTCTGGGCTGAGCATGCATCCAAATACACCGCCCTCATAGTATGAAAAGCGAAACCTAGGTTACATACCATACAATAGACCAATATTTTCACTGTTCCAGTCATGTTGTAGATCGTCTTATGGGTAATATATAGAATTCAAGAACAATTTTGCATTCATTATAACTGTCGAATATGCTGGAATCCTTGTTTAAATTATCTTTCCTGTCTGTCTGCTGTGCCAGAGTAATGAATCCAGGTGTTTCTAATTGAACAGCCATCTTTATTGATGATCTGTGTCTTGATGTCATTGGTATAACTGGATGCTCAAAGAATTCTCATGAACAGAAACTTAATGGCAGCTGAAATCCAGAATTTAGACTAATAATGGCTGCGGATGATCCTCATCTGATACAGATATGTGTGGTACTTTCCACACCAACTTATCGAAAACAATTTTATTGCCTGCTGCTTGCACTTCTTGAATGTATGAATTATTATCTGCAGTACTTGGAATGAGAATCAATTCCTGTGTGTCGCTCATAATAATAACTTTGCTGTAGAGCAGCATATTACGCTGCTGCCAGAAAAAAAAGGCTTTTCCTCTATTCGCGTCTGCGACGTTTGCAATGATTGCCTCAATGCAGGATCGCGCTCTGCTTGTAAAGCTGTATTCCAAGAATGATGATTGCGCACACGTTGCTCTGCAGAAGTTCCGGACACAGAAGGGTTTGAAAGAACGCGTAGGTCCGATGACTGCCGTGGGTCGGAAGAAACTTCGAAAAGAAGGGTTCTTTTGGTGTGGAACCTGGTAGAGGGAGGTAGCGACTTGATTCGACGTCAGTGGAAGCAGTGGTCACAGCAATGCAGGAGGACACGAGTGGTGGTGTGCAAACGTGTACTGCACGGAGAATTGCCCGAACATTGGACATAGCCGTGAGCACGGCGCGTAAAATTCTGCGAAACATACATCTTTGCTATCCATTCAAAATGACCCACGTGAACGAGTTGTTCTCAGTTTACCTGCCAGCAAGAGAGACCTTTGCTTTAGAATTTCTTGCTCTCATAGAAGTGGACAATGACTGGCTGTGGAAGATTTTGTGGATAGACGAAGTCCACTTCCATCTGACAGGATATGTCAATACACAGAATTGTGGAATATGGGCAACGGAAAATCCACACGCAAATCAACCAGTACCACTTCATCCTGAAAAGGTCACTGTATGGTGCAGGTTTACTGCATCATTTATCACAGGGCCATATCTTTTCGAAGAGACAGGTGCTTCCGGTCCTGTTACCTGCACTGTCACTGGCAAGCGCTATGAGTGTCTTTGACGCAACCACGTCATTCCAGCTCTCCAACAGCGTGGATGTGTGGATGGCATCCTTTTTATGCAAGATGGCGCTCCTCCACACATTGCAAATTCAGTTAAGCAGCTGCTGAAGCGCCATTTCAGAAATGCTAGAATTGCCAGCCGCCATTTACCTACAGCCTGGCCGTACCGATCACCTGATATTAATCCGTGTGACTTCTAGCTGTGGGCTATCTGAAAGATGTCGTGTTCAGTGTTCCGATTGCAAACTTAGCTGCACTGAATGCAGGCATTGCGCAACACATTCTGAATGTCACCCCAGAAACACTTCGATCAGTTGTGGAACATGCTGTTTCTCGATTTCAGCTTGACGCAGAAAACGGTGGACAGCGTATTCAACATGTTTTGCGCTAGCCACACGTAAATTAATAGTACGATTTGATTTTGATTTATGCTTTTTATCCGGTTTTTGGCCTCAGGACAATTACAAAAAACCGATTTTTCCCATCCGATGTGATATGACCATGGTGGATGGACTTACGGAACTACCAGTATCACACCTGGTACACCCATGCATACTGAGTAGTACAGTTTGTTTAACGTCAAACGTACACCTTAGGCACAGTTGTATGATTCACTTGTCATTTGTAGTCAATCACTATTAAATTATGATGCTCACAGTTCCATCTATTTATTTTGTAACTACTTATTTTTCTTCTGCCATACGTTTTCCCCCTTCTCCGATAATATCCCGCCGCAAAAAAAAAAAAGTATGGAAATTGGTGGTAAGATCTTATGGGACCAAATTGCTGAGGTCATCGGCCCCTAAGCTTACACACACTTAATGTCACTTAAACTAACTTACGCTAAGGACAACACACACCCATGTCCGCATCTCCGAGGGAGGACTCGAACCTCAGACGGGGGAAGCCGCGCGCACCGTGACAAGGCGCCTTTGACCGCGCGGCTACCCCGCTCGGCATTCCGTTGCAACTTGATATCATTCTGACCAGTGGAGTTATTTCTACAGCGGTTTGAAAGTTTAGCTTTAATTACAATCACCCTATATGTACTCGTAATAAGGGTTCAATACTAAGATCCCAGAGCAGGGACCACTTATGGAGCCTTGAGGACAGCCCTCGGTAATCTATTTTGAGTATCTTGCTCTGGCCCGCAAACCATTGGGCGTTGCGTCTGCTGCAACAATCCACAAAGCTCTCATACAGACGTTTGGGGGCCCTAAAATCTCGAAGTCGTGCGAACGTAGCAGGCCACCAAAGATTATCGAATGCGCCTCCGATGACAATCATGAGGGCGACTGCATATTTCGTTGTTGAGTTTTCTACAATCTGGAGGGGTCGATTAACCACATCATCTATAGATTTCCATTTTCTGAATCCATAGTGACACTGGTTTACATCCAAGAGCTCGCTATGCTCCTGAAACCGATCACAGAACAGACGCTGCTGATCTCTGGCCAAGACGATTAATAAGGAAATAGGTCTACAGCTTTTCTGTGATGCCGAGTCTTTATACTTTCCCTTTGCAATCACTACTGCTCTAGCTGTGTTCCATATCGCTGGGATCCTATTTATTTGCAACGCATCGTTTGATAATGCTTTCAAATATGGCACAATCCGCACGGCGTCAGGGTAGACGCCATGTGTCTTTCCACTTTTGAACTTGGAAATTGAGACACCAACGTCTCATTGAGCGAAAGATATAACTAACATATAACTGTCGTATTCGTTATCTAGTACACTTCTAAGTGGTACGTACATTTCAGTATCTGAGTCTGTATTGTCATCAGGAAGTAGAGCGATTATTAGATATTCTGCTGAATCCCTCCATCCAGCCCTCATTGAGACATCCTTTTTACGAACTGTGGACATGACAGAAAATCACTTAACCTTTTCATTCAATAATTTATACGGTCTTTCCCTTATGTCAAATTGCAGTTGTCTTCGTAGAAATTCCTCCCAGTGCATTATTTTAGGTTCCTGAAGCAATGCTTTGTAGCGCATCTTAATGGCCCTGTACTCATGGAGCTAGCAGTGTGCTTTGACTATCCTAAAGTACGTTGGTAAGCTCTTCTACTTGATCTTACTCTTTGCCTCGGCGTGGGATGTTCTGGGCTCCAAGGGATTGTAGCCAGACTGTTTACCTTTTTCTTGGGGACATAAAAGTCCTGTGCTCTGTGCAAGAGTTCAGTTAGTAGCTGGCACTCAAGTCTGAATGTACCGGAAGCTATTCCATTGGAAACGCTGCGACGTAGGCAACTATGCCATCCCAATCTGTTTTCATGATGTCTAACCGAATCCTGCGTTCTCTGCTTCCTTTCCTCTAGTATTGCTACTTTCCCCTTCGATGGCAATTGAATTATGGACACTGGATGTTACATAATGGAGCACTTTCCTACTTTGAAGCTTCGTTGCTATCATGCTGTTTGCCGGCCGAAGTGGCCGTGCGGTTAAAGGCGCTGCAGTCTGGAACCGCAAGACCGCTACGGTCGCAGGTTCGAATCCTGCCTCGGGCATGGATGTTTGTGATGTCCTTAGGTTAGTTAGGTTTAACTAGTTCTAAGTTCTAGGGGACTAATGACCTCAGCAGTTGAGTCCCATAGTGCTCAGAGCCATTTGAACCATTTATCATGCTGTTTGCTAAAGTGACACCTACCGGACGGTTATATTACACTTTCCCTATTTAACACTTTATAACATGGAAACTAATTACCATACGAGTACCAAACTTGGTAGCATTAATGTCAAGAACATGGGGAAGAGAAATAATGCAGAATCCATTTAACTGACGCACTTTTAATGTGCTGCTACGGTACATCATACCATTACACAACGGTACCATTGCTGCTACAAAAGGGACTGAATATGGCGCCTATCAGTGTCCAGAAGAGTCTGAAAGTGCAGGACTGCATTCTGCACAGAAAACGAAGCATGTCCGTAGATGTGCTGGCTACCTCTCTTGATGTGCGCGCTTCAGATCAGCGCATGTGTGAAGGTTCCCTTGGTAAACCCTGTCCTTCAGGTACCCCCACAACCTGAAATCACAGGGAGTGAGATCAGATGATCGTGCAGGCCTAGCATTTGGAAACGATCGGCTGATAATTCGATCGTTTCCAAATTTGTTTCGGAGAAGCAGGTGAACTTCACGAACGAAGTGTGGTGGGGAACAATCTTGCATGAAAACTGTTGAGTTCAGTGCGTCTCTCTCCCACAGGGTGGGTATGACATGCTGGCGAAGCATATCGGAGTAACACAGGCTAGTCACACCGCACGTCTTTGGTCCTTGAGTGCCAATCTGCTAAAAAAAAGAATGGGCCAATGATGAACGTAGCTGCGAAACCACATCATAAGGTCACACGTTCACCATAACAGTGACTGGAGGTGAAGATCCCAACACTCGCCAATTTCGTGTGTTCACCTGACCTGCCAGAGAAAAATAAGCTTTGTCTGTCCATAGGATTGTCCAGGGCCAGCCCTCGTCAACTTCAATCCTTGTGAGAAAGTGGAGAGCGAAGTCCTGTGGTGCAAGCTGCCGTGCGCTATGGATCTTGTATGGATACTATTTGAGAATGGTACAAAGCAACTTCTGTATAGTGGACTACGGGTTGTTCAATTGTCATGACACAGCACATGCAATGCCTGACGATCGAGAATTGCTCACATCATGGTCTGCTATAGCAACAGCGATTTCATCAACCATCTGTGATGCAACCGGTCGTCGGCCTCTTCCAGGAACGACGTCCAGTTTTCCAGTTGATTCGGGATTCTTCATCATGCTCTGCACAGCAGGTGGAGAAACAGGAGTCTTCCGCAATTCTTTCTTCTGTCGATATTCTCGAAGTGCAGTGGCAGCATTACTGTTGTTTTGATAATAGGGCTTCACCCTTCTCTAGTAATGCCCTGCTCCTTTTGTCCAAGCTCATGTTGATACATCAACAAGTGCACTGCGACTGGTGAGGTGTGTGAGACTATGAATCACGATGACTGAACACGGCACCTAATGTCCATAGTTGGAACTGGACAGTGGCGCTATGACACATGGAAATCATGCACCCCACACTCTGGACGTTAATGCTACCAAGTTTGGTACTCATATGGTAATTAGTTTCCATGTTATAACGTGTTAAATAGGAAAAGTTTAATTTCAACTACCTGGCATGTTAATGGCTGCACCTGCTCGTCGCTAGAATGTACTAGGCTGGCCTTATAGATTTAAAACAGTGAGGTGCAAGTGTACGGTACTGAACTCGTCTCCACGATTTTTACCTCACCATTTATGGTTGTTCTATCCACCTCACTCCTACCCAGAAATACCTTGGACTCATCCTTGACCGTCACCTCACCTGGACTCCTCATCTCCTTACAATCCAACACAAAGCCCACAATAGACTCCGCCTTCTGAAACTCCTGTCTGGCCGGATATGGGGACTGCATCCTTCCACCATCCTTCACACCTATGTGTCCCTGATCCACCCCAACCTTTGTTATGTCAGTGTCGCTTGGATTTCCGCCCCTCCCAGAGTCTATAAAGCCCTCCAAATACTAGAACGCCATGCACTCTGCCTCGCCTTCCGTATCTGCCTCCTGTCCCCTATGCACATCCTCTATGACCTCATCCCCGCTGGGCGGAGTGGCCGAGCGGTTCTCGGCGCTACAGTCTAGAACCGTGCGACTGCTACAGTCTCAGGTTCGAATTCTGCCTCGGGCATGGATGTGTGTGATGTCCTTAGGTTAGTTAGGTTTAAGTAGTTCTAAGTTCTAGGGGACTGATGACCTCAGAAGTTAGGTCCCATAGTGCTGAGAGCCATTTTGAACCTCATCCCCTTCCCACACCTTCTTCTTCCCTTGAACACATCTGCATCCTGTACATCGTCTGCTGACTCGATCCCCCCACCCCCAGGTCTCCCCCTTCCTCTCCACCCACTGCTGCCGTGTCTTTACCATTATGTCCCACCCTTTCTCGACCTCCACACCCTCCACTCCTTTCCCAACGCAACTTCCAGCACCTACCCCTCCCAGATGATGAGCTTTTCCCTGACATCTACCCCTCCTATCAACTCTAACCCCACCTTCCCCTTCCTTCTCCACAGGGCTCCCTTCTGGCTTGCCTTCCCTCATTATATCCCACCCCGCCCATCTCCTGCCTCTTGGTGGGCCCCCCCCGCCACCATTTATTTCTTTTTATCACATCCCCTCCAGTCCTGCCCCCTCCACTGCACCTTCCCCTCCCCTCTTTTTCTCTCCTCTCAGGCCTCCCATCCCTTGGCAAGTCCCTACCAGTGGTTTTTATTCTTTGTGTGTGCTTGGTCACTAGCAATGGTTTTTTTAACTGTCTCTCACTCTGTGAGTTTTTATACTAGTGTGTGTGATTGCAGTATCTTTTAAGTGCCCCACAAATCGCCTGCTGTGTTATTTTAACTGTATGTCGACTATTTTAACTGTCCCCCAATGAACATCCCCATGTTAGTGCACATTTTAACTTCCATCATCTCCATTTACTGTGTTTTATATTCCCATTTTCCCTCCCTTTTTATGTATAAGTTTGCTTGTTTATTATTTGTATGCCACTTGCCTGATGAGCGGCGGATTGTGCCGCTGCTAGTCTTCCCCCACCCTGTGGGGCAGGGGAATTAAATTACAATAAAGAAAAAAATATTGAATCAGGTGGTAAAAAGTATGTGTCTGAGTGGTTTAAATGCTTTAGAGATGGAAAGGAAGGTGTTGAGGAGGAGCAGAGTTCGGGTCAGCTGATGACAAGTACACTTTTAGACAGTATCGAAAGACAGTGACGGATGCTGATGGATGATCGGTGGCTGTCTTTGAGGGTGACAGCAGAAGCGTTGAAGACAAAGACAGTGTAAGCCTATTGTTGATGAACATCTGAAAAGGCGTAAGATATGCCAGATTTGTACTGCACATACTGACAGTCGAGCAGAATCCAACTGAAATGAAAAGTCTGGAGATTTCATCTTCATGTCTGATCTGAATACACAGTTTTTGAATATCATCACTGCACAAGATGAGACTTGGTGCTACTTTAAGATTCGTAGACCAAGCGAAAGTTAGTGGTATGATGTTAATCGTCTTTCCCCACACCCTACAAAAAAATCGGCAGACAAAATCCAAGATTAAGACAATCTTGATCGCCTTTTTCAACAGCAAGGGCTTGATCCATCATGAATTTCTATCCCATGGTCAAACTGTCAACGTTGAAGTTTACAAGGGAGTTTTGAAATCGCTGCTGCAATGCATCCGACAGGTTCGACCAGAACTGTACTGGAGTGGACAGTGGAACTTCCTCCGCACGCTGAGAGCAGTGTACTCAACTTTCTAGCTCAACACAAGGTCATTTTTCTTTAATACTGTCCTTATTCTGCAAATATGGCGCAGGCAGACTTCTTTTTGTTTCCCCGCCTTAAATTAGTTCTGAAAGGCTTAAGCCTAAGTGTGTTGCAGCTAATTGTGATTAATTTGGAGGCTAGTAAAGGTATTTTGTTTGTCCTCTTTTTTCTTTTTTTCCGAAACCGTTCACCGAAACTTTCAGACGTATCTAGTAGTATGGTTTGTTTAGTGTGGTGTCACCGCCAGACACCACACTTGCTAGGTGGTAGCTTAAATCGGCCGCGGTCCATTTAGTACATGTCGGACCCGCGTGTCGCCACTGTGTGATCGCAGACCGAGCGCCACCACAAGGCAGGTCTCGAGATACGGAATAGCACTCGCCCCAGTTGTACGACGACTTTGCTAGCGACTACACTGACGAAGCCTTTCTCTCATTTGCCGAGAGACAGTTAGAATAGCCTTCAGCTAAGTCCATGGCTACGACCTAGCAAGGCGCCATTAGCCTTACATAGTTTGATAGTTATCGTATGAAATGTCTCATCAAGAACGATGTATACAACAATGAAGGAATAAAAGTTAAGTATTCGAGGAGCTGCATACTTTTCTTATTAGCATTCACTACTTATCCTGTTCCAGAATTCACGCCCGTCTGCGTTAGATAGCGTGCATTTCGGCCTCCTCTATCTACAAGGTGTTGGCACATTTGCCAACACATCATTTAGTGTAGTTTTTGTTACTAGCAGGAATAGTTATGGTGATGGGAAGTAGTTTAGTGATGCATGTAATAACATATATTTTATAGTTTGTTACCGATGTAAAAGAAAAATAGTTGCTATTGATAGTAACAATTTGTGTAATAATGAATACGGACTGTGTTTAAATTAAAGATAACAGGCTATAATCCCATACATAAATAAATAAAGACAGACATGTTCAAAACGGTAAAATAAATAAATATTTTTCACGTTGAATTATTCGTTGTGTGAAAATCTGCCTCCACAAGCACGGAAATTAATCAGGCTTGTCCAGAAGCCTTGCGAGAGCTCAGAACCAAATACTCCCAGGCCGGCATAATCTACAAGTATACAGAGGGCTTAAACAATGAAGAGGGAACAGGATGCCCCTTTTGGCATTCTCATGCGCAAGTAGGGTTTAAGCACAAGGTAACAAACAAAATTACAATAATGATGGCAGAACTTGCAACGATCATGGAATCCGTGAAGTACTGTCACAACGACACCCAAAAAAAGCGTTGACTTCTTCTCGGTCTCCAAATCTTTGCTTACTCTCTTTAAATATTTTCATCGAGAGCATAAAAACCGCTCAACAGTCCACGAGATAAGAGCATGCGTAAACCAGTTGGAAAAAAATGGCCACAGTGTCTCCATGCACTGGATTAAAGCAAGAACATCGTACTGGGAAACGACACCGCTGACTTCCTTGCTACAGATGCGGTGATCTGATGTATATTCACGGACGCAAAGAAATCACAACACCAAGAAGGGGCTGTGCAACATAACGGATAGTCGGTAGGCGTGTTTCGTTTCTGCATCAGAAAGATGATGTTTATTCAACTTTCGCGCAAGTCGCACAAGATGTGACTGGGTTTGCTTTAAATACATGCTGTAACTGTCATGAGCGTTAATTATCTTTGAGACTGGAAGTGGTGAATTCATGTTAGTAAAGAATGCCTTTAAGGCGACAAAGACGCCATTGTCAACACCTCATGGACTTTACACAGGTCGTGTAATAGGGCTAAGAGAAGCTGGATGTTCCTTCTGCGATACTGCAGAAAGACTTGACAGGAATGTACCCACTGTACATGATTGCTAGCGGCGGCGGCAACGAGAATGTACCGTCGCAAGAAGACCGGCCTGCAGAAGCGCTCGTGGAACTACCGACAGGAAAGACCATCGTGTTTGTCGTTTGTCTCTCGCTCATCGTACTGCATCTGCAGCAGCAGTTTGGGCAGCAATTCGAACCACAGTGACACAACGAACTTTTACAAACCGATTCTTCAAGGACAGCTCAGAGCCAGATGCCCTGTAGTGTGTATTCCACTGACCCCAAACCACCGACATTTGTGACTTCAGTGTTGTCAACGAGAGCTCATTGGAAGGCAAGGTGGAAGTCTGTTGTGTTTTCTGATGAAAGCTGATTCTGCCTCGGTGCGAGAGATGTCCGTGTGTTGGTTAGAAGGAGGCTAGTTGGGTGCATGCAACCAAGCTGTTTGCATGCTAGACACACTGGACTTACACCTGTACTTATGGTCTGGAATGCGATTTCGTATGACAGCAGAAGCACTTTCGAGGTTATTCCCCGCACCCTCACTGCAACTTTGTGCATCAGTTCGGTGATTCGACCTGTTGTGCTGCCATACATGAACAGTATTCCAGTGGGTATTTCCCAACAGGAGAATGTTCGCGCACATACCGCTGTTGTAACCCAACGTACTGTACAGAGTGTCGATATGTTGTCTTTACCTGCTCGATCACCAGACTTGTCTCCAGTCAAGCAGATATGGGAACGACATCTCAAGCGTCATCCACAAACAACATTAACAGTCCGTGTATTGACCGACCAGTACAACAGGCATGAAACTCCATCCGACAAACTAACATCTGGCACCTGTACAACAGGATGCATGCAGGTTTGGATGCTTCCATTCAACATTCTAGTGGTTATACCGGTTATTACTATACCAGCATTTCACATTCGCAATGACTTTTCTCGAGCTTACATCAAGCTGTGATCTTATGAAGTTAATCAAACAAATATTTTACGTAGAAAAACGTATTCCCGAAATTTCATTACTCCACATTTATTATTTTTTAGTGTTACGATTCTTTTTCGCCAGTTTATATACACACGTTCAAGTGAAGGACCAATTTTCAATTTAAGGAAGAGGTTCAAATGACTCTGAGCACTACAGGACTTAACATCTGAGGTCATCAGTCCCTAGAACTTAGAACTACTTAAACCTAACTAACCTACGGACATCACACACATCCATACCCGAGGCAGGATTCGAACCTGTGACAGTAGCGGTCGCGCGGTTCCAGACTGAAGCGCCTAGAACCGCTCGGCCACAGCGGTCGGTAAAGGTAGAGGTTTTGGAATAAATAGCACAAAGAATGGCAAACTTCTCAGACAGCTGAAGGGAAATACTAGGCACAAATAACAGCAGTAGAATCAACCAGACATTGGTACAATGAGCTCACGTGTACATGGAAATCTGCATTGACCATTTTGCGGTTGATGTTCAACCACTGCCGCTTTGCACAGCACCTACCCCGCTGTAGCATAGCACCATCTCCACGTAAGACTGGGAATATTGTGAGTGAGAAATACCAGTTACCAACATCTGTGCCCACATTATTTGCAATCACAGTCTCTTAAATGTCTATAAAACTATGCTACTTCCTAAGAGAAGAGGAAAGAGAGAAATGAACTCACTGGCTTTAAGTGAAAAAAAATTGTAATCCTTGTAATTATTTTCAGTCGTATTTCTCTTCATTTTATGACATCATCATTAATGTATGTTTTACCAGTTGGGTGGTTATTTATAACAGTTATACATAATTCTGATTTATTAGTGTGGATGGCTGTATGGCGTATTTTCAAAGTCGATAAAGAAAAATCTATACTTATTGTTGGTGCCGTATAGAAAGAAAGCTTTTCTTTGTTCAAGAAAAGAGAAATTGAATATATCGTGACCAGATCCCAAAATTGCCCCAACGTCTCATGGAACTATGGAATACGACAGTTTTGATGGTGATCCACCAGTCGCATTTGGCGCTATCCGAGACAAGTGAGCCGGATGTTGGTATCAGGTTCTTCTATTCTCTTCTCTGCTACCGTTACCAGCAACGCAAACACGACAGTAAACTCCATAGACTAATAGACCTCACAGTTTCGTGTGGAAAGAACACTTATCACACAGATCTATACGAAAGGAAGTAGTATTGATTGACAAAAGAACCGTTGTAGAAAACTCACATCTATTGTTAGAAGAATCCTACAACATGTTCTGAGTTTAAGCATTGTGACATGTCTAGAACAAAATATTTTTCTCCATGAAAATCCAGATGCATACCGAAAATATCGATCATACGAAACTCAGTTTGATGCTTTTTAAGTAGCTTATTTTCAGCGATACGGAAGTAATATACCACATAGAGTCTGTGTATCTGTACATCCGAACTGGTTT
Source organism: Schistocerca americana (assembly GCF_021461395.2). Lineage (NCBI taxonomy): Eukaryota > Metazoa > Arthropoda > Insecta > Orthoptera > Acrididae > Schistocerca > Schistocerca americana. Next base: position 631,890,486 of record NC_060130.1, read on the forward strand.
TCATTGATAAAACATCCCCCACTCCATATGCATAGCTGTTGCAGTAACCGTACAAAGATTATTTTTGAATGAAACAGCCTTGGTTCCAAAATATGCCAAAAAATGGTTTTCATTGAATACCACAACATCGACACCTTCTAAAGAATATTCGCCCCTATTAAATAGCTAAACAGGTTTACGACTGGATAGAAAATTTGCTTAAATGTAGTACGCAGCACAATATTCTGGACTGGGAGACATCTACAGACATTTACGTAATATGTGGGACGCCACGGCGATAGGAACCTTGCCGATGATATTATGGAAAGTTTTGGAAATTTGTGGTAAGTTCCTATGGGACCAAGCTGCTGAGGTTATCGGTCCCTTGGCTTACACACTACTTAATCTAACTTAAACTAACTTGCACTAAGGACAACACACACGCCCATGCCTGAGGGAGGACTCGAACCTCCGACGGATTAGTTGCAATAGCCGGCTTTTAGCTGATCACGCAGGTATGTCAGAGGAAATCATGCTAGGTAAAATTGCAGAAATATCCAATTCGAGCTCGACAAAATATCGGCCAGATGCAAGGACTTACAACTAGCACTTCATGTAGGGAGATGCACTAAACTTAAAAGTTTATCCTTTGAGTACCGGATTAATGGGTCGCAACTAGCGTTTGCCACAGCATACAAATAGTGGTATTTGGGAGCAACAGAATGTAGAGATATGAAGTGGAACGACCGTATAGACTGTTCTACTTAAAGCAAATGGCAGGTAACGATTCATTGTTAGGGTTCTGGAAAATTGCAGTTTGTCTTGCATAAAAAATTATTGTACAGCCCAAACAGGAATGGCTCTTCAGTGCATGTGAACATCAGGTCAGAATAATGGTGGAAATCAAGCGTATGCAAAGAAAGGCGCGGAGAATGATTTAGGTCTTTGTGACTCATGAGAGAATAGCAGAAACGTTGAAGGACATTAAGTGAGAGACGCTGGAAAGGAAGCTGCTTAGAAAACTTCAAAAATTGTCTTTCAGGGCAGAAAATACGATTATTCTTCAGTCGCCAAAGTACCTTTTCCATAGATATAACTCATATAAAATTATACAGATTACAAATCTCGCAGAGGTGTACAAGCTGTCATTCCTTCAAAGTTCCCCTCATGGATGAGAAGGTAAAAAACGTAATGTATCATAGACATGAAAGTAGCATTTGCCACGAAATTCGCAGTGATTCGCAGAGTGTAGATGTAGAAACAGATGTAGAAGGAAGAACCCTCACAGATGCAGAACAACTGTCAAAGTACGCGTAGACAAAAATCTCTCTCCAGTTTGGCTGCTGAATCTACAGGTTTAGTTGCCCCGTAAGTTTACTTCTTCACGTTTACAACACATGTAGAAGGATGTAACAATACAAAAAATGTCTTTCCTTTCAGATGTGTTGTGTTTCAATCCAATGGGTTTCTACTGATGCATAGACCTCATTGCAAAGAGACAGTTGCTCATGTAACCAACATATTTCGTCGTGAAAACGTATGTGTGTACTGCGAGACACTCTCAGGCTTTCCAGCTCATGGAAAATGCTATTTTCTTCATTGTTATGTTGGAGCTACACAGACGGGATATTTTCGAGTAACAATCATTATCGTCCTTGAAGTAAGCAACTTACTTCAAAAACACATCTTGCGTATTGTGATTGAAAAGCAAAAACAGTACGTCTACATTTCTTGCTAAGGAATGTAGTGATAACCGTGGCACTTTCGCCATCTAGTGAAACTGTCATTACTACTTTCACAAATTGCAATGTAATGTTACAGTATTGCACAAACACTAAAAACAACAATGAAAAATCTTAATTGCATACGTTACAAGTTTTACAGTTCTTCAAACAAGTAATTTACGACTGCAATTGCCAGCACTACGAGGAATTCAGGAAGAAAATTTGGTTTTTAGCGATTCGTCGATGACAATTTAATGAGAAACAGAAGACAACGATGGGAAAGGAAATCGGTCGTATGCTTTTCAAGTAAACTATCCCGCAATACGTTTTAATTAATTTAGAGAAACAACGGAATACCTAAAGTTGGGTGGAAGTACGGAGATCTGAACATCACTTCGGCGGAATGTTAGTCCAGCGCCTTAGCTAAGGCATACGTCACTTGACGGTATAACGAAAAAATCACTAAGAACGGAGTCACATAGTGGAAGAAATCCATTTTCTGAAATAACTTACATGAAATGCTTAAAAATATTCGGTGGGATTACCATAATGTTGGTCATAGTCATTAAGGACTCAGGACAGGCACAAAGCGAGTATAAAATGACTATGTATCATGACAAATTGCTACCTACTTTGAATTTGAAGGTTCATCAAGTCGAGAAGCCACTGATGGTGATAGACTATATATGCTGTTCTTCTTGTTCAAAAAATTATGGGTAGGAGGGAAATCAGTCGCGAAGGATCAAACCTGGATTCTATGGGATTCTTTACCTTCTTTGCGTCTTCTCGATCTAAAGCATGGACTCACATTCTGGAGGATGGTAGTTCAATTCCCCGTTGCCCATTCAGCTTTAGGTTCTCTGTGATATAGTTAAGACGCTTGTGGCAAATGCCGGGATCGTTTCTTATTAAGGACGGGGACGATTTCCTTCGCCATCTTTCACAAATCCTACCTTGTGCTCCGTCTCTAATAATTTCGTCTTGTACGAGATGTTAAGCCATAATCTTCCTTCGATCTAGAGCAGCAATCTTGAGCAAACTATCGTACTGAATCCTATGTTGCTGAATGAGGCTTTACTGACGTATTGAGTAATGGGTGGTTCTTCGGCGTAACTTCCGATGATATCGTGGGAACTGCATAGTATTTCATCGAGGCAGCTAGTCGTCATCATGAGTAACAGTTTAAGTAGCCTCACTGAAATACACTCCTGGAAATGGAAAAAAGAACACATTGACACCGGTGTGTCAGACCCACCATACTTGCTCCGGACACTGCGAGAGGGCTGTACAAGCAATGATCACACGCACGGCACAGCGGACACACCAGGAACCGCGGTGTTGGCCGTCCAATGGCGCTAGCTGCGCAGCATTTGTGCACCGCCGCCGTCAGTGACAGCCAGTTTGCCGTGGCATACGGAGCTCCATCGCAGTCTTTAACACTGGTAGCATGCCGCGTGGACGTGAACCGTATGTGCAGTTGACGGACTTTGAGCGAGGGCGTATAGTGGGCATGCGGGAGGCCGGGTGGACGTACCGCCGAATTGCTCAACACGTGGGGCGTGAGGTCTCCACAGTACATCGATGTTGTCGCCAGTGGTCGGCGGAAGGTGCACGTGCCCGTCGACCTGGGACCGGACCGCAGCGACGCACGGATGCACGCCAAGACCGTAGGATCCTACGCAGTGCCGTAGGGGACCGCACCGCCACTTCCCAGCAAATTAGGGACACTGTTGCTCCTGGGGTATCGGCGAGGACCATTCACAACCGTCTCCATGAAGCTGGGCTACGGTCCCGCACACCGTTAGGCCGTCTTCCGCTCACGCCCCAACATCGTGCAGCCCGCCTCCAGTGGTGTCGCGACAGGCGTGAATGGAGGGACGAATGGAGACGTGTCGTCTTCAGCGATGAGAGTCGCTTCTGCCTTGGTGCCAATGATGGTCGTATGCGTGTTTGGCGCCGTGCAGGTGAGCGCCACAATCAGGACTGCATACGACCGAGGCACACAGGGCCAACACCCGGCATCATGGTGTGGGGAGCGATCTCCTACACTGGCCGTACACCACTGGTGATCGTCGAGGGGACACTGAATAGTGCACGGTACATCCAAACCGTCATCGAACCCATCGTTCTACCATTCCTAGACCGGCAAGGGAACTTGCTGTTCCAACAGGACAATGCACGTCCGCATGTATCCCGTGCCACCCAACGTGCTCTAGAAGGTGTAAGGCAACTACCCTGGCCAGCAAGATCTCCGGATTTGTCCCCCATTGAGCATGTTTGGGACTGGATGAAGCGTCGTCTCACGCGGTCTGCACGTCCAGCACGAACGCTGGTCCAACTGAGGCGCCAGGTGGAAATGGCATGGCAAGCCGTTCCACAGGACTACATCCAGCATCTCTACGATCGTCTCCATGGGAGAATAGCAGCCTGCATTGCTGCGAAAGGTGGATATACACTGTACTAGTGCCGACATTGTGCATGCTCTGTTGCCTGTGTCTATGTGCCTGTGGTTCTGTCAGTGTGATCATGTGATGTATCTGACCCCAGGAATGTGTCAATAAAGTTTCCCCTTCCTGGGACAATGAATTCACGGTGTTCTTATTTCAATTTCCAGGAGTGTATTTTGCAGTTGCCAGGAAAATAACCGACGTTACTCCGGCGATCCATTTAGACAAACTAATTATTATTTGTACTTTCTCTAAGACTCTTTTTTCCTGAAATCATACACAACATTTTCTTCAAGCTTTACACTCTCTGCCCGCGAAGTACACTATGTGATCAAACGTAAACGGACACCCCCAAAAATATAAGTTTTTCATATTAGGTGCATTGTGCCGACACCTACTGCCACTTACTCCATATCACCGACCTCAGTAGTGATTAGACATCGTAAGATAGCAGAATGGGGCGTTCCGCGGAACTCATGGAATTCGAACGTGGTCAGGTGATTGGGTGTCACATGTGTCATATGTCTGCACGCGAGATTTCACACTCCTAAACATCCCTAGGTCCACTGTTCCCGTTGTGATAGTGAAGTGGAAACGTGAAAGGAAAGTACAGCACAAAAGCGTGCAGGCAGACCTCGTCTGTTGGCTGATAGACACCACCAACAGTTGAAGAAGTTCGTAATGTGTAATAGGTAGCCATCTATCCAGACGGTCCCACAGGAATTCCAAACTGCATCAGGATCCACTGCAAGTACTTTGACATTAATGCGGGAAGTCTTTCTGAAATCTACAAATGTACTATTTAATTCTCAGTGTGTTTTGCCCATCTCACTCAAAACGTTTTCAATTATTTTCCACGGGATGAGCCTCTCCGAAACGTTGGTTGACACTCATTTAATTATGTATTCAACCTTCCTTCATTCCTTCTGAGTAATGCTGCAGAAAGTCTTTCGTATATTACGAGGAATAACTGTGTATCACAGTATCTCTGAACGACGGTTTTTCTAGCTTTCCATTATCATGGGTGGACTAGTACTACTTTGTAATTGTTTGCTCCCGTCCTTCCTACCGACATTTCGTTGAACAATTTGAGTAATGACAATTGTGTTTACCTTTGATTGTAGTTTCTGACTCTTGCCGTCATATCAACTTCTCCTGTCGCGTTGAAATTCTTTAGGGGTCAAATTATTTTTATTTCATCTTCATTTTGAGATTTATTAAATTATAATCTCTCTATAAATAAGAACAATGCTTTTTAGTTTTGTGTGTTAAGCGGAAGTCCGTCCTTAATCGCTGTGATTTTGAGGAAGCAGATCCGAATTCTAGTTCTGCTAAAAGTTCATAGCTGAAACTGGGCCAACAGGTACCTATGGGTCACCATTCGGTAATTTACGAGAGAAGTGATCAGCCAATAGGTCCGCGTTCCACTCTCTTCCATCATTTGATTTCCATATTGAATCACATCGACACAGGCAGGATATTACGCTAAATGGATTAGATATACTTTTCGTTCCATAGCTCCATATTGAATAGATACTAAAGAAGGTAGAACATGCTCATAAACAGGAATATCAACACATATTTACAAAGAATAAGAAATGCTAAATCAGATACCACACATCCGAAGCGAAATAGTCCTCACAGATATGGAGTAAGTCAAAAAGTCTTAAATACATTTTCCTTTGAAAGATAATAACAAAGTTGTCACGAAACATGTAAATGTACATTGCACTGAAGTGCATACTACAATTCCTAGGCTGTTCAAGCCACGCACCACCAAGGAGAAAATCAGTTTACAGACTTAATCACATTGATTACATTACTACACTGGAGATGTGCTGATAATTGATTTTCAGTAATAATCACATTAATTGATGTTATTTACAATATACACATATCAGTGTGGAGTAGAAGTAGTTGACGACCAATAAATCATTAAGGCTCCTTCTAAACTGAATTGTGTTTCTAGTTACACTTTTCTTGGTTACTGAACATTTATCAAAATGTGTGTTACTGAATAATGGACACCTTTCTGAACCGAAGTAAATGACTTTCAATCTTTGTGAACATAATTCTTATTTCTACAGTTGCTTTCATGAGCTGAACTCTCGGTTTGAAGAGGAGATATATTACGTATAACTAATTTCATTAACGAATAAATATTTTGGGAATCTGTAGTTAGTATTCCCAGTTTCTTGAACAGGCATCTACAGGGCGTTCTTGAGTTCACACCACAAATTATTCGTATCACACGTTTTTGAATTCGGGATCACACGAAAATAGATTTGCTAAGCCGCTTCAGCACGTTTGTGGTATGCCCCTCCCAGCTGAATTTATTATCAAGCTGTACTCCTAAGAATCTAACACTACCTGCTGCTTCTGTTTCCTCGTCGTCATAATTCGTGTGTACACTGAAGAAGTTTTGAGCTGTAAATAGTGTGTGTGTGTTTTTTTTTTTCAAAGTTTAGTGACAAAGAATTAGCTAGAAATCATTAATTAATGAATCTAAGATGGGACCTTGTTTGACACTACATGTAATTAGTTCCCAGATACTTTGCGACAGGATGCTCTTCTTGTCGCTGCAGTCGTCAATTACCTAAGGGAGGGAATTAGTGAGTGCCACCCGTCTGTGAATCGTGTAAACTTTACATCTACCTCTACATTTACATCTTCGTCTACACTCAGTTAGCCACGTTGTCGTGGTACTTTGTTCCAAACATGGAGTAAAGTCTCTGAAGAAATGAACATATTTATGAAATTTACTGTAGTTTTTACATACAAGAGGAACAGTTGAAAAATTAACTGATTCACTAGCTAGTTTGTCACTGAGAATTTTATCCCCTTACTCCTGTATGTAACAATTATAGTAAGTTCTATAAATATATTTATTTCTTCAGTGTGTCTACTCAACATTTGCAACAAAATAGAACATAAAGCATATTTGATAATTTAAATGTCAGTAATATTCAGTATACGGAAAATAAATTTATATGTGGTAACTTTATAAAAGTATTGTAATCCACGGAAAATGTAGCACCTCTGCATCCACATTCAGTGGGAACCATCCTGTCATAATATCTTTGTAAAATATTCTGATTTTAAAAATAAACAGTGTGAGTGATGGTTTGCATGTGTTTGGTATTCTGTGGAATGGGAGAGGCACAGTACCTGTACGTTGACAGAAAAAAATACAATTTCTAACATTAGCACGTAAAAAAACACAAGATTTATTTTTTACGGAATTTCGATTGCAGTATAGCCTCAACAAGACAACTACAGTGCAAGAGAGGCATAAAGACGCACATGCAAACATCGCACATAATAATCATGTAAATACTTGCAGCTGACAATAAGAAGACAACGTACATTGTCAAACCGCATTGTGCTAAGCGTGAAAAATACTTAGCTGAAACTATGTTTCTTTATTTAAATCGTGATGTGTTCTGTTTGCTGGAAACTCTTCAATACATTCAGACAGCTGGTCTGATATTCAGTACGCTTGTATTTTGTTCGTTAGGCAGCAGTGCCGAACCGTATCGAACGCCTTCCGGAAGTCGAGGAACTCAGCGTTTACCCTGGCGCCTGTACCTACTGCTTTCTGGGTCTCGTGGACGACGAGAACGAGCTAGGTTTCACAGGTCGTTGTTTTCGGAACCCGTGTTGATTTCTATAGAGGAGATTTCCGGTCTCCAAGAAATGTCATAACACGCGGGCATAAAACATGTTCCAAAATTCTACAGCAGACCATCAGAGATGTAGGTCTATTGTTTCGTGCGTCTGTTCGACAACCCTTCTTGAAAACGGTAATGACTTATGCCTCTTTTTTCAACTAGAAAACTTCGCTCCTCCGGCAGTCTACGGTATACTTCTGCTAGAAGAGGAGCTAATTCTTTAGCATACTATATGTAGAACCGTATTGTTATGATGTCAAGTTCAGCGGCCTTTCCTCTATTGAGCGGTATCAGTAGCTTTCCTATCCGATGGTACTTATTATGATATCTATCATTTTAACGTGCGTGTAACGATTTAAAGGAGAAACTAGAGTGTGATCGTCTTAATGGAACGGTTTTGGAAAGAAAGAGACAATTAGATTAGAGGGTCTCAGAGAATCCCACAAGGGGCGTCCGTCTAAAAGTGGGCCGGTAAAACACAGTAAGGTAGTTGTAGAAACGATTGGTATTGTAGTTGTAAATTGTCGTAGTTGTGTTGGGAAAGAACCAGAGCTCCAAGCCCTAATAGAAAGCACTGAAGCTCGAATAGTTACAGGTACAGAGAGCTGGCTAAAGCTGGAAATAAGTTCAGCCGAAATTTTTTCAAACGATCTAACAATGTTCAGAAAGGATAGATTAAATAAAGTTGGTGGTGGAGTAATTATTGCTGTCAGAGGTAGTTTGCCTTGTAGCGAAACTGAAGTAGATAGTTCATGTGAAATAGTATGGGTAGAGGTTACATCTGACAATCGTTTTACCGACCCCCGACTCAGAAGATATAGTTGCTGAACATTTCAAAGAAAACTTGAGTCTCATTTCAAATAAGTACCCCGCTCATACAACTATAGTCGGTGGTGACTTCAATCTACCCTCGATATGCTGGAAAAATTATACGTTTAAAGCCGGCGGCAGGCATAAAACGTCATCCGAAATTGTACTGAATGCTTTCTCAGAAAATTATTTTGAACAATTAGTTCATGAGCCCACTCGAAGCGTAAATGGTTGCGAAAGCATACTTGACCTTTTAGCAACAAATAATCCTGGACAAATAGTGAGTATTGTGATGAATAAAGGGATTAGTGACCACAAGACAGTTGCTCCTAGGATGAATTCACGGTGTTCTTATTTCAATTTCCCGGAGTGTATTTGTGACTATTACAGCGCCATCTATCACAAAGCGAAAAAAGTGATCCAACTAAAACATTCATATTTCTGTACGTACTACACGAATATGTAATAAAATGGGGGTTCTTATTTTAAAAAACGCAGTTGATATCCGTTTGACCTATGGAAGCGCCATCTAGCGGGCCAACCATACCGCCATCTGGTTTCCCCCTTCAAGCTAGACAAGTTTCGTTCTTTGTAGTTTTTTTGTTTGATGCTTATTTCGTGAGATATTTGGCCCGGTCACGATCAATGGACCACCAATCTGAGTAGCCGTCTTAGATTGTTTGCAGACGATGCTGTCATTTACCGTCTTGTAAAGTCATCAGATGATCAAAAGACTTGCAAAATGATTTAGATAAGATATCTGTATGGTGCGAAAAGTGGCAATTGACCCTGAATAAGGAAAAGAGTGAAGTTATTCACATGAGTACTACAAGAAATCAGCTAAATTTCGATTACGCGATAAGTCACACAAATATGAAGACTGTACATTCAACTAAATACTTAGGGATTACAATTACAAATAACCTAAATTGGAACGATCACATAGATAATATTGTGGGTAGAGCAAACCAAAGACGGCGATTCATTGGCAGAACACTTAGAAGGTGCAACAGGTCTACTAAAGAGACTGCTGACACCACACTTGTCCGTCCTATTCTGGAGTACTGCTGTGCAGTGTGGGATCCGCATCATGTGGGACTGACGGATGACATCGATAAAGTACAATGAAGGGCAGCTCGTTTTGTATTATCGCGAAATAGGGGAGATAGTGTCACAGACATGATTCGTGACTTGGAGTGGCAATCATTAAAACAAAGGCGTGTTTCGTTGCGACGGGATCTTCTCATAAAATTTCAATCACCAGTTTTCTCCTCCGATTGCGAAAACATTCTGTTGACACTTACCTACATAGGGAGAAATGATCATCACGATAAAATAAGAGTAATCAGGGCTCGCACAGAAAAATTTAAGTGCTCGTTTTTCCCGCGTGCCGTTCGACAGTGGAACGGTAGAGAGACAGCTTCAAGGTGGTTCACTGAACCCTCTGCCAGGCACTTTATTGTGAACGGCAGAGTAATGACGTAGACGTAGATTTCGACTTTTCACAGTCATCCTCCGTTTCGATCAAGTTATGGTCACAGAACACCGAGACAGATGGCTTCGATCCCTTTGCTAATTTTTCATAAGATCAAAAGTTTTTAAGAATTTTTCTTTCGGATTCTTTGAACGCTTCACGCATGGTTCTCCTTACGCTAATTTCGGTTCGTTCAGTTTTTGTGAAACCTTGACTAAGTTTACATTTTCAGTGAAGCTCTCTTTGCTTTTATAGGAGCTTGCTAACACGCCTGTCAAACTACGGCGGGTCTTTTCCGTCACTCACAACTTTGTGCGGCACATACGTACCTCTCTAAAGCTTACTGTTTAATACTCTTGAACTTGGCCGCTGACGCTCAGCATTGTCAGTGCTGGAGATGAAATTTTCACGTTGAACGCCAGGTCATCCGGAATCCGTTATTTGTCGTTCACGCTAGGCAGAAATATCTTCCTCACTTTCTTTATATTCATATTTACAGCCGTTTCAGTGGTGCGGTAATGGCTTATGATGACTGATTCTCCATCCCACGCTAAATTAGGTCGAAAGGTTCGGACCTTTTGGTGACTAGGAGATTTAATGTTATTTTCACAAGTCGGTTCCCTGATCAGCTGCTCAAGCTAATTTTAGATCAATGCATTTAGAACAGTTTCATATGATTCGTTGCTCGCTCTTCGCATTTTAATAGCTTGAATCTTCCAGTCTTTAGCTGGTAAACTGAAATCTCCACCCAAAACTATAACATAAGAAAGAAATTTACTAGAAATTTTATCGAATTTCTCTCTCAAATGTTCCGCTGCTACTGCTCCTAAGGCACGTGGTCTATAAAAACATCCGATGACCATGTTCAATCCATCTTCAACACTTATAGTCACGCAAAATATTTTGCATTCGGAAACCATACTAATCTCATTAGGAGTTATCTTATTTCTTACGGTTACAGCCAGGCATCACCAGCAACATTCAACCTATCTTTTCGATATACATTCCAATCGAAACTTAGAATTTCATTACTATTAACATCTGGTTTTAGTCAGCTTTCTGTCCCTGTTACCATGTGGGCATTTTTACCGAGACACATTCCGGGACCTTTCCATACAGTCTCCTGCAGTTAAATAATGCTATATTGACTTTTTATTTTTCCGATATGCCATGGCGAATGCTGCTCTCTTTAATTAATAGTGGTAATATTCTTCCTTCTCCGAAATCAGAACGTGCCTTATCGGGAATGTGGAGGGATTTCTCTATCCTAAAAACCGATATGTGTACGTTACATGTACTGCAATACCCTAGCACCCAGTTTCCGCGTGTAGTGCACGCTGATCTATTAAGGGGGGACCTACAAATCTCTACGCGGTAGCAGACGTCGAGAAATCCGCATCCAGAATCCTCACAGAGTTGTCTGAACTTCTGGTTTAAGCGTTTCACTCGGTTCCCAACCTGAGGATCGTGGTCGGTACTGGGAACAGCGCTACGAAACACTAGCTCTGCTTCCACCCCGTGAGTGAGGCTAGATGTCTTCATTGAAGCAGCCAGACACCGGTAACAACCGAAAATGGTCTCTCAAACCATGTGGCACAAGTCACTCGTGCCGACATGAGCCATCATTTGCAGTCCGGTGCACCCAGTGCGCTCAATAGCTGCCGGCAGAGACTCCTCCACATCTTGGATGCGACCTCACAGCAAACAAACAGAGCAGATACTGGCCTTCTTTCTGGACCTGCCCGCTATTTCCCCAAGGGGTACCATCACCCGACTTACATTTGAGCTATAAGGAATAAGTAATCCTACCTTCTGCACCTGTGCAGACCTCTAAGGAGGATCAGTCATGGTCCCAACAGGCGAGGCATTTCACGCTGGCTCAGAAGTACTTTCAGCAGTGGGCAACACCTCAAACCTGGTTTTGAGGCATAAGGGAAAAACCATGCGATCAGTATCCACTTTTGCCTCCCCCCCCCCCCCATCCCTCGCCAGAAATTTGCGACACCATCACCGTTCACCATGCATCAAAGGTAGCCTAAGTGTCGACCAGCAGACACCAGTGTATTGGTGGGCCCTGTAACATCAGGGACCTCACTCGGCTTTCCAGAGGTACTAAAGCTTTCGTCTCTGGTGCCCCAATGGCACCGCAGCCCAGGGCAGCAGCCTGAAGACTGTCGACCGTGACCAACAGCTTCCAGGTTCTTGCAGACAGTGGGCAATTCCCACTGCATCTGCACACAATAGGCACAGTCCCTATCCATCTTTAATCAATTTTCGATCTATACACATAAGAACATAACACCAATACAAGTAGTGCCTGGATGTAATCTAAGTTCAGTTACTATGTTATTTTGGTTTTTGCTACACTCCGAAGTCAGGTCACACAAAGTAAATGCACTAAACTTAGACTAGGTTAGCATACACTTGTGAACACAGTAACATGCGCATATACGCTTCACTTCTTCGAAGAAGCACATGAGAACAAAAACTAAACCAGTCCTGTGAATAAACAGACACTACTGCTGGTGCTGATGCGTCCGCTCGGCTCCGCGACTTTGGATACAGTTTGTGCTGCATGTGATCGTATTTTATCTGTTTGCTCAGAAATTGCGGACCAGCCCATCGTTTTCGTGGGTAAACGCCTAAAAACTACATTTAGGCTGGTCGGTGGATCAGCCTTAGTCGTTAGTCCACTACGCTGATTCTTTCCTGGTCTGGCGCAGCTTCCTGTTTCGGGATCTAGGGTGCTGCACGTTTCAGTACACGAGTAGGTCTTACACTTGTAACGTCGCGAGTCAATACTCAATAGCATTTATTGCACTGCTTCGCAGTACGGCTCGAAGCTTTGGAGCCGCTGGCGGAGATAGAAACAGCCGCTTGTATCTTAGCGTGACTCATTCGCACCTGTCGCTAGCCTAGCCGTGGGAAGCGGTACCTATGTCAATTCGAGCGACAGAATATTCAAGCCAATAAGAATATAAATAAACTATATTAAATATTATTCAATTTAGTTAAAGTCAATATACTGCTCTTTGTTATTAAAAAGAAGATTGTGTAAAAATCTCAGCTTTCTAGCCGGCATACTTTCAGAGCTAGAGACAGTTACCTAAAACACCCCAAACCGACACTTGTAAGATTAAAGTCAGTTAGGATTCATAATAGTTTGTCTTTTAGTATCATTTGGAATCATTGCTGAAGCTCACAAAATGTTAGGTCAATTTGTTTGAAATGGCTCTGAGCACTATGGGACTCAACTGCTGAGATCATTAGTCCCCTAGAACTTAGAAGTAGTTAAACCTAACTAACCTAAGGACATCACACACATCCATGCCCGAGGAAGGATTCGAACCTGCGACCGTAACGGTCTCGCGGTTCCAGACTGCAGTGCCAGAACCGCGCGGCCACTTCGGCCGGCTTCAATTTGTTTGAATCTTCATAATTGGAAACGTTAACTATTTTTCATTTTCGTAATATAAACTTCAGAAAAGATCAGTATTTATTTAATGTGTTGTGTGAATAAATGAGATTGAGTGAGAGTGTTATGTGGGACATACGAAAAAATTCAGTATTATCTTAAGTTAAACAATACGTAACTGTTCATGGGAGAGTGTTAAGCAAGCAAGTTGTAATGAAAAATGTAATTTCCTCACATTGCTAATGACGTATGTCTAAGGGTACTTGCCCTATAAGAAGGCAACCAGAATAGCCCTTTACAGAGTAATAGTTTTCTGAAGTTCTTTCAAGAGTAGTTTTCTTTTCGTTTGGGTTTGTTAAACATTTTATTAATATTTGCATGATGAAATGACGTAAATGCATGTGTGAATGTTGATTGGCGTAAGACAGTTTTAGCGCAAGAAAGAACTCGGAGGATTGTTTTGATTGGCTGGTCATTTTGAACAACCAATCAGCGTTACGCATTTCCCGCGCATTGCATGTAGTTATAGGCCCTGGAAGGAACGGCAGTGAATCAGTCGCTGGCTAGCTATCGGACGTGCACGTCGTGTTGGACGTGTCCATCTATATTATGAGTAAAATGAAGAAGTTACTGGTTTCTCGCGTCCGGATCGTACTGCCGTGAAAGCAGTTGCATTTACGGACAGGTTGTGAAAATCCGAGCTTTGTGAAGTGATTTATTGGAAAGGCAAACGCGTGTGAACTTTCGGCCTTTGTAAAAATCCACGTGGCATGTTTCATAACCGTTTATGGAATAGTTGGCGAGCAATTTCTGTTAATAGAAATCCACTGAAAAGGACTGAAAGTGAAACTCATGTATTGTAGCAGAGTACTGACTGTAGAGCGCGTAACAATTCGGGTTGGACTTAAGTACACTTCTGGCTGCCTGTCGTGTGTACTGGGTTGCATGAACTATGAGCTGAGGACAGTGATGTTATTGGTTAATTGAATTCGGGCTGATGGCAAGTGTTTAATTTTGAACCTAAAGAAATAAAAGAACTCGCTGCAGAATTTTGTCATTTTTCTAAAGAGGTGAAGCAATCGCCCTCCACCCGAAAATTGTGTTATAAGATATTACACGATAGCTTGCCGCCAGAGTTTACATGGACTTTGCAAACGAAAGTATTGACAGTGTTTTTCGTCAACGCTGCTTTTAACATCGGCTGAACAGTATCTACGTATGCAGAGAAACGACCTGGTGATCTGACGCCGTACTGAGGTAGGTGGAACTTCTGTAGTGAACAGTACGACGAGAGACAGTGAACAATCACAGACGATGCATTTTCTAACCCGTCCCGCCGCACAGTGCCATCCTCTAATTTAATTAGAGGATATTGTGGTTTACACAATTTGAGTTTTCCAAATCACAAAAAATATACCAGCAGCCTGTAATTTATTGACTAATGAATGAAGTACATTCTCACTGTGCGTAAATAGCCTTCTCAATATCGGAATCCTTTATATATCCGAACTGTGACTTTAAGAACAAATTATACAGTCTGATGGTTAAAAAGCCGATTGTATATTACTTTCACTAAAATGTTCGAGAATGCTGCAAAAATAAAACTGTACGGAAATTTGACTACATTTCTTTACTCCTTACGTTCCCAAGGGTTTAATTTCAATATATTCCTACCATTAAGAAAAGTTCCATTGATAATTGACTGGATACACAAATAGCTCAACTCAGAAGAACACGCTTAAATTAACTTTATTGTCTCATCATGACCACTAGTAATTTTTGATTTTGAAGATTTTATGGTAGACATCAATTCTACTGGTTTACTAAGGGTCACATTCAAATTACTGAAGTTATTTGCAGTGGCTAGTCTGAGTTATTGCACGGTAATATCTACTGAACCTGAAAACCACTGATTTTATGTGACAGTTATGAAATGCTTGTTAAAATGTTTTGCAACACAGCATACATCTGTTACCGAAGTATCATTTACTCCTAATTCTATCTTCTCGTCTTCCTCTCTGATTATACTTGCCTCCTCTTTCATTATGTCCCACACTGTCTTAATTTTGTTACCTGATGCAACTATCTTTTCCTCACAATGCATTTGCATTAATGGCTTTATTAGTATCTTCATTATTTTGCAGTATTTCTTGTAATGAGTAATAGACACTCAGTACAACCATTCAGACCACACACAGTACATTTAATTCATGGTAGAATAATCTCAAGTAAGGCAACGGCAGAACTATAAAAAAACATGTAAATGTTGTGTGACTAGGGCCTCTCGTCGGGTAGACCGTTCGCCGGCTGCAAGTCTTTCGATTTAACGCCACTTCGGCGACTTGCACGTCGATGGGGATGAAATCATGGTGATTAGGACAACACAACACCCAGTCCCTGAGCGGAGAAAATCTCCGACCCAGCCGGGAATCTGTCGCGCTGACCACTCAGCTACCGGGGGAGGACTGCGCAGAACTGAAATTGGATAAATCACTACACTCTGCTCGCTGACAGATAGTCTGTAGACGCTACATTTCCACTTTGTACCATGTTATCAATCATGGAAGTCGCGATACATATGGCAATAAATGACGTAACGTGTGGGGAGAATTTTCTGTTGAATAATAACCGACTAGTTTATAGAATGCGCTTCTGAAAAATTCGGAAAACGAAGAAAACAAGGGTAGTTACAAACAAAATAACTTTACTGGCCTTCATCGTAATAACTATTAACTACAAGACACCTCTGACATCGGCTGTTGGAAACTGTCAGCAAACGCTTGTTGCGAAATCGCACGAAGCACCGTGGTCATGCATGCGTTGTTGGATATCCGCAATGTCTGCGACTGTTCGTGGACGATAGTCTGTCTTTGCTTATTTTCAACTTTCGTGCTTTCATTCTCAAAGACAGCTGACGATTATCCGAAAGCATCCATCACACTCGCGTCATTGCAAAAATGGAGCGCAAAATGGAGAAACGCGTTAACATGAAGCTTTGCTTCAAATTAGGGAAAACGGCGAGGGAAGCTCATGGAATGTTAATGCAAGTTTACGGCGTTGAAACAGACGGAAAGAATGGCGTAGAGGATGAGTCGCGATCAGGACAACAAGAACAATCAACACATCGAAAGAGTGCGACGGATGCTTGCGGATGATTGACGGCTGTCTTCAAGAATGAGAGCAGAAGTATTAAATACAAGCAAAGTGAGTGTAAGCACTATTTTTCACGAACATTCGCTGATATCCTACAGAGCTTGACCACGGCGCTTCGAGCAATTTCACAAGAATCTTTTGCTGATCGTTTCCAAAAGCCTTACAACCGGTGTCAGAAGTGTGTTACAGGTAATGGTGATTAGCCAATAGAGCTATTTTGTTTGTGACCATTCACCAAACTCAGACACACCTTGTACGAGGGGTGCTGAAAGGTAATTCCTCCGAAATTTTTGAGTAAAATCTCTCAAGGTTTTTTAAATACAACAAACGTTATTGACATTTTATATCCTTATTCTTCATATCGACATATTTGCAGCCCTCTGCCGCAAGACGGCTCCGACTTGTAGCGTGTAAAATGGTGGTGTGTAACGCAACAATAGTGGTGGATGAGAAACAGCGAACTGTAATCGACTTTAGAATTCGGAGAGTTCGTCCAAACGGGGAGCACCCTCTCCTGACACTGCCCGAACACGCACGAGCGTTGCAACACTATAACGCCTTGGGTTCCCTGTCATCGATCATCCCCCATATAGTTCCGACTGGGGCCCATCCGATTTTCATCTGTTTCCAGTACTTAAAAAAAACACCTTTGAGGAGTTGACATTGATAGTTGATAAGGCAACCAGATATGAGTGTGTGGTTCCGTCAACAAATTCAAACACTATACAGTGACAGTACAAACAAACTGGTATCTCGCTAGGAGAAATTTGTTCGTCGCCAGGGTGACTATGTTGAGAAGTTGAAATGTAGACATGAGGACGAAACTCAAGACAGAGAAGAGAGCAGAAAGTATTAGATGTAAAAACAGTGTTTACAATATGGAGTTATTCCTAAGCACACACGTATTAATATTAAGGCAAACATATATGTAGCTCAATTAGATAAACGTAGAAGCTATCGGATGTGGGTGTGTGAAGAAATTAAACAGAAGTTTAAAAGTAAAGACTTTCTTCGCAAAGACCTATATCTTTTACATTTAAATGTTGTAGATATAGTACTCAAATTTTCATTCAATATCATTTTATGAGCAGTCAACGATTTTGTAGAAAAAGATCGGTAAGGGGTCACAAAGAGACTCGAAAATAAATTTCAAGTTCTGTTATCTAACAATAACCTATAAGAAGAAAAGAATAGCGATCATAATTTTAATTTTATGACAAGGTTATCAACCTCTCAAGTGTAGATATGAGGGCAAAATAACACAGCTTACTACGTAAAGGATGCAGTTGTAATTTAGCTCAGGAACCAAAACCCAGTAATATTCTATTTACACTGAAGAGCCAAACAAACTGATACACCTGTCTAATATCATGTAGGGCCCCCGCGAGCACGCAGAAGTGCCGCAACACGACGTGGAATAATGGACTCGACTAATGTCTGAAGTAGTGCTGGAGAGAACTGACACCATGAATCCTGCAGGGCTGTCCATAACTTGCTAAGAGTACTATGGGGTGGAGCTCTCTTCTGAGAAAAAATCTGAAAAAGAGACTCGTCCGACCAGGCAACATGTTTCCAGTCATCAACAGCCCAATGTCGGTGCTGACGGGCCCAGGCGAGGCGTAAAGCTTTGTGTCGTGCAGTCATCAGGGGTACACGAGTGGACCTTCGGCTCCGAAAGCTCATATACATGATGTTTCGTTGCATAGTTTGAACGCTGAAACTTGTTGATGGCCCAACATTGAAATCTGCAGCAATTTGCGGAAGGGTTGAGTTTCTATCACGTTAAACGATTCTCTTCAGTCATCGTTGGTCCCGTTCTTACAGGATGTTTTTCCGGCAGCAGCGATGTCGGTGATCTGATGTTTTACCGGATTCCTGATATTTACGGTACACTCGTGAAATGGTCGTACGGGAAAAACCCCACTTCATCGCTACCTCAGAGATACTGTGTCCCATCGCTCTTGTGCCGACTATAATACCACATTCAAACTCACTTAAATCTCGATAATCTGCCTTAGCAGCAACAGTAACCGATCTAACAACCGAGACAGACACTTGTTGTCTTATATAGGCGTTGCCGACGACAACGCCGTATTCTGCCTGTTTTCGTATAACTCTATTTGAATATGCATGGATATACCAGTTTGTTTGGCGCTTCAGTGTAAGATTGGACATATTAAGGTAGTATTAGAAGCTGCAAAAATTCTCAGTGTTGAACAGAATAGCATTACAAGTAAAGCCACCATGATTACTGATAGACACAGCAATAACAATATACATAAAGATAAAAGGAAATGTTATGAAGAAATGCGTAGTTGACATATTATCAACTCTGGCGTTAAAGGCATATAAGGGGAATACAGTTGTTCTAACGAAAAAGAGAAATATGTCCAAAAAACCCTATATTTCTTACGCATTCATAGGAACGCCACTAATAAATATCAAGCTCAAATGAAGAAAGCGCTAACCTAATATAAATTCCTGCACCGATGGAAGGATTTGGGTTTGGCGATTGGCTGGGGAGCGTTACCTGCCATCATCTGTAGTGCGAACAACGAAGTAGGAACGAAGTGATGTTACAGTGTGGGGGTGTTTTTCGTGGTTAGGGTGCGGTTCCCTTATTGCACTTATGAAAATGTTAAATGGAGAGGGATATGAAACAGTTTACAACATTATGTTATTCGTACAGCAGAGGAACGGTTCGGAGACGATGATTGTGTTCATCAGCGTGACAGTTTACCCTGTCATAAAGCAGTATCACTAAGTTGTGGGCAATAAAGTTCCTGAAATGGACTGGCCTGCCCAGAGTCCCGACCTCAACCCAATGGAACACTTTTGGGATGAGTTATAATGTCGACTTCGCTTCAGAGCCCAGCGTCTAATACTACTACCTGCTCTATGTTCGGTTATTGAGGAATAGTAGGCTGCCATTCCTCCGTAGACATTTAGACACTTCATTCAAAGTGTCCTGGTCCCGGCAGAGGTTCGAGTCCTCCCTCGGGCATGGGTGTGTGTGTTTGTCCTTGGGATAATTTAGGCTAAGTAGTGTGTAAGCTTAGGGACTGATGACCTTAGCAGTTAAGTTCCATAAGATTTCACACACAACAACAACTCAAAGTGTCCCCAGCAAAGTTCAGGCCCACATAAAGACGAAGGGAGCACGTACTAACAAGTGTTTTGGATACTTTTGATCAAATAATATACCTGCTTTGTTCATATGTAATATCTGTTAGCAATGCCGTATCTGAGCAAACGACGTCTACTTTCTTCAAGAGTTTACGGTGTTTACAACATTTGATTTTACGAATTATAACTTATTTAAACGATTGGTTAATATATTGCCTGCCGGCCGCTGTGGTAGAGCGGTTCTAGGCGCTTCAGCCCGGGACCGCGCTGCTGCTACGGTCGCAGGTTTGAATCCTGCCTCGGGCATGGATGTGTGTGATGTCCTTACGTTAGTTAGGTTTAAGTAGTTCTAAGTCTAGGGGACTGATGACCTCAGATGTTAAGTCCCATAGTGCTTAGAACCATTTGAATATAGCGCCTATTTTTTTGATTTCTGCAGTACCTCTTGACGCTCTTTTGCTTTACAATGGAAGGTTGAGTAAAATATTAGTGACATAAGGAAGAGGGTTGTTTGGGGAAGGAGACCAGACAGCGAGGTCATCGGTCTGGCATAAGGAAGAAACAATTTTATTATCATCCAGTCAGTGTCCAGACTACAGAAGATTTCTGAAATAATACAGTAGAATTATAACTGCTTTTTCTCTATTCTCGGAACAGTCCATTTTGCTCTTCTCCAGAACTCTGGAACATGCGATGCATACATACATACATTAATCCTTGTTTCACAGATCATGAATACGACATTTCGTAATGATGTGGAACATCAACATAAGTTTTCCTACACAAAATAATTAACTGATTTTTTATTTCATTTTTTATTCTTTTTCTTTTTACAGTTGCTACTTAATATCTAAGAATTCATCTGTTGAGTAGAAGGGGTCGTCATTCAGAAATTCTTTTACTTTGTTTTTAAATGTTGGTTTGCTATCTGTCAGACTTTCAATACTATTTGGCAAATGACCAAAAATTTTTGTGGCAGCATAATTCACCCCTTTCTGTGCCAAAGTGAGATTTAATCCAAAATAGTGAAGATCATCGATTCTTCTAGTGTGGAACTTTGCAATTCACTATTATTTTTGAATTGGGATGGGCTCTTAATGACAAATTTCATAAGTGAATATATGCATTGCGAAGGCACTCTGAATATCCCGCGTTCCTTAAATAAATGTCTAGAAGCTGATCTTGGTGGGCTCCAGCTATTATTCTGATTACACGCGTTTGTGCAAAGAATACTTTCTCTCTTAATGACATATTGCCCCAAAATATGAGGCCATATAAAAGCAGTGAATGAAAATAGGCATAGTAGGCTAATTTACTGATATGTTTAGCACCAAAATTTGCAATAACCCTAATAGCATAAGTAGGTGAACCTAAGTGTTTCAGCAGATCATCGATGTGTTTCTTCCAATTCAATTTCTCATCAGTGCACACACCAAGAATTTTGAGCATTCAGCCTTAACAACAGACTTATGTTCATTGTCTATATTTATCAATGGTGTTATGCCATTTACTGTTCACATTTGTATAAAATGCGTTTTCTCAAAATTTAGTGAGAGTCTATTTGCAGAGAACCACTTAATAATTTTCTGAAAGACATTATTTACAATATCCTCAGCTCATTCTTGTTTGTTGGGTGTGATTACTACACATGTACCATCAGAAAAAAGAACTAGCTTTGCATCTTCATGAATATAGAGTGGCATGTCGTTAATATATATTAAGAACAATAAGGGACACAAGACTGAACCCTGTGGATCACAATTCCTGATACCTCCCCAGTTACAGGGCTCTGCTGATTTTGCAGACTATCTGTACTGTTAATTTAAACCTTCTGCATTCTTCCAGTTAAGCATGAATTAATGCATTTGTGCACTGTCTCACTCATACCACAATACTTAACTTTATCTAGAAGAATTTCATGATTCACACAATCAAAGGCCTTTGACAGATCACAGAATATCCAAATAGGTGATGTTCGGTTAATCAATGCATTTGATATTTGATCAGTGAGAGTATATACACTGTGAGATCAAAAGTATCCGGACACCCCCAAAAACATACGTTTCCATATTAGGTACATTGTGCTGCCACTCACTGCCAGTTACTCCATGTCAGCGACCTCAGTAGTCATTAGACATCGTGAGAGAGCAGAATGGGGCACCCCGCAGAACTCACGGACTTCGGACGTGGACAGGTGACTGGGTGTTACTTGTTTCATACGTCTGTACGCGAGATTCCCACACTCCTAAATATCCCTTGGTCCACTGTTTCCGACGTGACACAGTGATGTGGAGATGTGAAGGGGCACGTACAGCACAAAAGCGTACAGGCAGACCACGTCTGTTGACTGACAGAGACTGCCGACAGTTGAAGAGGGTCGTAATGTGTAATAGGCAGACATCTATCCAGAGCATTACACAGTAACTCCAAACTGCATCAGGATCCACTGCAAGTTCTATGACAGTTAGGGAGGAGATGAGAAAACTTGGATTTCATGGTCGAGCGGCTGCTCATAAGCCACACATCACACCAGTGAATGCCAAACGACGCCTCGCTTTGTGTAAAGAGCGTAAACAATGGACAATTGAACAGTTGTAAGACGTTGTGTGGAGTGACGAATCACGGTACACGATGTGGCGATCCGATGGCAGGGTGTGGGTATGGCTAATGGCCGATGAACTTCGTCCGCTAGCGTGTGTAGTGCCAACAATCAAATTTGGTGGCGGTGGTGTTATGATGTGGTCTTGTTTTTCATGGAGGGCTTGCTCCTCTTGTTGTTTTGTGTGGCACTGTCACAGCACCGGCTTAGACTGATCTTTTAAGCACCTTCTTGCTTCTCACTGTTGAGGAGCAATTCGGAGATGGCGATTGCACCTTTCAGCACGATCGAGCACCTGTTCATAATGCACGGCCTGTGGCGGAGTGGTTACACGACGATAACATTCTTGTAATGGCCTGGCCTGCATAGAGGCCGGATCTGAATCCTATAGAATACCTTTAGGATGTTTTGGAACGCCGACTTCGTGCCAGGCCTCACCTACCGACATCGATACGTCTCCTCAGTGCAGCACTTCGTGAAGAATTGGCTGCCATTCCCCAAGAAACCTTCCAGCTAGCTTCTGACTGAACGTATGCCTGCGAGAGTGGAAGCTGTCATCAAGGCTAAGGGTGGGCCAACACCATACTGAATACCAGCATTGCCGATGGAGGGCGCCACGAACTTGTAAGTCATTTTCAGCCAGACGTCCGGACACTATTGATCACATAGTGCAGCATTTTCTGTTGAAAAGCCTTTCTGAAAACCAAATTGACATTTTGTTAGTACTTGTTTTATACAAATATGTGATGCTACTCTTGAATACATTTCTTTTTCAAGAGTTTTGGATAAAGCTGTCAGAAGTGAGATTGGGCGGTAGTTTTTAGTATCAGACCTATCTCCTTTTTCATGCAATGGTTTAACTATAGCGTATTTCAGTCTATCTGGAAAATGCCCTGTTTCAGTCAGCTACTACATATGTGGCTGAGAATCATATTTATTTGTTGGGAACAAACCTTTAGTAGTCTGTTGGATATGCCATCGATTCCATGTGAGCTTTTACTTTTGAGTGAATTTATTATTTTCCTAATTTCCGTTGGAAAGTTGGCTTGATTTTCAATTTTATTAAATTGCATAAGTACCGCCTTGCATTTTCTAATGAATAGCTGGATCCTGTTTTCTCTACAACACATAAAAAGTTATTATGTAAAATGTTTTCTACTTCTGAATTCTTGTTAACAAACTTTTCATTGAGTTTTATAGAAATACAGTCTTCCTGTGCTCTCGGTTACCCTGTTTCCCTTTTAACAATATTCCCAATTGTTTAATTTTATTATCAGATGTGCTAATCTCAGACATAATGCACATACTTCAGGACTTTTTAATAACCTTTCTTAATACACTGCAGTAGTTTTTACAATGTTTCACTGTTTTGGGATCATTATTCCTCCTAACTATAAGATACATTTCCCTTTTCTGTTTACAAGATATTTTTATCCCTTTAGTTATCCATGGCTTTTTACATGGTTTCTCACAATTATATTTCACTGTTTTCTTGGGGAAATTGTTTTCAAATATACTCACAAAGGTGTTATGAAATTGGTTAAATTTTAAATTAGCATCATGTACCCTGTACGCCTCATCCCAGTCTAACTGTTGCAAGCTTTCCCTAAAATTTTGAATTATTAAATCATTAATTGCACGCACTATTTTTGAGGACTGTTTTGAATTATTGTATGGAGCTTTGTCATAAACTGCAATTAGCTTAACTAGCTGTGCATCATGATCAAACAGACCATTCTTTACAGGAAAAGTTTTTATTTGATTAAATTTATCTTGGTCTATGAGAACATTATCTATCAGTGTGCTGCTTTCCTGTACCACCCGAGTATGAAAATCAATAACTGATGTCAAATTGAAAGAACCAAGTAATACTTCAAGGTCAAGCTCTACTGGACTCTTTCAGAAAATCTATATCTAAATCCCCACAAACAATAATTTGCTTCCCTCTGGCTGACAGATAGCACAACAAAGAATCCAAGTTTTTCAAAAATAGTGGAAAACTTCCCAATTGGGACTTATACACGGCTACAGTTATAAAAGTGCCGTTATTTAGTTTAAGCCTACACACACATGCTTCTATATGTTTCTCTACACAAAATTCTTTAGTTTCCAAATTTTTCACACTATAACGTATATGGCAACTCCTCCTCTCTCCATGGTGTCTCTCTTACATGTGCTGAACTAAATCACACTTACATGTGATGTATTCTCTTTTGCATTCTTGTGTCCCTGCGTGGCAGCCGTCGAGAAAGTTCCTTGACAGATTTTATTCGTGGCGTATAAGTGACGTCAGCGCAGCATATACGGCGGCAACTTGAACTAACAATTGTAAACAACTGATGTGCATTCGACAAGTCAGTTAAGAGCAGGCGGTGTTAGATAGAGGACGTGCGGCCGTTGTGGATCAACGTTGTTGTGTTACAAATAGCAGTGGAGCAGCATCCCTAAATCAAATGTTCAAGACATCCTCCAGAACGTCTTGAGGCAGAAAAAAAATTGTTCAGATTTTGTCCCGCGCACCTTCACTCCCAAACAAAAGAAACGACGCGCGGGCGCCTGCCGCGACTTGATTGAAATGCAAAACGCGGACAGTTTTTTTTCTGAAAGAAATCGTCTGACGAGACTTAGTGTTATCAGTACGAATCTACCACAAAATGGCGTGCAGAAACTGAGATGAACTGTCAACGCTTTGACGACATAACCGTCGTTCTAGTCAATGTGTTGCACGAGTTGAACAATAACCCCTAGAAAGGCTTCTCTGACAGTTTCACCTGGAATGAACGTTCTGTACGCCGTATTCAATTGGAAGAGACTATGTAGAACACCTAAGGCATCAAAACTACTGTTTTAACTTTCCTCGATTTTTATTAATCCAGCCTCAAAACTTTTTGGACTGCCAGGGTATTGTAGTTGGGCACATTTTCAAAGCATAGGCGTCTAGCTAAGACAGTTGCACTTCGACATGAAGTTTACCAATTTATGTAGAAGCCTCTAGTCACAATACACGACGAATCTTCCAAGGAATGTGCCGGGCATGGATGTTGCAAAGGAAAGCGCTTGTGAACGACAGACGTGTTTTAGCGAGCAGACCTGGGCTGGTGGCGGTGGGGCTGGCGCTGCTGTCGCCGTCGGGGTCGGTGTCGCCGTCGGCGTCGGGCAGCGCAGGAGCAGCGGTGGCGTTGCCGGCAGCGGGGGCGGGCGGGGGCGTGGGCGGCTGCAGTCGCGGCTGGTGGCGCTGCGGCGGTCGTGGCCGCGGCGCGGGGGCGGCGAAGTGGCGCAGGCTCAGCCCCTGCGTGTCGCGGCTGTCCACCTTGTCGTAGCCGTACCACCCCAGGAGCTCGTTCATCGCCGTCTCCGCGTACTCCTGCACACAATGTCAAATTTGTGAGTCAGAATACAGGGAGACACCCAGGCGCATTTTCTCTGGAGCTCGGCCAGATATTTGTAGCCAGGGAACCCGTGCGAAACTTTCGCTCTTTTATAGTTTCAAATAACGACAGTGTTTGGAATAAGTGTGAGTACTGGGATAAGGGTAGCTGTGGGAATGAAAAGAAAGTATCTTTAAAAATGAACCGAATAACGTGACACTACAATCATTAATTTATGATACTTCCTCGTATATACATTTCCTTGGATATAATTTTGCAAAAATTCTTGGCAGAGCGTTACAATACCTCCGTGTAAACGATATTTGACATAATAATGTTATCTTTGTGTACGTTTTCATTACCGCAGTGGTCACGGTTATCATCTACGACAACGCTGACACACATTATCCAGTTGATAAGTACTTTAAAACATATAAAACGGTACTTTTAATAAGATAATATGAAAACGGGAGTCTCTTATTCGTGATATATAACTTAGCTTCGTAAAATATACGTATGAAGCTGGGCATCGATGATGCCTTTTTGCCTACTCATTGTTAAAAGTCTCTTTTATGTTAAAATTTTCCATATATAGCAAGTTTTACCGCAAGATCGGTATGCAGTGTCAGAAACTGTCTAGATAATCTTTGTAAAGATACTTCATTCATCCCTGTACTTGTTGAGAAGAGGGATGTTGACTTGAGAAATAATATACGTGATGTAGTTTCGGCAATGTGTAGGTAGTCAGCCGAAACAGATATTGCTCGTCACGGATGTAATGCCATACCCGGTGTCAATGGAAAACATTGGTTTATTTTACCTCACAAACAACGTATTTTTAATATTATGTTCCCATTCGGCACAGCTGTTCCAGAGGAGTCTAGTGCCATATTAGGCAACACTGCAGGTGCTCACAGAGACGGCAAAACACTATGAATAGCCAGTGCTCCGGTAGCGTTACTGTATGGCAGTGGGAAAAAGAATGCGATGCAGGCCGGCGCACGGCATGAGGCTAGTTGTGCAAGAATGACGAGGAGAACAAATTATTCTTTACATCTCTATTACTGCTGTCGACTGCATTAGGGACAGGTCAAGAGCACGTCAGTTCGCCACAGTACTAATACTGCCTGTAGCGACACGTTAAATTCGAGTCATTTGCAAAAAAATTATTTTTCCTTTCTCAGTTATTACGAAATTTACTTTGAAGTATCTCAGTTTATGCGCCAATCTGTTACAAAAGCAACTCTCAGTGACACTTGTTATTGGCGTGTGGAAATAGTTCAGCTTTTATAATGTCTGTGCAAATTTTTTAAATTATTTGTCAATGACACTTTTTTATTATTTTGTTAAAGATTTAAATGAATAATGGAAATTATTGCATGAAAGGCAATATTTATTTGTAAACATTTTGCTAATATTGGAGAGATAGCTGCCCATGATATGGCCAGGACGTCATCTGTTGTTGAGCAAGGCGATATATCGTCAGCACCACTGAAGTGACAGTTCACATATACAGATGTTGGTAGTATCGCGTATACAAGGTAAAAAAGGGCAGTGCATTGGCGGAGCTGTTTTTTGTACTCAAGTCACTCTTGAGGAAAGGTTTCCGGCGTGATTGTGGCCACACGACAGGAATTAACATACTCTGAACGCGGAATGGTAGCTGGAGCTAGATCGACAGGATATTTTATTTCGAAAATCGTTAGGGAACCAAATATTTCGAGATACACAGGAAGGGTGTGCCGAGAATACCAAATTACAGGCATTATCTCTCAGCACGGTCAACGCAATGGCGGCAAACGTTCACTTAACGACCGATGACAGCGTTGTTTGCGTAGACAAGCCAACACTGTATCAAATAACCGCAGACATCAATGTGTGACGTATGATTAACGTATCCCTCAGGACATTGCGGCGAAATATGACGTTAATGGGCTATGGCAGGAGACGACAGACGCGAGTGCCTTTGCCAACAGCGCGACATCGCCTGCAGGACCTCTCCTGGGCTCGTGGCCATATCGGTTGGACCTTAGACGAATGCGAATCGTAACCTGGTCAGATGAATCCCCATTTCAGTTGATAAGAGCTGGTGGTAAGGTTCGAGCATGGCGTAGACCCCACGAAGCCATGGACCCATGTTGTCAACGAGGCACTGTGCAAGCTGATGTTGGCTCCATAATGGAGTGGGCTGTGTTTACATGGAATGAGCTGGGTCTCCTGGTCCAACCGAACCGATCAACGAGTGGAAATGTTTGTGTTCATGGAATTCATGTTGCCAAACAATGACGTAATTTTTATGGATGGCAGTGCGCCATGTCACCAGGCCACAACTGTTCACGACTGGTTTGAAGAACATTCTGGACAATTCGAGCGAATGATTTGGCCACCCTTATCGCCCGACATGAATCCCACCGAACATTTATGGGACATAATCGAGGTGCCAGTTCGTACATAACATCCTGCAACGGCAACTCTTACGCATTTATGGACGGCTATAGACGCAGCATGGTTCAATATTTATGCAGGGGACTTCCAACGAGTTGTTAAGTCTATGCCACGTTGAGTTGCTGCACTTTGCCGTACAAAAGGAGCTGCGACATGATATTAGGAGGTATTCCATGACTTTTGTCACCTCAGTGTAATGATGGCGCTCTGTGGAAGAGAAGTGGTTCTATGAAAATAAAGTGGTAGTACGTTGAAAGGGCAGAGGAAGCCGTTAAATGCCAAGGAATACTTATTAGCTACAAGATTTCACCGGAGTCATTGCGATAGCGGAAAATGCCAGTCCGCTACTAAAATTACGATAAGTACTTCGACAACGCCTACATCTAGCAAGACAGCAACAAACTTTGTAAATGCAGCTGTAGACATTGATTGAACAATTATAATTTTAAAATAAATTTTTGTGACATTAGCGTAATTTACTGTTTACAAACTATTTTATCCATCATTATAAAAGTAGACTTATGGTGAAACATTGGAATGGTTACAGAATCAGGTGTGGCACTGAAATGAGATGATAATTTTGAGTGGCGTCATTTAAGTTGATTAATGCTATTTGGTACTGAACATTATTTAAAAAAATAAAACATATTTCCGTTTCATGAAACAGTTTGGTAGGATTACGTATTTAAAAGTCTTCTTGGGTTGGGTTGTTTGAGGGAAGAGACCAAGCAGCGAGGTCATCGGTCTCATCGGATTAGGGAAGGATGGGGAATGAAATCGGTCGTGCCCTTTCAAAGGAACCATCCTGGCATTTGCCTGGAGTGATTTAGGGAAATCACTTAAAAGTCATCACAGTCGTTTCAGCATACTGTACTAACTGTGCTATATTTTCGATATTGTGATATTTTCTAAATTAGCAATCTTAGGCCAGCCGTTGTGACCGAGCGATTCTAGGCGCTACAGTCTGGAACCGCGCGACCACTACGGTCGCAGGTTAGAATCCTGCCTCGGGCATGGATGTGTGTGGTGTCCTTAGGTTAGTTAGGTTTAAGTAGTTCTAAGTTCTAGGGGACTGATGACCCTAGAAGTTAAGTCCTATAGTGCTCAGAGCCATTTGAACCATGTTTTGCAATCTTAGTTTTGTGCATGCTTAAAAATGCCATTCTGTGCGTGCGTATGTGTGTGTCTGTGTGTGTGTGTGTGTGTGTGTGTGTGTGTGTGTGTGTCAATGCTTTACTGTGGCCATGTATTGTCATTTGTAAAGTAAATTCCTTGCTGATGGTCCTTACGGTAAACTGTTGAGCACACCTCAGTCAACTTCGCTTATATCACGTGATTTCACTGAATTATTTCATTTCAGAAACACACTCGTGAAGGTACGGTACTCGTATTTCGTGAGCTTGAATTTTTTTGCTGTAACACGAGGTCGGGTATTTAAGTAGCCTACGATCAATATTCCTTACTAGGAAAGATATTTACATAGTATAACCCGACGGCTGCATAAAAAGTGATACAGTATCACTTTCAGGACATTTTCACAGAACAGCGTGGTCTTTCAGTTTCCGGAACTCATTTTGTGAGATTAAAGAAATATTCAACTCCGGTACCCACTATTACACATCCAGTCGCAAACCCTTGCTTGAGTTGGCCTGTCAAGAGTGGTGGCCGGCGACGCGCTGTCTCTATGCTACTCCATGCAGCATCCTCGAGTACAGGGTTTTGCTGCTCCTGTTAACAAGGGTGGTTTAGTTAAATGTCGCTACAGTCTACATGTGGAGCGCTCTACAGAACGGACTCAAAAAATTCCATTTAAAAACAATGTTTTGTTTTTGGCGGAAAACAAACAGACATTTTTCATTGACAGTGGACGTCGCATGAAACACATGATGAACCGTATTACTTTTGACTGATTCCATTCATACTTCCCAAGAACTTAATTGCAAATATCTTCTGGAAAACTACACAAAAGGTACCTAAAGAGTCTTAGGAGAGACGCTCACAAGTGGAAGCCACAATTTTGGGATGACGGATTTGTTTCAAATTTTGTACACATTTAGTAGGTCATTAAAGCAACATATTCTGCAAGTAGTACGGTGCACTACTCTGGCAGTTCCGAGGAAACCGCAGAGAAGTTTTGCTCGTGTATTATGTAAGTGATGTATCTGTGTGTAGGTGGAACAATTACAGTTCGTGGTGGTCAAGTGATTCAGTCGGCCTTCGGCTGTGGTGAGGCGCGCACGCCTTCCTTGTTTGCGTCTCGCCTGTTGTGCTGTCTGCGAGCGAGCGCGCGTTTGTTTACTTCCCGTAGCGGCCTGTCTCAGAGACGGACGTCATTGACCATCATGGTGTTTTCTTACCGCCAAGCCACAATTAAATTAATTTTACCATTAGATCACGAACGACCGGAGGCGTATGAAGTTGAACGTTTTGTCCGGGATGAAATGCGTCTCCCGCCACAACATGTTCTCGGAATACATTTTTTCGATCCTCACAAGGGAACCTCCCCATCGCACCCCCCTCAGATTTAGCGGTAAGTTGGCACAGTGGATAGGCCTTGAAAAACTGAACACAGATCAATCAAGAAAACAGGAAGAAGTTGTGTGGAAGTGTGAAAAAATAAGCAAAATATACAAACTGAGTAGTCCATGTGCAAGATAGGCAACATTAAGGATAGGGTGGGCGTAGGAGCGCCGTGGTCCCGTGGTTAGCGTAAGCAGTTGCGGAACGAGAGGTCCTCGGTTCAAGTCTTCCCTCGAGTGAAAAGTTTATTTTCTATATTTTCGCAAAGTTATGATCTGTCCGTTCGTTCACTGACGTCTCTGTTCATTGTAATAAGTTTAGTGTCTGTGTTTTGCGGCCGCACCGCAAAACCGTGCGATTAGTAGACGAAAGGACGTGCCTCTCCAATGGGAACCGAAAACATTTGATCGCAATGTCATAGGTCAATCGATTCCTCCACAGGAAAACACGTCTTACATATTCTATACGACACTGGTGATGGCATGTGCGTCACATGACAGGAATACGTTGTCGACCCACCTAACTTGTACCCTTGGCGAATGGGTAAAAAGATTCTTCTACCTTGCCCGATTTAGGTTTTCTTCTGGATGTGATAATCACTCCCAAAAAAGTGATGAAAACATAAAAGTTTGTCACTTAAAGTGCAACAAATGAATGCAACAGTTTCACAGCCGCACAGTTTTCCCTGTGCTCTGTGAAAACATATGTTTTTAACGTTTTCAAATTTTCCCGTGTGTAGACCGTCAAATCCTGCATATGTCCAAGCAAATCTGAACATGTCCTGTAATTTTGGAGAGCGAAGTTGATTATGTGTGAGTGCCTGAACTTTGATAATTGTCTGAAAAAAAATTAAACTTTTCACTTGAGGGAAATACTTGAACCACGGACCTCTCGCTCCGCAGCTACTCACGCTAACCACGGAACCACGGCGCTCCTGAGTTTACACTATCCTTGATGTTGTATATCTTGCGCATGGACTACTCAGTTTGTATATTCTGCTTATTTTTTTCATAGTTCCACACAACTTCTTCCTGTTTTCTCGGTTGATCTGTGTTTAGTTTTTCAAGGCCTATCCACTGTGCCAACTTATAACTAAATCTGAGGGGGGTGCGATGGGGAGGTTCCCTTGTCAGTACTGCTGTGTACACAAAGCTGGCGAATGACGAGTTGTGCACCGACGTTGAGCGGCGCCACGCTAACGATCTTAAGTTTCGTTACTCTGACGGACATGTAGGAACTGTCGTGGTTGATCACGCCGATCTTGCGGGTTTTCTAACTCCCGTTTGAAGTACCGGCGGACGCTATGGTGGCCGCTTTTAAACCTTTCGGCAGCGTAGTCAGACACGTGGCTGAACCGTGGAAGACGTTCGAAACATACCGTGTCCTCAATGGTGTGCGTCAGATAAAACTTGAAGTACGGAAACACGTGCCTTCCGACTTGGTTATTGCCGGCTGCAGGGCTGTCGTCAAGTACGACGGCCGGCCACGTGCACCTGGTCAGGACGATATGTCACCTTTCGTGCCGATTCCAGACGGTGTCCTTGATGGTTTCCTCATTCCCATCCACAAGTGTTGGGGTACCTCACGGATATGAGATTACTGTCCCTTGACGTTACTCAGCAGCGATACAAAGATCTTTACCTGGCTGGTGGCTGCGCGGCTTAAACGGACAGCTCGGTACATGGTTCCTCCTCCCCCCCCCCCCCCCCCCGTCGAACTTCTTTGGGAGATGCCAGTAACATCCGCACTGCCCTCTGCCGCTATCGGGCATAATCGCTCTTGCTCACGCTCGTCGTATGCTTGGACTTTCGGCAGCTCTTGACTTCACCCAGGCGTTCGACGGAGTCGATCACGAGTGCCTGAAAGAGATGCTCCGCAATATACTACTGTCGACGTCGTAATGTGTCTCCTTCATGGAGCGACGTCTCGTGTACTCTGCAATGACCGTCTTACTCCTCCCATCTCGATCCGTCGATCAATGCGTCAAGGCTGCCAACTCTCTGCACTGTTGTACGCATTCGCCATGGAACCGTTGCTCTGTGGCCTCCGTCAATGCCTCTCTGGGATGTCTCTCGTTGACTATGTATTCTGCTGCACTGCTTATGCAGACGATTTCGTCATCGTTCTTCGTAGCGGTGCTGAGGTAAAGGAGTCACTGGCATGGGTTTCTACCTACGGCGAAGCTTCTGGTAGCTGCCTTAACGTCCGCAAATCGGGGGCCGTAGCTATAGGTGCGGGACTTTCCGCGAACAGTGCTGCTCCTTTGCGTGTACCTGATACTCTTCGATGCTTAGGACTCGGTTTCGCAAGTGATCTGTGGCGGACAACTGCCCTCATCTGCCGGCGTCTACTTTCCCAACTACGAGCTGGGCTCTTAGATCACCGTTTACGAGCACTCGATCTTCTGCAACGGACACAATACGTATTTGGCGCCACGCAGGCACAGACACTTCCTATTCTGCCATCCATGGACCGCCGCATGTTAGTGGCATTGGGTTCGTTTGTTTGCCATGCATTGTTGTTCAAGGTAAGGTACGAGACCCTCAACCTCCCGCGGTGCACTGGCGGTTTAGGTCTGTATCATGTGCCTGACAGAGCTGTAGCCCATTTCAATGGCTCTCACATGACGTTGTGGCGCCAGAGTCCTACTTGCCTTACCAAGCTATTGCTGGAGGCCCTTGCACCACTCTCTCTCTCGCAGCACCTATCCAACTTTCGGAAGTCCCACCGCCCTTCTTTTACTACCGCCACTTTTTCCTTGAACTGAGATACGTCAGTACTGTGATACTACCGGCGCAATTGACATCCACGAAGGCAATCTGTGGTATCCTTCAGCAGCACAGGTCACCGAATGTGGTTGAGGGGAAGCTCCCCACGTCACTGGCATGCCGTTTGGCGATCGATGTGTGCTTCTTATCTTGATGCTGACATCCAGTCTGCATGGTACCTTACTGTCAATGTGAAGCAAGTATACCGGTCACGCCTTCACAGGATTCACCTCGTAGACACCCCGCTGTGTGTCGACTGTGATGTTTTGGACATAGACGAGCACCACCTGGTGTGCAGATCGGCGAGAGGTGTCTGGTTCTCGGTGCGACAGATTACCCACACGACTCCTCATCAAATACCTACTCAAATGCTCCTCTTTCTGGGCGCGGGAAACTTCCTGCAAGCAAAGACAAACTGTGAAGTGGATTTGTGGACACGCAGCACACTACTTGTTTGCTGGTGGCGAGAAAAGTATCCTTCACTTTTGGCAGTTTCTTAATGAACGCCATTGTGCAGTTGCCCGCAATCCATAATACAGACATTTGTTCTCCAATTTCCTTTGCAGTGTCTTCCTTAACCCACCCCAGAGCTAGGGTGTTCCTGTCATGAAGAGTTGATCCCCGCCTCTTCCACACTTAGAACCGATATATTCACTGGTCATCGGAATATTGTTTTCGGAAAAACTATACGTTGATTGTCTCGATTAGTCTGATTTCTTGCTGCGCCCTTCTCCTTGCGTGATGCCGGCTTTCTGATATTCTCGGTGGTATTAATGACAACAATAAATAAATAAACAAGTAAAAATAAGAAAGAACGAAAAGGAAACTAAATAAATAAACTATGTTCTGTTCATTGTACTTCTACTCCATGGTCCCTACGCTTTCCTTGGTTCCTGGAGGGTTGGAACTGTACATGGTACATGGTAGCCAGGCCACGGGTTGTGACTCCTGCCCACTTTGCCCTCACCCCTCCCTTTGGGCACCAGGAAGGTTCCTTTAAAAAATATATATAAAATTAAAAAAAAGGTAAGTGTGATTAGCGTTCGAGCTTCGGCAGAAGAATATGTATGAGGACCTGTTTCGATTCCCGCTCAAACATAATTTGTTAATCTATATTTCTTTCATCACTCATCATATTATTTTATTTATATTATGTTTGAAAAGTAATATGATTAAAAACACGTGTATTTGCACGGAGTTTTAGTGAATTTCATGTTATTTGACTAATTACTATCTTTAATTAAATTTAATTACTAGAACAAACATATTTATAAGTATCAACACATAAAAGAAGAAACGCATAGAGTTTTCCTGAAAATGTATGCCTGTCGTGATTTTCGAACTCCCATATACTCCTACATGCGCTCTGGTAAGGTACCTGGAACGCTTCGAGTTGCAGGCACAGAGGCACGCCCCGTTTGGCAGTTAACCAGCGTAGCGGTTAGAATTTGCTGATGTAGCAAGAACGAATAGTGCAGGTGCAATTTTCTTGATATCACAGAATTTACACTTGTACTACAAAAATCAACGTTTGAGCGGAAGTCGCTTCGTACACTTTCGTTTTACGAACTCTACCGTCGTCACCTACGCACAGATATATCAGTTACATAACAGACGCATAAAACTTCTCTTGTGATTTTCTCAGAATTGCCAGAGTAGGTCACCTTGCTACTTGCACATCATGTTGTTTTAATGGCCGACTAAAAGTGTACGAAGTTTGAAGTATATCCGTGATCTCAACGTCGTGCCCAACCTTAGTATAATAATTAAGTAACACAGCTTGAGGATATTGTTAAGTAATACCTAAAACTGAAGTAACTTCGAGTGTGGTACTATACAATGTACTAATAAATTCGATTCTTAGACTGCAGGTTCGGCTTATTTGACATCAATAAGGGAATGATACGTGATGTCTGACAACTACTTAGGATAGTTGATTTTGTCGGATATCTAGCTACAGTCTATTGAACTGCGGAAGCAAAAGAACCCCTTCCTACAGAAAGTAGGAAGAATTTTCAGTGATCTGTAACAGCTTCCATCACTTGCAGTACCAAATTAAACATCTCATCAATGGAATAAATTGCATGAAACCTATTTTTTCAGAATGTACACAGACGTGGAGACTGAATAATTAAAAAACGGCTTCACGCGAGAGGAGAGAGATTATTATCAGCCTGATTTCGTTCATCCCTGCTCTGCTGGGCCTATTATTGTATCATTTGCCAGAGGATTTGCTGCTACGATCAGAGGGATTCCCACACTGAAATTTTCATGAAGTCGTCTGGCAGAAAAGTTGCCTGTCACAAAAGACTACGAAAATATCATTTGTCCTCAGTGCAGCTGACCGGCTGTGGGGGAGCAGGCATAGGACTTGCGCTCTTAATCAGAGCCGGACTTCACTCAGGTGTTCGATGAACATTTAGGATGCATTAACGCAACCGCGATCAGGCTCCAACGGGGAATAATTAATGTATATCCACTCAGGCCAAGTGACCCTGAGAAATATCAGAAGATAGTTTAATTTCCTTGTTTTGTGTAAAATATAAATTTATTATGTGTTTGTTTTAATGTATGGAGTTCCCTATTAGCCGCTGTTGCTTCATGTAATCTATTCCCAACGCTACAAATATGATCACTGTTGGATTACGCTCAGCAATCTGGGGCATAGCAGTAAAAAATAAATTATGATTGTGCAAGAGGAATACTTCAATATACTTCCCACAGCTATTCGTACAACCATTAAATTCCTCATGAATAAGAAGGGTACCCTTAAAGTTTTAAGTATCATCTCGAAAAAGGAAAGTTACGTAATTACTTTTTACTTGTTTACAAAAAATTGTCTACAGTCCCGATACACAGTGAAATTCCCGCGCCACAGTAACCGCTGATGTAGCCAAAACATTTTTGCAACCCATTGGTAAAAGTGGAGTACCACAATAGCGCCTATACTAAAAACAGTGAAAATCAGTCATCGAAAAGTATTCGGCGTCTTGCACGACATTTTGATCATGACAAACGTGTGCCGCTCACTGTGTTTCGCGACTGCTCAGACCCATTAAAATAGCAGGCAGTACCGAGACAACGGAAGAAATGTTGCAGACGTGCGAGGCCGATGCGGATTTCTTTAACTGCCTATTCACCGTGGACGTTGCTGTGTGTATAAGTGTGGTCGCGAATCAAGGGAGCAAAGTAAGCTGTGGAAACATGTGGCCTGCCATTGTGTGATCTTAAACGAACTATGCTCGTAAAGTTCAGACTGTCACAGGAGCATACTAGAAATCTCCTAACCATGTTGTGAGTGGCTTTAATGTTTCTGAACAACCACAAAGCAGGCTTCTTCAGTCATCGCTGGGAAAAGCGTGTCGCACAGAAGTACTAACCCCATCACCACGTTTCATGACTGCACTATGATTTTCTCGAGGTGAATATTCAAAGTTTACGATTTTCCTTCGTACTTCTGGCTTGTTTTCCAGTTACTTCCGCGGCAACTCTCTGATACTCAACTTTTTACTTTCCTAAAACTTGATGTCAACAACTAACTGCCCTCTGTACCGTATTTACAACTGTATACAAAGGCTCAAACCAACATTTGCTTGACGATTATCTTTCACAAATCCTTGAAATAGCTGTTAAACTTTATTTACAATTCTATAGTATTTTATTCGATCAATTTTCCCTTTTTTGTGTCGCTCCTACACACGAGTTTTTATTTAGTCTGTCGTCTTGAACTACTGATATATTCCGTATGTTGTTTCATGAAATTCTGTTGCCAATTCTTAGTCTCTGTTAATTCCAAGAGATTTAATTCTGCCTAATAGATTACAGTTGAGACCAGCAAATGAGCATGAGATAATTGAGTCAATGAGAAATAGAAGACCGAGAGTAAAAAAATGAAGCTAGCAGAGAAGACTCCATTACAGCGGAACTTTTGAAATGGTCTATTACAAAAACAAAAAATGAGCTAAAATTAATCTCTGAAGATATTTGGAAAACAGAAAAAATCTCAGGAGAAAGTAAGGAAGCTTAGAGTTTGACGTAAATCTCAGGAGAGTGGAAGGTAACCACAACAATAGAGGAATTTCGTTGCTACCAGTTGCATATAAAATATTTTCCGATATTCTACTATATAGAATCAAAACAAGATTGGAGAGTCATTTAGGTGCATACCGACATTGTTTAGGAAGGGCAGAACGTGTTTTGAACTGATATTTAATTTGAAGTCAATCAGTGGCACACAGATTACTGAATTCAAACGATAATGTAGTAATATTTGTTGATTTCATAAAAGTATTTGATTCTGCTCATAGAGAAACTATACACAAAATAATCCGAGAATTTGATGTAAAGTCTAAATTGGCACACATGATTCTAAAAAAGGGTTGGAACAAAGTAACATAAAAGCTAGAGAATCCACTGACGGAGAGACGTTTAGGGAAAAACTACCGAATACGAAAGGATTCCCAGGTAGGAGAGTGAAGAGAACTGGTGATAAGTTAAGACAACAGAAAGGAAAACATAATGAACATATGAAAGAGTACTGGGAGATACGGAAAGAACAACGAATAATGAACTGAAATTACCAGTGGCTCATCAATCAGAGAAAAAAATTTAACTGAAGAAGTCGCATCCTACGCAGAACAACATAGTTTAAACGTGAAAATGGTGAGCAGTGGTGACAAAGAAGGATATTTTCGAAAGAAATAAATAAATTAATGTGTATTTGGCTTGTGATTAATGTTCAAGTAGACGTGACGTGGACGCTACAATTTCAGTTGAGTCCAAAACTGTAATTGTACTTCAAGCAAATTACCGTACTATCTTAGCAAACCCAGTCTTTAAATGAGAATGAAACACAATTTTCATTCAATGAAAATGCGTGATTGTGGGGGCAGCGAGTGAGACGTATATGTTGCTCATGGGTAATTTACATTTAACGCGTGTTCGGCCCTCGGTATTGTTGCTCTACATTCCTCGAGACGAATACAGATACTGTTTCTTCAAACACACCACGGTCCATTCATGTCCACATCCCAATGAGATAGACTACACCTCTACTGACTCAGTTTAATCAAGACTTTAAACGCAAAGAAGACTGAAGCACCGAATTTGATCTCGTGTAACTGTTTCACTAAGGAAATCTACTATTGTGCCTCCTTAACATTGTCACAATGACGTCGAAGTGGTAGATACTGAGATAGCTGATAGTGGAATAGAAAATCAAATAAAATCGTTCAGAAGAGGAAAAGTGACTGGATGTGATGGCGTACTTATACGATTCTACACAAATCATGAGAATGAACATGCTCCTTTTCGAAAAACACGTTTTCTTAGGCCGATGAACCAACTAAGTTTTCCAAGAGACTGGAAAAGTGTATGAGGCATTTTCAGATTTCAGGTAGGGGCGCACATATGAGGCTAACTAGACATTGTAGCTTTCGCCAATCTGTTGTCGACATACACTGAGCTGTCTCCATAATGGTGTGGGCTGTGTTTACATGGAATGGGCTGAGTTCTCTGGTCCAACTGATTCGATCATTGACTGGGAGAGGTTATGCTCGGGTACTTGGAGACCATTTGCATCCATTCGTGGACTTCATGTACCCAAACAACGATAGAATTTTTATGGATGACTATGCGCCATGTCATCTGACCACAATTGTTAATGACTAGTTTGAACACTTGGACACTTCGAGCGAATGATTTGGTCACTCAAATCGCTCGACACGAATACCATCGAACATTTATGGTACATGATCGAGTAGTCAGTTCATGTACAAAATCCTGCACCAGCAACACTATCGCAATTATGGACGGCTACAGAGGCAGCATGGTTCAGTATTTCTGCAGGAGACTTCCAACAACTTGTTAAGTCCACGTCATGTCGAGTTGCTGTACTACGCCGGGCGAAAGGAGATCCTACACGATATTCAGAGGTATCCCATGACTTCTGTCACCTCAGTGTTATTTGTTCATCCGTTTGACGCCCGGAAATCTCATCTATAAGAATTAACTGAGATCACGCATCTTATGATACTTCCCTCGTTCTGTTCGCCCGTGAGCTCAAGAAGGCAGTCGATGCGTCGCCTAGTGAACAAAATACGAATTACAGAATATAGGGCCAGCCCCGCTGTTGTATTTAACACTTTCTTAGCCAATAAAACTTTGCACGTAATTTTTAAAGAAAACAAATGGCCACATGCTAAAGTAGCTCCGTAATTAATCGAAGAGAGTGTTACAGGTCCTGCACTGTTCATGGTATACAGGGTGGGGCACATGAAAGTGGCCCGGACGAGTGGATACGATTGGAAGTGAATTTGTGGCAGCATTAAGGAGGAAAAGACCTATTCACGCCTGACAGGGTTGTTAGCAGAGGTCAGCACCGTCGCGGCCCTAGCTGGCCACCCAGGTCACCTGATCTGTCAGTGTGCGATTATTTTATGTGGGGAACCCTCAAGTCTAAGATGTATCGCAACAACCCTCAGTCTTCAAGAACAGCAACAGAACATTTCGGATGAGACTGCAGCAATTCCAGCATTTAACTGACCAGGCCAAAAAGTGCCGAGAGATGAATGGTGATTACCTTCAACATCTGATACGATATTTCTTTTCCCCTGCTGTGTTTTTTTGAACTCTGGAACTTTGTTTTCCGTGCCACTTTTATTTGCCCGACACTGTATATATCGACTCTTGGTGCATAGCCTGTCAGTTGACTGTCTGCTGATTATAAACACAAACCAATGTAAACGTATTGCGCACAAATAAGCGAATGGGTCCATTCTTGTTTGACTGCAATATTGATTTTCAGTTACTGAAACTTGGCATAAAAATGAAATGTCTGGAGATACGAAATTTGTACTATGTAAGAAACGCAATTTCAGACTAATATTCTCTGGGAAAATCCTAAGGAAACGTTTTTTGCCCATGAGAGAGGTAGCTTCCATACCTTCTTTCCACTGTTTCTTGAATATTGTCAGTTGACTGTCTGCTGGTTATAAACACAAACCAATGTAAACGTATTGCGCACAAATAAGCGAATGGGTCCATTCTTGTTTGACTGCAATATTGATTTTCAGTTACTGAAACTTGGCATAAAAATGAAATGTCTGGAGATACGAAATTTGTACTATGTAAGAAACGCAATTTCAGACTAATATTCTCTGGGAAAATCCTAAGGAAACGTTTTTTGCCCATGAGAGAGGTAGCTTCCATACCTTCTTTCCACTGTTTCTTGAATATTGTTTATATCAGTGAGACCCATACCAATTGCGGTCAATAGGTGAGTTGGATATGATTCAATTAGCATTTCCTCACGGATTCACTTAGTAAGCGCAAGAGCATCATAGAAATGCTCATCCAAGGTCAACATCGCTTGTTGTAAGAGATACATTGTGTATCACACTGAAACTTGCTATTAAAACTACCAGTGTGTAAGCTCCAATAACAGTTTACAAACGTATTAGTTCCTGCAACGCTCAGCCTTAAACCAAATCGCAGCACCGTTCAAGAGTTTTCCAATTCACTCAAAAGGTACTGAAGAAAGCACAGATATATGAAGTTTGTTAAATGTTTACATTTGCAAATCAACAACACAAATGGCTCTGAGATATCAGTTATGGACTCAGGCTGAAACGCCCTTATTAGTGGTCGAGTCAAATGAGGCACTTGAGGATTCATCGTGTTCCAAACCTGCTTGACTGAAGGTTAGTTAGTCCGGCGATAGTGCTGGTCAGCAAAATTACTGCATGTATGATAGGGCACACTGAGTTTCACACACTGTGTGTGAGCCAGAATAATCCTGTTGGAACAGTCTTTAACCTTGCTGTTGCAAGGCAATAGAACAACTTGTCGAACAACATTGTTGGTGTATCAAGTGCTGGCCAGTGTTGTCTACACAAGCGCCGCGCGGGGTAGTGCCTTGTCAAGGTTCGCGTGGCTCTTCTCGTCGGAGGTTCGAGTTATCCCTCGGGCATGGGAGTCTGTGTGTGTGTGTTGTCCTTAGCGTAAGTTAGTTTAAGTTAGACTAAATAGTGTGTAAGCCTAGGGACCGATGACCTCAGCAGTTTGGTCCCATATGAATTTACCACCACCACCACCAACACCAACACCAACACTATCACAACAAGTGAACTGTATCTTATCACACCACAGTCCAGCTCCTTTTTCATTTTTCAGATGATCCTCGCGACGGAGCCAGTCGAGAGGTGCACATCGAAGCTTTGGCATGAGTGGGTGGAAAGTGGGCTCCTATAGTTCCACTGCTAGCAAGTAATTCGCAATAGTTCGTGTTGACACCTCCGGTGTCACATTTGTTCTTATCCATGCAATGGAAACTGTACGTTTTGCCACTGCTGCCCATACAGTTCGATGGACGATCTTCGCTGGCATCTGTGCTGCGAGGACGTGCAGAACATCGTCTACCACTGTGAGAATGCTCATGCGTCCACTGCTGCCAGCATCACTGCACAACTATTGATGCATGTGTGACAGTGCTCCGAAAGGACCACCCAGACAGTCCAAAGAACACAATCTGACCTCCCACAAACTCGCTCAGTCAGCTGTAGGAAGCATTCATTTTAAAGGATACACACAGATCGTGCTACGCGTCTACGACAACTGCCGGCGGACAACACTGAAACCATTATCACAACACGCAGTTGTAGCATTACAATCGATATAGTTTTCCAGGCGTTATTTTTTTCGGCAGTGTACGTCTTGCGAAATGACTATGACAGTCATCGCAATCACTTTTTCATTGAGTTACGTAAATCTTTACTTTAGTAGCAGCTCCTCCTGAACATATGCTCGTAGATGTGATACTGTATGCATGAATTACTAACAGGTTCCTTTATGCATTGTTTATTCATGATGCATAGTTGAAATATATCGATATAGCAAATGTGTCTGCATAAACGAAATATTTCTGTCGTAATCTTTTGTGTAGCTATAGTGTTTGTACCAGCAGACAGAGCACTGCAAAGCGTTTTCAGTTACCTGGGGTTGACACATACACGTTAGGATTAACAAGTTGACTGCCCCATGCATAGTAATACACTCCTGGAAATGGAAAAAAGAACACATTGACACCGGTGTGTCAGACCCACCATACTTGCTCCGGACACTGCGAGAGGGCTGTACAAGCAATGATCACACGCACGGCACAGCGGACACACCAGGAACCGCGGTGTTGGCCGTCGAATGGCGCTAGCTGCGCAGCATTTGTGCACCGCCGCCGCCAGTGTCAGCCAGTTTGCCGTGGCATACGGAGCTCCATCGCAGTCTTTAACACTGATAGCATGCCGCGACAGCGTGGACGTGAACCGTATGTGCAGTTGACGGACTTTGAGCGAGGGCGTATAGTGGGCATGCGGGAGGCCGGGTGGACGTACCGCCGAATTGCTCAACACGTGGGGCGTGAGGTCTCCACAGTACATCGATGTTGTCGCCAGTGGTCGGCGGAAGGTGCACGTGCCCGTCGACCTGGGACCGGACCGCAGCGACGCACGGATGCACGCCAAGACCGTAGGATCCTACGCAGTGCCGTAGGGGACCGCACCGCCACTTCCCAGCAAATTAGGGACACTGTTGCTCCTGGGGTATCGGCGAGGACCATTCGCAACCGTCTCCATGAAGCTGGGCTACGGTCCCGCACACCGTTAGGCCGTCTTCCGCTCACGCCCCAACATCGTGCAGCCCGCCTCCAGTGGTGTCGCGACAGGCGTGAATGGAGGGACGAATGGAGACGTGTCGTCTTCAGCGATGAGAGTCGCTTCTGCCTTGGTGCCAATGATGGTCGTATGCGTGTTTGGCGCCGTGCAGGTGAGCGCCACAATCAGGACTGCATACGACCGAGGCACACAGGGCCAACACCCGGCATCATGGTGTGGGGAGCGATCTCCTACACTGGCCGTACACCACTGGTGATCGTCGAGGGGACACTGAATAGTGCACGGTACATCCAAACCGTCATCG
Source organism: Schistocerca americana (assembly GCF_021461395.2). Lineage (NCBI taxonomy): Eukaryota > Metazoa > Arthropoda > Insecta > Orthoptera > Acrididae > Schistocerca > Schistocerca americana. The sequence goes on from NC_060130.1 coordinate 631,933,954, forward strand.
AACCCATCGTTCTACCATTCCTAGACCGGCAAGGGAACTTGCTGTTCCAACAGGACAATGCACGTCCGCATGTATCCCGTGCCACCCAACGTGCTCTAGGAGGTGTAAGTCAACTACCCTGGCCAGCAAGATCTCCGGATCTGTCCCCCATTGAGCATGTTTGGGACTGGATGAAGCGTCGTCTCACGCGGTCTGCACGTCCAGCACGAACGCTGGTCCAACTGAGGCGCCAGGTGGAAATGGCATGGCAAGCCGTTCCACAGGACTACATCCAGCATCTCTACGATCGTCTCCATGGGAGAATAGCAGCCTGCATTGCTGCGAAAGGTGGATATACACTGTACTAGTGCCGACATTGTGCATGCTCTGTTGCCTGTGTCTATGTGCCTGTGGTTCTGTCAGTGTGATCATGTGATGTATCTGACCCCAGGAATGTGTCAATAAAGTTTCCCCTTCCTGGGACAATGAATTCACGGTGTTCTTATTTCAATTTCCAGGAGTGTAGATGTTCACTGCCAGGCCAGGCCAGGCCACGGCATGTGTGAGGCGCTGTGTGACAGCCGGGGGCCCCGTGGCAGTCAACGTGTCAACATGAGCGTAGAGGACGATAGTGTATACTGGAGGTATAGCTGTGTGTCTCCTGTGACTTTTACATGCGTGCGAAAAATCTAACGACCTAGTGATAATGTTGAAATGACTTGTGAAGTTATTTAGTTTGTTTCATGCAAATCAGTATTTACAGACTAATACTGTTTTTCAGCAGGTTAAAAATGACAAATCGAAGGAACATAAATATATCTAGTTAATACTTAAAGAGACATCATTATAAAGAATTCATGGAGCTGTTTCGTCTAAATTAATTATGTTATTCGCAATATACTTAGAAAGCAGCCTTAGTGAACTAAGCGAGGGAGGGTCGTAATTCTGAAAGCACCTTTTTAAAATTTCTAATGAAAACCTCCTCAGCTGTTTATCGTGCAGCGACCGGCTTCGTTTTTAGAACATGTTCAGGCTGCCGAGCTGAGCTGAAGTCATGGTATAAATGGTCTGGTCACCTTATGTAATGTTGAAGACCAAATCCAGAAACAATCATCACAAACATTCTGTTGACTGCCTGGCAGAAGTATTGCGAACAGGCGCAGCGTGTTGTATACCGCAATACGAAGAACGAAACTACTCGTAGCACTATAAATGTGTAATAATACAGCTGAGGTAGTTTTCATTAATCATTGAAATTAGGGCCAGCTGTGGTACACAACATGGTCAAGATTATTTGAAAACAAATCATCCCTCGTCTTGACTGATAATATTACATGTGGAATATCGCCGAACGAATATGCCATATTTTGCTTGTACATATCCTCTGTGTATTGTCAACGAACACCAGAAAATCTCCCGCGAGCCTTTTCGTTACGACATCAGAATACGGCTGCCCTTTTTGATGGTAAAGTGTTTGTGGAGGTCGTTCCTATAAAAGAAAAACTTTGACATTAATTACTGCAAAAACGGTTAGCCAACAAAACAAATGGAAAAGTAATTATCGTTTGCAACTTTGTATTTCTTTGAAGCGAAGTTTCTTTATGCGTCAGAAAGTCAGCTAGTGAAAGTGAAGCACCCAGGAGACGTCTTTCGATGTCAATGTAACTTCATACACGTACACACCTGGTGTGGTGAGTGTGTAAATGATTATAATTGCAATTCTCCGTGGTGGGTAGGTCAGTCACCAAAGTGCATTAGTGTAGTTCATTTTTGCTGTTGGTATCAGGCCTGGAAGGGTACATAAGGGGCGTGAACAGCGTCACATGTCGAGTAATCACTGTGAAGGACACGTCTTTTCCAAGTACTTACCTTACACAGCGTTATCAGCACCTGACTGGGTTCGAAAGGTATACACGATAGTGCAGTTCCTGTGTTATTCCGAATCACGATGCAATGTTCGTTCGGTCATGCATACACGTCCGAAGGAACAGACACTGTGGATAATACAGCCGTTATGAAATACATGAAATGTTTTCGCAATTGCGAGTATGGACAACCATCAGCTCTATAATGGAATGACGACAATGAAAATTTGTGACGGATCGTGACTCGAACCCCGATTTTCCGCTTATCACGAGCGGTCGCCATACAATTACACTATCTGAGCACGACTCACGACCAGACCTAAACTTCCATATGTCGTCAACCATGTGTCTCCAACCATGTATCTCCAATCTGTACTCGTACGTCCATCACGTATATTCCCGCACAGGGTAGACATTTTATTTGAAAGTCTCTTTCCCAGTGTCGGCGGATAAATGCGATATTGCCGTGCCTGTATCAATCAGAATTAGGCTATAATGTTCCTACGGAGATGTATGCATATCCGAACATTGTAATACGGAATAACACAAGCACTACAATATCATATTTATCCGCAGCCATCTCTGCATTTGCGTAAGCTTGTATTACACTGTAGCGGAAGCCGATTCCATGATGAACATTATAAACAATTACGTGCTCGCCTAATCCGTAATGATCATTTAAACAGTCCATGTCACGTGTAAATAAGGCAATGTAGTCAGCCCAAAGGCTCCCACAAGGGTGGTGGGGCGGGAGGGAGGGGCGGAAGGGTGGCTCTTGCCCTCTCTTGGAATTTTGGGCACAGGGTTTTTATTCATTACATAATTCTCATAAATTTACAGCAATGATTGTCTGTGAGTCTACTAAAGTGCTAAATTTAACACCGCTAAGTGCTAAGGGGAATACAGTTACTTTATCAGTCCCTATTTTCTTCTTTTTTTTTGTCTTGTTTTCCAAGGGAAACTTTTTCCATTGGTTTGTACGACGACACGTTTTCAGACTAACCGAATCAGTTATATCAAGTGCAAATTGTGGAGTCTTGCAGCCTGTTGTGAAATTTTTTGCGGGCGCCCATGGGTGAGCAGCATCTCAATACAAGCTGTTACTTGAGTCGCATCCCAACATTACCATCAGTGAAATGGAACACAGAACACTGGTGGTGACACTAAGAATTAAAACTTAATCGGACTTATCCAAGGGAGCAATTGGAGCCTTTTATGTAAGAAAGAATTTCGTATGGTATGCTGGTAAGTTCTGTTCCTGCATGATTTCCATGATTACTGTACTGTAAAGAGTTGTAGAAAATTAGTTCGCACGTGTAAATAAAGCGTTTTCCAACTAATGTCCGTTTAACATATTTTCTTCTTTTACGTGTTTTTTTTTTTACTTTTTTTCACACCTTTTCTGATGAGGATTGCGTGTCCATTTTCGAACAGACTGATGGGTTCGTTTAGGCCAAAGTTATGACTTTATACTGTAGTGACAGTTGATATTTGGTCTCTCATTTTGTTAATACATTTTACCTCTTTGGCTGTACCAGAGAGGAAGCTATAAATCCTCCATTCGTCCTACGTTCCGAGGAGAAACTTATCTGAAGAAAAACCTCGTTAAGGATTCATATAAGTTAGATCACTCTTCTTCTTGATTGTGTTCTTTAAGATATCGTAAAATATCGTTTTGTAGATTTGCCTGTATAAGGAATTTGTATTGTTATACCGAAGAGGGGCAGCAGCTTTTCAGTAGTTGTGGGGGCAACAGTCTGGATGATTGACTGATCTGGTCTTCTAACGTCAACAAAAACGACCTTGCTGTGTTGGTACAACGAACGGCTGAAAGGGGAAACTACAGCCGTAAATTTTCCCGAGGGCATGCAGCCCTACTCTATGGTTAAATGATGATGGAATCCTCTTGAGTAAAATATTCCTGAGGTAAAATAGTCCCCCGTTCCAAATTCCAAAGAAAGCAGGTGCTGACAGGTGTGAAGATTAGCGAACTATCAGTTTAATAAGTTGGGGTTGGGTTCTTAGGGGAAGAAGACCAGACAGCGAGGTCATCGGTCTCATCGGATTAGGGAAGGACGGGGAAGGAAGTCGGCCGTGCCCTTTCAAAGGAACCATCCCGGCATTTGCCTGGAGCGATTTAGGAAAATCACGGAAGACCTAAATCAGGATGGCCGGGCGTGGGATTGAACCGTCGTCCTCCCGAATGCGAGTCCAGTGTCTAACCACTGCGCCACCTCGCTCGGTAGTTTAATAAGTCATGGTTACAAAGTACTAATACGAATTCTTTACAGAAGAATGGAAAAACTGGTAGAAGCCGACTTCGGGGAAGATGAGTTTGGATTTCGGAGGAATGTAGGAACACGTGAGGCAATATTGACCCCAGGACTTCTCACAGAAGATGAGTTAAGGGAAGGCAAACCAGGGTTTATAGCATTTGTAGACTTACAGAAAGCTTTTGATAATGTTGACTGCAATACTCTCTTTCAAATTCTAAAGATGGCAGGGGTAAAATACAGGGAGCGAAAGGCTATTTAGAATTTTTACAGAAGCCAAATGGCAGTTATAAGAGTCGAGGGTCTTGAAAGTGAAGCAGTGGTTAAGAAAGAAGTGAGGCAGGGTTGCAGCCTATCCCCGACGTTATTCAATCTTTACATTGAGCAAGCAGTAAAGGAAACAAAAGAAAAAAAATGGAGTAGGAATTAAAGTCCAGGGAGAAGAAATAAAAACTTTGAGGTTTCCCGATGACATTGTAATTCTGTCAGAGACAGTGTAGGACTTGGGAGAGCAGTTGAACGGAATGGACAGTGTCTTCAAAGGAGGGTGTAAAATGAGCATCAACAAAAGCAAAACGAGGATAATGGAATGTAGTCGAATTAAATCAGGTGGTGCTGAGACAAACAGATAAGGAAGTGAGACACTTAAAGTAGTAGGTGAGTTTTGCTATTTGGACAGCAAAATAACTAATAATGGTCGAAGCAGAGAGGACATAAAATGTAGACTGGTAATGGCAAGAAAAGTGTTTCTGAAGAAGAGAAATTTGTTAATATTCAGTACAGATTTAAGTGTCAGGAAGTCTTTCCTGAAAGTATTTGTATGGCGTATAGCCATGTATGGAAGTGAAACATAGGCGATTAATAGTTGCGACAAGATGAGAATAGAAGCTTTTGAAATGTGGTGCTACAGAAGAACGCTGAAGATTAGATGCGTATTTCACGTAACAACTGAGGAGGTACTGAATAGAATTGGGGAGAAAATAAATTTGTGGCACAACCAGGCTAGAAGAAGGGATAAGTTGGTGGACACATTCTGATACATCAGGGGATCACCAGTTTAGTATTAGAGGGAAGTGTGGGGGTTAAAAATCGTAGAGGGAAACCAAGAGGTGAATACGGTAAGCAGATTCAGAAGGATTTATGTTGCAGTAGTTACTCGGAGATAAAGACGTTTGTAGAGAATAGAGTAGCATGGAGAACTGCATCATCAAACCAGTCTTTCGACTAAGAACCACAACAACTATTTTCCTGAGGATATAATGTTTGTAAGGCTTGTGGATATTTAAATTGTGGAAAGTTAAGTTTCAATGGTATCTGCTTAGCAGTACTGTTGTTTTGGCTTCTGTTGTCAATCTTGTAATCCAAAATTTGCAGTTAATTTAATTAAACGTTGTTCGAGTGGCTGCACATTGGTATAATTATAAATTCCTTTCCTACTGGTGCATGGATTCTGTCTTGATGCTAGCCACAGTTCTAGTAGCGTGATATCTATGAAGTTGTGGATGCATGCTACCAGTAAGCCGTATCATTTGTATAAAAGCCAAAGTCTTCATTCCACTTGATTGGCTGAGGAATATCAGGAGTATATAAGGTATAAAGAGTAGGCAATAATATTGCTTATTGGGGTACTCCAGAGATATGATAAAATGGTCTTGATTTGCTGTCATTTATGAATACCGATGTTATTTTATTATCAAGTCGACTTGCTATTAGTTTGACCAATTTAACTCGAAAACCAAGTTTTAGTAATTAATGGTGAAGTCCCGAATGCCAGTTTTTATGAAACGTACGTTCAGTATCCACCATTAGGGCTAAGGTACTATCTACGACATTTAGTGCTTGTGTCAAGCTGCTTGCTAACCAAGAAATGGGATCCACTGTTGAGTGTGGCCTTTAAAGCCTGTTTCTACATGTGGAATTAAATGTTTACGATCAATGAAGTTCTGTATCCTGTTACGGTATACTGCATCAAAAGTCTTGCCGATCTATAGGAAAAGGGATCATTTGAAAGTTTTTATTGTTCTAGAATCATTGTCACTTTGGCCACTTTCCACTGTTGTGGTATCTTTTGTTGTTTAAGAACCATATTACTTAAATTTTGCAATAAGTTAAATAGTACCTCTGCCGCCAGTCTTATTATCATTCTTGTTATTCCATCAAGACTTGTGAATTATTTTTCCTTTGGTAATAACGTCTTTTACTTTTTCTGTTATATCGTTTAGTAGTTGAGCTTGATGTTAATCCAAGTGCTGGTCAGCAGTCAACAGATCTTGGAGCTCTTCGTTTACTCGTCATTCATGATCTACGGTAAGTCGAATTTATTATCAGTTGGAAACTTAACATTATCCAGAATATCTCTGACGATTTACATTTAAGTTCATCTTCTACTACAATTCTCCCTTGACGAATTAAAAGTGGACTTTCCTTAGTAGTATTTTCTGTTACATTTTTTTAGGTCTTCATAAACTGATGCATTTTTATGATCCAATTCTCAGGTCATGTGGACCCATTTTTTGGCTCGAAGTTATTTTAGTTGGTTTCTTACTAAATTATTCAATCTGTTTCACTCTGTTTTGTATACTGTGTTGGTAGTTTGTTTAAGAAGATCATATATTCTTCTCTTGATTTCTGTATTATTAAATATATGAAGGAGAATCCTTTCTGCGTCCAGATATGATATGGATTTTGGGAGTTCATTCAACTACGGCTTCATTTACGAAGTCAACAATTTTTCCATTTAATTATTTGTATCTTCTCCGCTGATTGTGCCTTCAAGTTCCTGGGCAGATGCCTTAATAATTTGGTTGAATTTTTGTAGATCCAATTTGTTTATGTCTTGGATAATTTTTCGTGGTTGTTGCTGTTGTAAATTTTGAGCACTGACTTCTATTAGGGATGTATCGAAGAAAATTGGTAGATGATCGCTCCTGATTTCATCACAGATCCACATTTCACTACACTTATTTTTAATGATATGCGAACTTATCACATGATCCGGTACTGATGTTCCAGTAGGTTCTATGTATGTTGGCCTATCGTAACCAAATCTTGTTAAGTTGTTATTATTATGAATCTACTGTTCAAGTATGCGATAGTTACGGTTTGGTTTGTAATTGCGTCACTAAATAAAATAAAAATGACATTAAAGTCACCCATTATAATCGAAGGTCCTAGGGATACTAAATAATTGATAAATTCTATATTTATTGTATCCCTTGGAGGACTGTATATCATGGCCAGATGTACATGTGACTTGTCTTCAGTATTTATTTTGAATATTATTACTTGAACATCTTCCTATTGTTAGGGATGCATAATTCTTATAGCAGGTAAGTTCTGTCATAAAATATGGCCACTACACCTGTATAATTTTGTGCATTACAGCGCTGACATATGTAATGCTCTGGTTGAACTGGGGGTTCGCCAGCTCTTGTTTCTATAACTCCGAAGGTTTTAGCATTTTCTTTGTCAACTAAGAACTTAAGTATAGGTTATTTTGTACAGTGTCCATCTGCGTTTACAAATCCAATCACCAAATTCTTTTTCTTTAATGTTGTATAGGCCGTAATGTAGAACTGCATGTTGGTTTTGGAAGAACTGGAAACTGGTTACTTTGTGATTTTGCGGTATTAATACAGAAGTGCATTGCAGCTCCTGCTTGAACACCTAACATTTTGAGCTTGAAGTATGTCACAGCCACTTGATCCACTGCATTAACCACTTTTTCCTTCTTACTGTGCAATATGTTAATTTAGGTTCATGTGGTTGCCCATAGCAGATCATTGGCGTTTGGGAAGAATTCTTCTGGTTTTGATTCAGAATCAGGCAGTACTGTAAGATCTATACATTTGTTTGTTGACGCAGTCCGGCACTCGCCGGCTCCTTCGGATATTTGGAACATTTAACATTTGTAGAGTGATATTAAGGTTTTGACCTCGGAATTACATTTGCTGGAGACGTGCTCACCGACACATTTGCTGTATTTTATTTTGTTCTTCCAGTTTTAAATAAGATGGTCAAATTCATAACATCTTGTGCTCTGTATGTACCGAGGTTAAGGTAATTTTGATAGCTACAGTTGATGGATCTGTCAAATGGCTCTGAGCACTATGGGACTTAACATCTATGGCCATCAGTCCCCTAGAACTTAGAACTACTTAAACCTAACTAACCTAACGACATCACACAACACTCAGTCATCACGAGGCAGAGAAAATCCCTGACCCCGCCGGGAATCGAACCCGGGCACCCGGGCGTGGGAAGCGAGAACGCTACCGCACGACCACGAGCTGCAGACGATGGATCTGTCCTAAGAATTTAAAGTGATTTTTAAGCGAAGAGTACATCGTTGTCTGTTTTTAGATAAAGACTCTGATCATTCTTTATTCTTTATTGTTTATTTTGGACCTTATCCTTGCTGCATTTTTTATATTCAATTTGGAGTACTTTTTAATTGTTCGATTATTTCTTTTGGATTCACATTCAAATCAACATTTTTGATTAGCACATTGAATTTTTCAGTTTGGCATCAGAGACGAGTACTTTCCTTTTTCTTGGTAGTGTGAACTACGCTTCAGGTCGATGATTCTCAATAAATTTTTGCATTTTCACCATAATATCTGGGTGGTAGCTTCGACCTTCACAGATCAAACTCATTGGAAGTAGAAGTTACTAAGACGTTCGGTATTCCAAGTTGCTTGTACGTCTTATGTAGAGATTTTTTATCTTCTTTTGGGTCTAAATTGCTCAGAAAGACCATATGTACCTTTTTATTTGGAGCCACAGAGATGTCATTTTCAGTATTAGTTGTCGATATCGGGAATGGATCCTGTAGATTTTCTTATTTTTGCCGATTAGGAGCTTTCTTTGCTCTGATTGTGTTGTCGCATCATCGATATTATGTGAGATTTTCTGTTTTTCATCGGTATGTGCCCTTTTCCAGTTTTCGTTTGGAACCCATCGACTGTTTCGATATTTTTTCCAGTTGTTTAGTAGTTGTAAAATCGGAACCACTGGCGCCAGCATTCACATCTTGAGCAGTCATGGATTCTGCATCTGTTAACACTACAGGTTCAAAGAACAGACTTGTTTTGGTTATTCTAAAACATTCATAGGAGGCGGAGGTAAAATCCTTGTCAATGGAATCAAAATTTGTCGGGAATTTTGAGTCCTTGTCTCATTCGTAAAATTATTTGCATCAGTATGGAGTTTTACCCAGTCAGTTCCCTAGGCTTAGCACCCGCCGGTAACCCCGAGCTGAACGGGAGCCTGGAGTGCAAGTACCCTTGCTAACTATCCCAGGCCCGACCAGTCCGCAACAGCTAAAACATGAAGCGCAGACCCGTAGATATACTCAATGAGACGCCTCCGCCGGTGATAAAACACCGACGGAATTCGCTGCCGCAGTTGACACGACATGTCATGTGTGTAGCGCTGAGAAGCACAGATTGCGTACGGGGACGTGCCTTTATGTTACACCCTGTAACTTATAGGATCAGCATCAACTTTTTCGCCCAGTAATACACTTTTATTTTTGCAAATTTACCGTGTCGCACAGTGATTGCTGGCAAGGATAAGGAGCAGCAACAGGGACGTAACCGATCTTGTGACATTTCACGAGTTCGTAACCAGGAGCAGATTATTTACACTCTCCTATGTGCTTTGTTAGTTTAGTTTTTGAGTCTCTGTCTGGTAATGTAATTTATTCGACATACTTCTTTCGTTTTCATCAGGGTCTACAGCAGGGTTCCGCAGCGTGTGTCGATACTCATTTGTTTGTCAGTGTAGTGTAGTTTTCCACGGTCTTTAGTATGGATAGGAACTGTGATTGCTGTGTACGGATGTGAGCCGAATTGGTGACACTTCGCTCTCAGCACCAGGCTGTGTTGGCTTCAGTTACGCAGCTTGAGGTAACAGTGCGTGGGTTTCACTGTTGCGGGCCGCCCGTGGGGATCCAGCGGACGTCCAGCAACACCCAAGAGTCCACCGCCCACCGTTCGGTCCGCACCAGTGACCAATTCACTAACTGGTCGCACTGAGGTTGACCCCTCACCCATGTTAGCGTGGGAGGTCGCCTTGGGGCGTATCAGGGTGCGAAAGACTTCCTGGGGGGCCGAACATAGAGCCTGACAAACAGGTTCCAGGTGCTATCTGTGGCTGACGCTGTCCCTCAGCCAGATAAAATCATTTATCCAGTTTCAGAAGAACCCTCTCAGCCTGCAAGATCGGGGCACCTACAGAGTGTGGGATTATTGGTAGTTGAGAGGTCCAGTGTTAGACGCGTTACGGGCTTCCTTATGGACATGGTTGCCAAGGAGGGGAAGAAAGCCAGTGTGCACTTGCACATTGGGTGGAGTCATTACAGACGTGAAACGGGTCCTTCCAGATGCCGTGAAGAACGCAGGATGCAGCCAACTGCAGGTGGTGGCTAATGTCGGTACGAAAGATGTGCGGTTCATTGGATCGGAAGAGATTCTCTCTGGTTTCGAGTGGCTATCAGAAGTGGAAAAGACTGCTAGACTTGCTTGTAAGATGAAAGCAGAGCTCACCATTTGCAGCGTAGTCGACAGGACCGATTGCGGACCTCTGGTGCAGAGCCGAGTGAAGGATCTGAATCAGAGGCTCAGGCGTTCTACGACCGAGTAGGCTTCATATTCCTCTATTTGCGCCAGAGGGTGGTGCGGTTTTGGGTTCCGCTAAATGGGTGAGGAGTCCACTACACGCAAGAGGCGGCTATACGGGTAGCGGCGACTGTGCGGCAAGGACTGGGCGGTGTTTTTAGGTTAGAGGGTCTCGTGGAAACACAAAAATGGCTTCAGTCTCAAAGGGTGCAGTTCGAACACAGGAAGAACGTAGATCTAGGAACCATCGGTATAACAACTGTAAATTGTTATAGCTGTGTTGGGAAAGTACCAGAGCTCCAAGCGCTAATTGAAGAAAACTGATGCTCAAATAGTTATAGGCACTGAAGGCTGGCTAAAGCTGGAGATAAGCCTGGTCGAAATATTTGCGAACGTCCTAACGGTGTTCAGAAAGTATAAGCTAAATGCAGTTGGGGTGGCATGTTCATTGCTGTTACGAGTAATCTATCTTGTAGCGAAATTGAAGTAGATAGATCCTGTGACTTAGTATGGGTAAAGGTGATTCTTGGAAACCGGAATAAAATAATAATTGGATCCTATTATCGACCTCCCAATACAGATGATACAATTGCTGAAAGATTAAAAAAAACTTGAGTCTAATTTCAAACAAGTAAAAAATGGTTCAAATGGCACTGGGCACCTGAGGTCATCAGTCCCCTAGAACTTAGAACTACTTAAACCTAACTAACCTAAGGACATCACACACATCCATGCCCGAGGCAGGATTCGAACCTGCGACCGTAGCGGTCGCGCGGTTCGAGAGTGAAGCGCCTAGAACCGCTTGGTCACACCGGCCGGCCTCAAACAAGTAACCGACTGATGCAGTTATAGTTTGTGGTGACTTTAATTTACCCTCGATATGTTGACGAAAATATTTGTTTAAATCCAGAGGTACGCATAAAACACCTTCCGAAATTATGCTAAATGAGTTCTTTGAAAATTATTTCGAGCTGATAGTAAACGGTTATGAAAACACACTTGACCTTTTACAACAAATAATCCTGAGCTAATAACAAGCATCAAATCGAATACAGGCATTCGTAAACACAGGGTTGTCGTAGCGGGACTGAATATTGTAACCCCCAAATCCTCCAGAAATAAACGAAAAATATAGCTATTCAAAAAGGTAGATAAAAATTCACTTGACGCCTTCCTGAGAGACAATCTCCACTCCTTCCAAATTAACAATGTAGGTATAGACCAGGTGTGAGTTTAATTCAGGGAAATATCATCGGCAGCAATTGAGAGATTTATACCAAATAAATTAAGAAACGACTGAGTTGACCCTCCTTGGTACACAAAACGGGTCAGAACACTGTTGCAGACACAACGAAAAACACTTGCCAAATTAAAATGGTCGCAAAATCTCCAAGATTGGCGATCTTCTACAAAAGCTACAAATTTAGGGCGGACTTCAATGCGAAATGCTTATAATAGTTTCCACAACGAAACTTTGTCTCGAAACCTGACTGAAAATCCAAAGAGATTCTGGTCGTATGCGAAGCATGCTAGTGGAAAGGCACAATCAGTGCCTTCTCTGTGCGATAATAATGGAAATACTATCGATGACAGTGCTGCTAATGTAGAGTTACGAAATACAACCTTACGAGATTCCTGCACTAAAGAAGACGAGATAAATATTCCGGAATTCGAATCAAGAACGGCTTCCAACATGATTAACGTAGAAGTCGATATCCTCGACGTTTTGAAGTAACTTAAATCACTTAATAAACACAAGTCTTGCGTTACAGACTGTATGCCAATTAGGTTCCTTTCAGAGTATGGTGACGCACTTAACAGCCACACACAACCGCTCGCTCGATGAAAGATCCTGGAAAGTTGCACAGATCACACCAATATTGAAGAAAGGCAATAGGAACAATCTCGTAAATTGCGGGCCCATATCATTAATGTTGATATGTAGCAGCAGGCTTTTGGAACATATATTGTTTTCGAACATTATTAATTGCCTGGAAGAGAACGGACTATTGGCACACAGTCAACACATATTTAGAAAACATCGTTCTTGTGAAACACAACTAGCTCTTTACTCACACGAAGTGCTGAGTGCTATTGAAAAGAGATTTCAAATTGATTCCCTATTTATAGGTTTCCAGAAGGCTTTTGGCACCGTACCTCACAAGGGCTTGTAATTAAATCGCATGTTTATGGAATATCGCCTTAATTACGCTACTGAATTCGTGATTTCCTGTCAGAGAGATCACAGTTCGTAGTAACTGACGGAAAGTCATGGAGTGAAACAGATGAGCATTCCATAAGGTTGTTTTATAGGGCCTCTGCTGCTCCTTATCTATAACACGATATAGGAAACAATCTGAGCAGCTGTCTTAATTTGTTTGCAGATGATACTGTCGTTTATCGTCTAGTAAATTCAGCAGAAGATCAAATCAAGTTGCACAACGATTTAGAAAAATGATATCCCTATGGTGTGAAAATAGGCAGTTGACCGTAAGTAATGGAAAGTGTGCAGTCATCCGTTAAATTTCGGTTACACGATAAATCAGTCAAATCGAAAGGCCTTAAATTCTACTAAATACCTAGGAATTAAAATTACGAACAAGTTAAACTGGAAAGAAATAGAAAATGTTGTGGGAAAGGCGAACCAAAAACTGCGAGCTCTTAGAAGGTGCAATACATGTACTAATGGAAATGCCTCCACTACGCTTGCCCGTCCTCTTCTGGAGTACCGCTGCGCGCTGGAGGATCCTTACCAGACAGGATTAACAGAGTACATTGAAAAAGTTCAAGGAAGGGCAGCACGTTTGGTATTATTAAGAAATAAGGGAGAGAGAGTCACTGACATGGTACAGGATTTGCGGTGGCTAGCGTTAAAACTAAGACGTTTCTCGTTGCGGCGGGAGCTTTTAATGTAATTTCAAACACAAACTTTCTCCTCCGAATGCGAAAATATTTTGTTGACGCCGACCTACATACGGAGAAACGACGATCACAATAAAATCGAGGAAACCAGAGCACGCACGGAAAGATGTAGCTGTTCTTTTTTTCCGCGTGCTGTTCGAGTGTGGAATACTAGAGAATTATTGTGGAGGTGAATCGGTGAAGCCTCTGCCAGGCACTTAAATGTGATTCACGGAGTATCGATGTGGATGTAGAGGGACTTCAGCGCATTCTCCTTTAGACGTCACCGCTTCTGTCCAAACTCTTCGGGTGCTGTAGTCACCGAGATGCAGTCTCTTTACAATTGATACCTAGGCAGCTGCTTGGTGTGCTGGACTATTGTTTGCAACGGAAATGCGCCTACTGCTCTTTTTTAGCACAGTCGCAGTCTTCACGTGTGGCTGGTGTATCTTCTGTTAGAAGCCTGGAAGACCTCACTAGATATTATTTATCTCACGTGCGTTTACCACTGTTTAAGTATTCACTTTCACTAACCTGAAGAGATAATTAACACGAAAGAAAACATCATATGACGGGCTTTCTTCCAGTTCTAATTAATTAATGAAATGAAAGGGGAGTCAAGAGTTTTTCAAACCTTACTCATTGCAAGGTTCGAAGTGTATTGTGCTGGTTATAGCTCATTACCAGCGTGGAGGCATTCATTGTTCATAGTAACTACACTCCGTCTTCAGGCTACGAGTGGCCTACCGGGACCATCCGACCGCCGTGTGATCCTCAGTGGAGGGCGCGGATAGGAGGGGCGTGTGGTAAGCACACCGCTCTCCCAGTCGTTATGATGGTATTCTTGACCGAAGCCGCTACTATTCGATCGAGTAGCTCCTCAATTGGCATCACGAGGCTGAGTGTACCCCGAAACATGGCACAGCGTACGACGGCCCGGATGGCCACCTATCCAAGTGCCGACCACGCCCCACAGCACTTAACTGCGGTGATCTCACGGGGACCGATGTATCCACTGCGGCAAAGCCGTTGTTCATAGTAACTACGAGCGTTGAAAATTAATTTCAGTCTTCATGTACGCTAAAGTACTATACTAACGATGTCTATGTACCAAGCACTTCGTGACCAAATATTTATTGAGTACAACCATCATTGCACCTTCGCTGCAAAACAATGATTGTGCTTCGAAGCAAAGATTATATTTCAGACTCCGAGTCAATTTTCAACCTTCTCCTAGAAACACGTAGTATTATAGCATTGTAATGGAGCATACTGCATAAATAATTATGTTCAAATGTGTGTGAAATCTTATGGGACTTAACTGCTAAGGTCATCAGCCCCTATGCTTACACACTACTTAACCTAAATTATCCTAAGAACAAACACACACACACCCATGTCCGAGGGAGGACTCGAACCTCCACCGGGACCAGCCACACAGTCCACATAAATAATCAAAGATTTAAAAAACGTCTCCTACAAGAACGGCGTAAGATACATCATACAAAAGAGGGCATTTGCTCCCTCCTGTAATCTGCGGTATCGACTTTTAATTCGTTACTGAATTCTCATACGTTTCTAGAAATAATTTTATTCGATTTCACTCAAAAAATGGTTCAAATGGCTCTGAGCACTATGGGACTTAACTTCTGAGGTCATCAGTCCCCTAGAACTTAGAACTACTTAAACCTAACTAACCTAAGGACATCACACACATCCATGCCCGAGGCAGGATTCGAACCTGAGACCGTTGCGGTCGCGCGGTTGCAGACTGAAGCGCCTAGGACCGCTCGGCAACAAAGGCCGGCCGATCTCACTCAAATGTAGATTTAGCACTGGCAATCATGAAAGCAAATATTGTGGCTTCACAAATCACTGTAGGCCGGCCCGTGTGGCCGAGCGGTTCTAGGCGCTTCAGTCTGGAACCGCGCGACCGCTACGGTCGCAGGTTCGAATCCTGCCTGGGCATGGACGTGTGTGATGTCCTTAGGTTAGTTAGGTTTAAGTAGTTCTAAGTTCTAGGGGACTGATGACCTCAGATGTTAAGTCCCATAGTGCTCAGAGCCATTTCAACCATTTTGAAATCACTGTAAAATTTTTGTTTACCTGTCTGTCAGACTGTTCACGAGAAACTGTACCGTTTCCATGGCACGTCGACAGTGTCGACGCTGTCCTTTAGAGAACAACGTCGAATCAGCATGCCACATATTTTTTATGGCGCTTGCCCGTAAAACAGGCGTGGATCTAGGGTTCGGTTCTCCAAGTGGGTGACGACTACGACGTCGACAACGACGACACGTTTTCACCGTCATTCTCCGACCCTCACCCGGCACAGAAAATACACTCCCGTCAGCCCCACAGTTAACCTACCACAGATGCCTAGGATTTTAATGAGAGTGAAATAAATGAAACATTTTAATACAATCATAATAAATTGTTTACGTCAGTGGTTAGTATAGTGGTTTCCCTTTTGTTGGGGAAGTGGGCGTCATGACCACCATGACACAACCCCCCCCCCCCTCCGTCCTTAGACACACGCCTGCGTACAGCCATTACTGAGTTGTAGAAAAGGAGTGGTCCAATATCCTGGTGCGCAGTACCTGTCACAGTTTCCCAGAAGACTGTTTTGTCACTCACCAGCGTGATAGAAATATGGCAACAGTATACTGTCCGACATTTCCCAGCTGGCAGTTCACATTTTCTTCGCACACATATAAGACCTGTTGTGGCTTGATGAGACTTCATACAGTTTTAAAGGGCAGAGCGATTTCAGAACACCATGAAGAACATTGCAGGTGTGCTCAGCTTTGCACCCACCTACACTATGTGATAGAAAGTATCAGGACACCCCAAAAAGATATGTTTTTCATATTATGTGCCACCTACTGTCAGGTACTAAATATCAGCGACCTCAGTAGTCATTAACCTTCGTGAGAGAGCAGAATGGGGCGCTCCGTGAAACTCACAGACTTTGAACGTGGTCAGGTGATTGGGAGTCACTTGTATCATACGCCTGTACGCGAGATTTCCACACTCCAAAATATTCCTATGTCCACTGTTTCCGATGTGACAGTGGAGACGTGAAGGGATACGTACAGCACAAAAGCGTACAGGCCGACCTCGTCTGTTGACTGACAGAGACCGCCGACTGTTGAAGAGGATCATAACGTGCAATAGGCGGACTAGGCAGACATCTATCCAGACCATCATACAGCAATTCCAAACTGCATCAGGATCCACTGCAAGTACTATGACAGTAAGGTAGGAGGTGAGAAAACCTGGATTTCATGGTCGAGCGGTTGCTCATAAGCCACACATCACGCCAGTAAATGCCAAACTACGCCTCGCTTGATGCAAGGAGCGTAAGCATTGGACGATTAAACAGTGGAAAACCTTGTGTGGAGTGAAGAATCACGGTACACAATGTGGCGATCCGATGGCAGGGTGTGAGTATGGTGAATGACCGGTGTACGTCATCTGCCATCGTGTGCAGTGCCAACAGTAAAATACGGAGGCGGTGGTCTTATAGTGTGGTCATGTTTTCCATGGAGGGGCCTTGCACCCCTTGTTGTTTTGCGTGGCACTATCTCAGCACTGGCCTACATCGATGTTTTAAGCATCTTCTTGTTTCCCACTGCTGAAGAGCAATTCGGGGATGGCAATCGCATCTTTCAACACGATCGAGCACCTGTTCATAATGCACGGCCTGTGGCGGAGTGGTTACACGACAATAACATCCCTGTAATGGACTGGCCTGCACAGAGTCTTGACCTGAATCCTATAGAACACCTTTAGGATGTTTTGGAACGCCGACTTCGTACCAGGCCTCACCGACCGACATCGATACCTCTCCTCAGTGCAGCACTCCATGAAGAATGGGCTGCAATTCCCCAAGAAACCTTCCAGCATCTGACTGAAAGTATGCCTGCGAGAGTGGAAGCTGTCATCAAGGCTAAGGGTGGGCCAACACCATACTGAATTCCAGCATTACCCATGGAGGGCGCGTCAAACTTATAAGTCGTTTTCATCCAGGTGTCCGGATACTTTTGATCACATAGTGTATAACAATCAGAAAGAGAAAAGAACATTTCTAGTTTAGAAAAGAGAAAAATAGTGTGAAAATTTCAGTGTCCAAAAACATGTCCACCTCAGGAGCTTGCATCATCTCGAATTCTATGGAACGGAACACAGCGAAACATGCAATCATGTAGTTACTAATTTTGCAATCCAGCTGACTTGGCAGCACGTCGCCTTTTCTATTTGGGGAGATAGCCTCGGTTCAGTACTAGGCTGTAAGTCAGTTCTATTGGGCAATTTGCTGGTGGTTTTGGAAACTTTCTAAAATTGATATAGTTGAATGCTGACCCTGGATTATGCAAAAAAAAGTAGCTTTCATGAGATATTTTGTTCAGATTAACTCACGAGAGTCAACATTGAGGAAGTAGAAGACATGAAAGTGACTCGGTACTTTAATACGATTCTATGTAAAATTTTGAAAGTAAACGAAGTAAGTCTTGAGCTTACTGCAATTTAATTAAGAAGAATTACGCGAGACGTGTTTCGCTTTTATTTATACAGCATCTTCCGTCTGGTGTAATTCTCTTTGATTAACTGCAATAAGCTCAAGATGGAAAATCAATAATAACTGACTTAACATCTGCTGCGGAAGTTAGCCATGCAAACAATCGTAATATACTGAGTGGATAACTACAGTTCTATAAACATACAATACGCTTAGCGTACCCCTGATCGCATTTAGTACTTGGTGCACGATACGTCTTCATATCAGCCGATTCTGATTTATGGAAAAACACCAATCGGAACATTTTGTCCCCTCTTGACAAAATTTCTGTGGACGCCCATATATCCTGACACGTTCTGTACCTGCGTTTTCCCATGACTAGTGTATTAAAAAGGAGTACAAACGTATCCCGGATCTGAATTAAGGAGGGGTGAGGTAGGCGCTACGCAAATTAATTTCTATAAATTAGAATGTAAAACTATTCACAAAATGTGTTTATTAGTCTCCCCTCTCATAGGTAACTATTGTCTTCAATGGTTTTAACTGACAACAGAACAGCGCCTATTTGTCATAACCAATTTCGTCCAAACTTCTGGATTTGCAGGGTTTGGCCAGCAATAAAAGTGACTGAAATGGAAGCTTCAGAGGTCCAAGCGATCAGAAAAAAAGGCGCGGATCGGGAGAGGCATTGGGCCATTTATGTCACCGTACTTGCCAGACAATGGGTGGCGTAGTGGAAGAAGTATAGATTGAATATGCGTGGGTCGTTAGGTCGAGTACACGTGCGGAAATTTTCTTTCAGTTTCTACATTCCACTGCAAATAAACCGAAATTGTGTACAATATCTTGTATTTATTAATATTTTCATAATAGGCACGTAAGGGAAAGGCAAAGGAATTGTGGGAATTGCAAATAAATTTACAGGAAGGGATTCTAAGGCATATACGAGAATTTTGTATATAAAATACTTCTGTTATTTTACAGTTGCTGATTTACACGTGCTGGAATGATAATCGTCGTAAAAAAAAGGGGGAAGCAGTAATATTCTCTAGATCTTGCACACGTTAGAAAACATTTTTACAATTACATGATTGTTTTAAAGTTTCCGCAGAAAGCCGGCAGGAGTGGCCGAGCGGTTTTAGGCGCTACAGTCTGGAACCGCGCGACCGCTACGGTCGCAGGTTCCAATCCTGCCTCGGGCATGAATGTGTGTGATGTCCGTTGGTTAGGTTTAAGTAGTTTTAAGTTCTAGGGGACTGGTGACCTCAGAAGTTAAGTCCCATAGTGCTCAGAGCCATTTGAACAATTTTTTTCGCAGAAAAACAAACTAGGTTTACATTCATAAAAGGTTCTCTCTTATCGCATAGTTGAGCAACAAATCGTGTCATCACATCATTTTGCCACAAATGTTTGCGGGGATAGCAGGTGATGTAGAATGCAATGTATTTTGATACAGACTTCTAGGGATGCGATTTATTTTTCTTTCTCTATGAGATAAGAACATTTTTGAAGATTTTTGATCAAAGCCTTTACCTGACTTAAAAACAGTCATCGCAGAATTGCACTGGTATAGTGCGTTTGGGGGAAACCATTTTAATATTGCACTGTCGCGATCCTCCTCCATCTTAAAAAAGTTTCGTCACATAGTTGTGCATTTGTTTGTTCTCGCTATACATCAGTTAACAAAATAGATTTGTTCTTCCGTACCTAGGGCTTCATCGCATCAGTCGAAAGATTTTATATGACGCTGTTGTAAGTTTGCCAGATTTTGATGAGGTATTGACGTCATTCCTATATTTTGCTGGGTACTCATCCACCGTGTATTGCGCCACCCTTTAGATGCCACTGACTCGCAAGAGATATACTGTATGAACAGTCTCTAGCAACACTGCAATACGTAGCTGAATAGCAAGTCCGACAATGTACCTCACTCTCGTAATACTTGTACTGACAAGACCTTGCCTACACTCGACGACGTCATCTTTGTGACTTGAAATAATCGTAACACAACGATGTCACGAACATTTGGTATTTAGCTTCTTACGCTATAAATCACACTTCAGCTGGCCACGGCATCACTATGTACAAAAAGATGGACACAATAACACTTTTCGAGGTATAATGCAGTCAGCGATAGCGATCTGAATATTAATTACAACAACGCATCTGACTACAGGGTTCACTAGGTTCGAAAGATAAACTAATAACAAAGCTAGAATTAATCTCCAGAAAAGCACTAAAGGCGAGAGACTACAGGGAGTAGGAATGATATATTTCATTTATCAATAACAACAACTTATGGCGAAACTTATTCTGTGTTCTCTGACAACACAACTAAACACTTTCTCGACAACATAGGTACCAGAAACGACAGCTTTCCTCTATAACTGATGAATATGTCACAGAGATCCGTTGCCTCTTATAGTTGCTCCTCTTTTACGGCGTCAACGAATAATCGTATGTACAAGCAATCTATGTGAACGTTATAAATTTTTATGTAAATTTGAGAATACTTTTACAAAGCAAAGATATAATTTAATAATGTTTATCTTTCGTAACCTCTATAAGCAGCGCCTTACTACAACAATAGCCCTGACCCTATTGAAATTTTATCGTAATAAACAATTTCGTCACTCTCAATCTTTCAGAATTAAATGGAATGACTTCCCATTTATAATTAATCACTTTTCAATAAAACGCAAACTTGCTTTTCCTGTCTAAATAAAGATTAATAATGTTTGGTTTCGTTGCAAGTTATTAACTAAAAATTCTTTTCCTTCTTTTTAGGGTTTTAATTTCTTTGAACTTTGCTTTTCCCAATATGCCATTCCTTTACTTTATTGGCCTTTGGATTTATACTGATATGAAAAGATATATGCGAGATATTAGTCCGCTTTGAAATAAACTTTTGAATATTTTTCTTGTAATAGTTTAGGGGTAAAGGACACGTCGGGTACTGACTCTTTCAGTTTAAAACAGTTAATTCTTTATTTCCTGCCATTAATTCGTTTACGAGTGCTGCTTCTCTATTCAAAACCCCACCCAGCGGAAACGCAATAAAAAAAAAGAAACAGAAAACCTGGGTGTCACAGCCACTTTATAGCAATATGAACTTTAAATAATCAAACAGAGCTCAACCACTTCAAGTGTTGACTTCCACGACCCACTAATACTTAGAACTCAAAACACAGCACTTGATGATCTCTTTTAGAGAGAAACAGCGTTTTCTCTAATAAATGTTTGATTTGTCGTTTAGAGGCAAGGGGAAAAGCTATCAAATTCCCAATAAACATCCAATTGTTTCTCAATAAATAACTATTGCGTAGGACGACCGTTCTCTTTAATATGGACTACACATTCAGTGCATCCAACGAGATCTCTGGAATTTTCTACATTACGACGCTCACGCCGAAGTCACACAATAAATCCTAACCAAATATCGCTAAGTCACTAGTCCTCAGTGCTTGCGTAAGCCGATACAACCACAATAATGCAATGCAACGCTACTATCCCTTAGTGCTTGCTTTAGTCCTCAATCACGAAATAACTAAACGACTTCGCGTGAAAACGTCCAACGGAAAATCTTCCAAAACTATTGAAACACGGTTCGCCTACAAACGCGTGGCTATTAAACAGCAAAACGCCCCATTAGTCACAAATACAAGAAACTAATCTCACACTTCAATAAATCGGAGCTTTTCCTATAGCTGGAGAGCCTACACTCTATCAAAATAGATGAATTAATTACTTTCTACACAAGTCGATAATCTTCTCAAAATGTGTTTCTAAGCGACATATAACTGCTTTGAACGCACTTCAGTTCTATACCCGTTGCAGACTAATTCACGTATCGTACGTGTGAGCCGATCTCATCACACTTTTGACAAAATCTCTCTCGAGGCCCACCACTCGAACAGTACTTGGATACTGAACTCAAATTCTAAAAGGACAAGCCAAGAACCATTCTCTGCGAACAAACATATCACGCTAATTCTCTCTTTAACTATAGGTGTTTCTTCCTAGCAGTCACCGGTTTCTAGTGGTCAGCTGCTCCGCAGTTGTCATCTTTGCCGCGTGCCGCGATTCAGCATTTGGCTGGGCGTTGCAAACTGGCTGCCTTGACAGGACACAGTTTTTCGCTAACATTAGATGTCACATATCTACAACATTTTAACACAAAAAATATGGAAACTTTACGAACCTTTTAACAAACTCTTCATTCACTCAAAACATTGAAGTCGATAATAAGTTGAGGCGATATTAACAAGTGATGCGCTTTTTCGTGCTGAAGGCATTTGGCGCACTACAACAGTTTTCTGAATCCTAGGTCTAAAATTAGTGTTTTGCCTTTACTTTTCATGCCCTTCATGAAAATATTATAAATACAATATACTGAGAAATATTTCAGTTTATTTGCAGTGTAAGTAACGTTGTTGTTGTTGTGGTCTTCAGTCCAGAGACTGTTTTGATGCAGCTCTCCATGCTACTCTATCCTGTGCAAGCTTCTTCATCTCCTTGTACCTACTGCAACCTACATCCTTCTGAATATGTTTAGTGTATTCATCTCTTGGTCTCCCTCTACGATTTTTACCCTCCATGCTGCCCTCCAATACTAAATTGTTGATCTCTTGATGCCACAGAACATGCCCTACCAACCTATCCCTTCTTCTAGTCAAGTTGTGCCACAAATTTCTCTTCTCTCCAATTCTATTCAATACCTCCTCGTTAGTTATGTGATCTACCCATCTAATCTTCAGCATTCTTCTGTTGCACCACATTTCGAAAGGTAGGTAACGTAAAAACTTAAAATAAAAAAGCAGTTTCCGCGAAGATACTCGACCCCACGACCTTCAGATTACCGTTCTGTATTCTTTCCGTTGCACCAACAGCTGTCTGGAAATTACGGTAACAGCAATCGTTCATGCAGCGCCCAACCTGCGCCAAAAATTCGATTTTTTTTAAACGCTTAGTCATCTGGAGCTCCCAATTTTGCCATTTTCTTTTCTGACGAAGTCCTACTTGTACCATAAATTTGGAGGGAATCGACGATGATGAGGAGGCGCAGTCTCCTTGTGAAAGAGTATGGTTTGCACGAGATCGCTAGGTATTATTTCAGTCAGACAGTTAACGTTCTGATGAATGCGAACACTTTCTATATCTACGTTTTCTGAAAGCACAACGATATTAAAAACTTTCAGAACCAAGAGTTATTTGGAATTTTCATTTGTGACAAGAGTAGTGTTAGATGGCGTACTACTTTACAGGTTTCACGACAAATGACTCTGGGTATACTTCCTATTAGTCAGTTTCTATGTTCTGGTTTTCTTCAAACAATACTGAATTGATAAATCTGTCTGTATGGCGAGGCAAGAGGAGAGATTGCTTTGCGCAGATCATAATTTTTTCTGGGGTAGGGTTCAGGGAGAGGGCAGTTGCTGCTCCCTGGGTAGGGCTGGGATGAGTAGGAAAACATTCCTGTAACATTCGAATACAACATTAATAGTGTACTGCTCGACACAGTCACATCGATTAAATATCTAGACGTAAGGTAGCAAAGCGATATGAAATGTAATGAGCACGTCATGTTGGCAGTAGGAAAAGCGAATGCTCGACTTCGTTTTATTGGGAGAATTTTGGGAAGAAGCAGCTCTTCCGCAAAGAAGACGGCGTATAGAACACTTGTATGACCCATTCTTGAGACCATCACCACGTCGGACTAAAGGAAAATATAGAAGCAATTCAGAGGCGTGCTTTTACCGGTAGGTTCAGTCAGCATGCAAGTATTACGGAAAAGCTTCGGAAACTCAAACGGTAATCCTTTGAGAGGAGACGACGCTCATTTCCCGAATCACTATCGCACAAATTTAGAGAACCGACGTTTGAGGCAGACTGCAGGAACGGTTCAACTGACGCCAACGTACATTTCCCGTAAGGGCTACAAAGATAAGATGTGAGAAGTTAGGGCTCGTACGGAGACTTTTACACAGTCATTTTTCCCTCGCTTTATTTGCGTATGGTGCAGGTAAGGAAATGAGTCGTAATGGTGCATAGTACCCTTCGCCATGCACCGTACGGTGGCTTGCGACGTACGTATGTAGTTGTAAATGTACACCCTTAATCAAGGACTACAAAAATTAATGTCCAACATGGAAATCAAGCGTTTCCGGAACTGTGTCTGTGAAAGGTTTTAGTTTCCTTCTAATTATAAGGAACGACTGTGACTTTTTGTCACATGCTGTGTAGTACTGTGCACGTACGTATATAGAAAATATTTTTGTCAAGTCAGTGAGATTACTGTACGAGTCAGTGCAGTATTTGGAAGAAGTAAAGAACGAACGAAGTCAGATTGGAATGTTCGTCCTTAAAAGCACTGTCGAGTATTAGAGTATTCGAGTATTGACTCAGTGTAAGATGGATGAAGGAAGAAATCGCACGTGGCCTTATAGAAGTACTTTCCAGTCATTTATGTCTTTAGATTACCGGTTTTCACCACTATAAAGAGCCATCTCCAGATCAATTTGCTGCGCATTAGGGCCTTGTGTTCCCATTAACACCCACTATTGACAACACGTGGTCTTCCTGTGCAGCACGTTGGTTTGACGGTCGCCATTTGAAACGCTCTAAACCTGTACTCTAAAAACTTAAATGTGTTTGTGCCTGGAAAACAAAATTTTCAAAGGTTTGCAAAATGAAATAACCTCACTTTTGTTGTGGTGTAACATAACTCGTATTGAGGAACCATTGCTTTCAGAGAAGGTATGTATTCCAATCATGAGTGTAATAGTTATGAGAAAGCACTGTATGTTGGTTTCTGCAAAAAATTATTCATGCACTCCTTATCGTTAAACAAATTCAGTGAAGTATTTAATGATATCTACATCTACATCTACATGGATACTCTAAAAATCCCATTTAAGTGCCTGGCAGAGGGTTCATCGAACCACCTTCACAATTCTCTATTATTCCAATATCGTATAGCGAGCGGAAAGAATGAACACCTATATCTTTCCGTACGAGCTCTGATTTCCCTTATTTTATCGTCGTGATCGTTCCTCCCTATGTAGGTCGGTGTCAACAAAATATTTTCGCATTCGGAGGAGAAATTTGGTGATTGGAATTTAGTGAGAAGATTCCGTCACAACGAAAAACGCCTTTCTTTTAATGATTTCCAGCCCAAATCCTGTATCATTTCTGTGACAGTCTCTCCCATATTTCGCGATAATACAAAATGTGCTGCCTTTCTTTGAACTTTTTCCTTGTACTCCGTCAGTCCTATATGGTAAGGATCCCATACCGCGCAGCAGTATTCTAAAAGAGGACGGACAAGCGTAGTGTGGGCAGTCTCCTTAGTAGGTCTGTTACATTTTCTAAGTGTCCTGCCAATAAAATGCAGTCTTTGGTTAACCTTCCCCACAACATTTTCTATGTGTTCCTTCCAATTGAAGTTGTTCGTAAGTGTAATACCTAGGTATTTAGTTGAATTCACGGCTTTTAGATTAGACTGATTTATCGCGTAACCGAAGTTTAACGAGTTCCTTTTACCACACATGTGGATGACCTCACACTTTTCGTTATTCAGGGTCAACTGCCACTTTTCGCACTATTCAGATATTTTTTCTAAATCGTTTTGGAGTTTGTTTTGATCTTCTGATGACTTAATTAGTCGATAAACGACAGCGTCATCTGCAAACAACCGAAGACGGCTACTCAGATTGTCTCCAAAATCGTTTATATAGATAAGGAACAGCAAAGGGCCCATAACACTACCTTGGGGAACGCCAGAAATCACTTCTGTTTTAGTCGATGACTTTTCCGCCAATTACTGCGTAAATCAAATGATATCTTTCGTAGCTTCCGTTATAGGAATATAACATTTCCTTTCCATTAGTCAATGTTATTTTATACTGCTTGTACAATCAACCAGAGTACGGTAGCCCTTCGAAATTACCTAGTAACACTGAAATTTTTTCAATTACGCGTTATAGGCAGAACTCGGAGAGCTCGAAACAGATATCAGGTTTCAATTAAAACTCGACACTCAATCTGGCGGCTGTACTGTACGGGGTTCCCGTTGAAATTATGTGCATGATGATATTTTTCGGAGTGTATCAAGTTCCTACCACGCGCGGCATGAGATTACTACACGATAAAAGAAAAGGTCCATATGACCAACAGTGATGTAGCACAGACACTGGTGCCTCGTGTTACAAGTAATTTGACATGGACTGCAATACTCTGCGCGATGAACTTCTGGAAAAATGAAGAAAAAAAACTCAGAATCCTTGCGCTGTTCTCACTTCGGGGCTTCCACTAAATTCGACAGGCAGCGTCCGCATTAATGCTAACAAAACTGCTGTTCAACAAAATGTAATATCTATTCGCTGACATAAGTCTGCGGTCCTGCCTGTACTTCTGTACCAGGTCAGCCTGGAAGACAATGTACTTACAAGTCGGTCTTTAACTACGTACATGAAAACGTGATCAGAGGATGGAGGAACAAATTAGCAGAATCGAATATCAAATATGGAATGGGATAATCTCAAAACTGACTAGCATTTGCAAATGATTTAGAAATTCTGAGAGACCATGTACCAATGGCATACTTAAACGAACAGCACAGAAAGCAGTACTATAAGTCTCCTTCGAAGAAAAGACGGTAATGATAAAGAAAGAGACGGCCCCATCAGAATTAAGCACGAAGTACGGGTATTTATAAAGAACCGACATATTTAGTATCTAGCACAAATCGTCAAGACTAAATGAGAAAAGAAAAGAAGCTACTGAAGCAAGATTGCGGAAGATGGTCGCAGCATTCAACTCCACAAAGCAGCTGTAATACAAAATCACTCTATCCAAATGCAAAAAATCATCATTACAAGAACGCAAATAAGCGTCAGAAGCACTAATTTTAGAATCAGTAAAAGGAAAGAACAAATCATGAAAGAAAGAAAGAAACATTGCGAGGAAAAATGTCAGGAACTAAAACCACCTTAGAAACATTTAAATTAAAAAGTAACACAGAAATATAAAAACGTGTAGAAAAATTTCGAGATGAAATTAGCTACAGAACACCAATGTTCTACTGGAAAATCCAAAGAATGAACCGAGTGAGATGGTGCAGTGGGTAGTTCACTGGACTCGCATCCAGGAGGACGAAGGTTCAAATCATCTTCCGGCCATCCAGATTTAGGTTTTCCATGATACCCCTAAAGCGTACAACGCAAATACCGGAATGATTCTTTTGAAATGGTGCCGCCGTATTTCCTTCCCCAACTTTACCCTGTCCGAGCTTGTGTTCCGTCTCTAATGATCTCGTTGCCGACGGGACCTTAAACTGTAGTCCTCCTTTCCAAAGAATGAGTCCTAAGAAATTGACAATAGGAATTGTTCGTGATAGGAGATAGATGTAGAATGTAAAATTAATTCTGTAAACATTTTATAAGGCATGTGTTGCCACTTTATGTTCATTAAGGTCAGCCACTTTTAATGCAGGCTCCGTAGACCAGGCTTGAAAATGAACCTGTAAGGTTTGAAACTAATTGCCAAATATAAGTACTGCAACTGTTGACAGATTCAGTAACAAGAAATTAAAAGGCAAACTCAGTTGGGAACTTCACGAAGATATGGAAGAAATTAGTATAAACAATGAAGAAATAGAAAACATGACAAAATCGTGAAATGGCATTAAGAAGTGGAATAGTTTCCAAGGCAAAAAAGTTGCAAGTAAGCAGGGAAGAAAATGAACAGCAGAAAAGAGGAGATTGAACAGATGATGGCGTACTATAAAAATTGTAGAACTTATTTAACGGTTTAAATGCAGTCAGCTGCCCTCCGACGAAAGAAGAGAAGTTGGCGATTTGCAGGATATTTCACAGTTCTTGTCCGACGTTTTGACAAAGGGTGCATATAACTACTGTATGACCTATCATTATTATGCTGACTTGAGTTTTTAATATGTTTAGATTACAAGCAGGTTCAATAAAATCTGAAACCTATTACAATTTTAATTAGTACCCTCCTAAACAGGGCAATTTCAGCGGGCAAAGCGGAATCTTTCAGGGACTTTCTTATTCAACGGTTTTACCATCTAATATAGCAGGGCAGGCCGAGGAAACAAGGGTTTTAACGTCTTAGAGCCTTAAGCTGAATTTCCAGGGGTAAGAATACAAATTGAGAATATAATACTGCGCAGAGTCTCTGCCAGGGCAACACGTGAGAAGGACGAGTCCACTCTAGGTCTCGAAATAATGATATCTGTTTATCAAAAGTTCTGTATGATCGTCATGGAAACCGACTTACGGCCTGGACTGTAAGAGATCGCTTCCACTAGTAGAAGCTCTTGGAAACGCTATTAAATGTTCAGAAATACAGACCAGAAACGAATATTAGTAGACGCGACCGCCGACGGTGCGACGGTGGCTGGTAAGCTCAGAAGTGTCAACCGAGACCAGCGTCGATACGCAGTGCACATAATATTGTAATTTCTCCACCAAGGTACTGACGCAGCATTATTCTTACAGATATCAGAAGGTCGGCAAGCGACCTAGTACGTCGTACCATGAAAACAACGAAACAATGGTCAGGAAATTTACAAATGTTTCCATTCCCCTGGCAGCAGTTATTTCTGTCATGAATAGTCTAGTAGTACTCATGGGAGGTTTTCTTGTTGGATTATATCCGTTATCAGCTCCTGTTGAAGATCGCTATATAAAGATATCAACTCTGTGTGATTTCGAATGAGAAGAAAAGTATTTTTTGTGACAACGGGTCTTTGTAGTTCGTACGATGCTCCTCCGAACAATACGAGTCGTCCTTGCCCAGTACTTGTCCCTTTATTATATATTCACTTTTAAGATGCGAAAAGATCCCAACAAATTTCAACATTCCACCTGAAATTAATTAGTCCTAGTTTTCACCGTATAGACAGTTGCCTTTTCAGATAGAAATCTAATAGATTTAATTCCAAGGAACTTACAACTTCGTTTCACCACTGTCACGCTCCACCTCATCACGAGCTAGCTCTCAGGGCATCCATGGATATCTAAGTTCCTTGGAGATCAAGAGATCATAAACTGAAACTTCCTGGCGGATTAAAACCATATGGCGGATGGTCATTTCAACGTAATTTGCTTTACTAGTTATGAAAAACCCCACACTACTTTCTACAGGTCGAGCATCAACATGAGTGTGATGTGGTGTTATGAGCTAAAACATCGTTTGTCCTTATTTTATTGGCAGTAATCTGACTGAACGTACGTAAGAGAATTTCTCGAGATATATGTTATTCATGCAGTTAGAAGACCTGTCACCGACTATGAGTCAAATGATTTTTCGTCAGCGTGATGAATGTACTCCCCATATCTTCTCGCTGGAAACAATAAAATGGTTCAAATGGCTCTGACCACTATGAGACTTAACTTCTGAGGTCATCAGTCCCCTAGAACTTAGAAGTATTTAAACCTAACTAACCTAAGGACATCACACACATCCATGCCCGAGGCAGGATTCGAACCTGCGACCGTAGCGGTCGCGCAGTTTCAGACTGAAGCGCCTAGAACCACTCGGCCACACCGGCCGGCAATTATGAACTTATCCTACTTATGTCGTTGATCGCTTCGATCTCAAGGCATTCATCAGATATGCATAGTAGTATAGTTCAGCTTCCAGATGTCGTATTTAGGATAAGAACGAGTAAAAAGGAAGTAATTTCAAGTTAAAAATGGAATATGATGCATCCATTTCTATAGTTTATTATTTCAGTGGATAAAATATGTTAAAATTTGCAGAGTTTAATACTTTGCACCTTATTTCGGTTACACTTTTTTCCTTAAAATGAGTCTTTTACGTGCGTGTGAGTCGTGATTCAACTTACTGCAAGAACTAAACAGAAAATTCCATTTTAAATACATTCTTTTCTCTGTAATTTCTTGTCAGACCTACAAAATAGACACGTAATTGCAAAAATCTCATTAGGAACTATAATTATGGAGGCAACACACAGTGTACTGGAGAAGTGGAGAAAGGAGCTGAAGTCGAAGAGGAAAGTAGAGTTGAGTTTCATCTTATGTAGGAAAGATACGCAGCAGCGATATAAGAAGTAGACAACTGTATGGAACATACACCGAGGTGACAAAAATCATGGGGTACCTCGAAATGTCGTTACGGACTTCCTTTCGCCCGGTGTAGTGCAGCAAATTGACGTGGTACGGACTCAACAAGTCGTTGGAAGTTCCTTGCAGAAATATTGAACCATGCTCTCTCTACAGCCGTCCACAATTGCGAAAGTATCGCTGTTGCAGGGTTTTGTGCACGAACTGACCTCTCGATTATGTACCATAAATGTTCGATGGAAGTCATGTCGGGTAATCTGGGTGGCCAAATCATTCGCTGGAACTGCCCAGAATGTTTTTCAAAAAAATCGCGAACTGTGACTCGGTGACACGGTGCATGATCATCCATAAAAATTCTATTGTTGCCTGGGAACATGAAGTCCATGAATTGCTGCACATGGATATCAAGTAACTCAACATAACAATTTCCAGTCAATGATCGATTCAGTTGGACTAGAGAACTCAGTTTATTCCATGTTAACACGGCCCACGCCATTATGGAGCCACCACCGGTTTGCACAATGCCTTGTTGACATCTTTGGTCCATGGCATCGTGGGGTCTGTGCAACATTCGAACCCTACCATCAGCTCTTACCAAATGGAATCGGGACTCATCGGACCAGGCCATGGTTTTCCAGCCGCCTAGGGTCCAACCGATATGGTCACGAGTCCAGAAGAGGCGCTGCGATGTGCTGTTAAACAAAGACACTCGCGCCGGTAGTCTTATGCCATAACTCAATAACGCCACATTTCGCCGCACTGTTAGAACGGATACGTTCGTCGTACGTCATTCATTGATTTCTGCGGTTATTTCACTTAGTGTTGCTTGTCTGATAGCACTGACAACAGTACGTAAACGACGCTGCTCTCGGTCGTTAAGCTAAGGCCGTCGGCCACTGCGTTGTCTGTGGTGAGAGGTAGTACCTGAAATTTGGTATTCTCGGTATAGTCTTGAAACTGTCACTCTCGGAATATTGAATTCCCTAACGATTTCCGAAATAGAATGGCTCATGCGTCTAGCTGCAAGTACCATTTCGCCTTCAGTGACTGTTATTTCCAGTCCAGCGACCATAATGACGTCGAAAACCTTTTCGCATTAATCACGCAAGTGCAAATGATAGCTCCGCCAACGCACTGCCCTTTTACACCTTGTGTACTCGCTATTACCGTCATCTGTATATGTGCATATCGCTATCCCACGACTTTTGTCATCTCACTGTAATATTCAGGATGAAACAATAAATTTGGTTGAAACCAAACGGGTAGAAATACATCAGATAATATACAACTTACAGAGAGACAGGAGATGTTACTGTAAAAAAATATTTCAGAAAATGAATGTGAAACTAAGAGCAGAAGTGAAAAGCTTGTAACCGGTTAGGATAAAGTAATACCCTTACTAATAAAATTCACAACAAGGAAGAATTCACTATATACATTTTAAATGTCACAGTAAGCGTTTTCAATGAAGATAAAAAGTATCGTGCCGACGATTTTATTCAGAACTGTAGAGATACTTTTGTAGCACGTACAGGAGACAATGAGAAAGAAAGATATGTTGAAAGCTCATTAGAAGGGAAGACGGCAGAAAGTATGACGAACTTCAAAAGCTGTTTCTAAAATATTTTCAGACTTCAAGCAGACCAAGACTAAGAAATTCTGAATGGGTCATCAAATAAAGAGAAATGGGTTAAAATAATTTGGAACAAGTAATTAAAAAGGTTAATTGATGTGCACAGATTCTGAGGATAGTCAACAGAGACGGCTAATTTCATAAGAAAATTTCCAAAAAGTTAGTAGGAGACACGGTGAATGCACGCATCGTCTCCATTGACGTTTCCTTTTAGTATCAAGTTGGAGGGACTCTCAATTTAGAAATAAATATCTTCTTGCAACAACAGAGCAAATTCTATGTTAGAAATAGAAAGTTATCAGTTGAAATCAGTGACATACAATATAACAGACATAGTGGAGCATGGAGGAGGAGGAAAAAGAACGGAAAGTAACGCATATGACAAAAAACGATCAAGATCGCCAATCCTTTCCTAGCTAAAACCGAAGAATAATCATGGAAATATGATTCAGAAATCAAGAAAACTGTTACATCAATTTAGTGCACTTTACTGTGATTTAAAATCCACATGTTATTGAAGGCCTTAAAAGTAATCAAGTGGACATTAACACCACGAAGTTTAAAACTGTTGATGTCACTAACTTGTGGTTTGCTTGTTCGTTCAATACCTGTTTCTGAGTCCGCATAAACACATGGGGAAATGATTCCGTTAAAGAAAGTGATGTGGTTCACTACCGCGAGAATATCTTCACATTACTGTCATATTTCACTTAGCATCAGTGGCTATCCAAATAATTCTTTCGTGTCGTAGCACAATTCCATCAAACATTAGATGATTAAAAGGTTAGAACGTTGTTTCTTTTAGGAACATGACAAATTAAATGCAAACGATCGGTACTAGTTTAATTGTTTACGGAGGTATTAGTAGGTATTACCGGTTCCACAACGTCCTTCTCTCAGTAAAAGATAAACTGACACGAGTTTCCAATTCGTGCAGTGGCTATCAGACTCTTTACTTGTTCGTGTGAAGTTGTCATCGCGTGTTCCTGAACTCCCGTTCAAGGGAGGCAAGAACTGGTCAGGCTGGCGACGAGAGCTTTATCATCTGCAGCTCACGTTGTGCGGTTGCGTAACAGCCTGGATAATGTTGTTCGGTGTCTTTGGGAGCGCATCTGACACATGATCCCAGCAGAAACGAGAGCGCGGTCACTCTCAGCTGGCAAATATGTGTAACTAACACCGTCCACCCTCCCTCGTTAATTTTTCACGTTCAGTGCACGTGATATGTGAGGGGTATCGGATAATATGCCCGAACGCATCTCATTTGCGACGACACAGGGTTACAACGAGCAGTGTGAAATACGGTATCTCCGCTCACAGTTCCGTCAAAGTAAAGGGCCACGTGCGGTTTGTTGATGTAATTATTTCTGAACGGTAATTCGCGACGTAATGCCTATACGAGATTTATAATTCTCCACCATATGAAACAGATCGCTTCACGTTGTGTGGCTCGGTGGATTATTATTAAAGCGCCGCATTACGGGTCCAAAGGTCCCAAGTTTTGCTCTGTCCCTTTTAACTTCTTATACCACTGGCAGTGTTTGGTAATGTGAAAATGACGAGTCGCATCGCGGTTAGCAGTCCACTCTGAACTACAAGTCCTCCTATAACTGGCTAAGTAAGAACAAACGTAGGAGGAAGGGAATGGTATACCTCCTCTAACAGGACTACGCTCGGTACTGCACTGTTGCTCACACCAACTCTCGGGTTGATGGTGCGCACTTCATATGGGGTTTTGCACACGGCAGCACTGTTTTTCCAGACTGAAATCGCTGGAAATGCGTCAGTGTATGGTTTACGTTTCCTTTTAACATGCCATCGTCGTGGATGCTTGGCGAATGGCGCACCGTAATTTTCTCTTCCTACGATATTGCAGTGTCTGTGTTGTGAAGAAGTACGCTGCGATGTTCCTTACGCATCGTGCTTCTTAATAACACAAGCATTCCAATTTGGTAGTTATCAGGCGATACCAGGCATGCCACTTACAAATGTAACTGTCACATATGTACGGGATTACTATTAACTGGATGTATTGTATGAGTACAGATGTGACATAGGCTATGGACGACGACATATGGAAGGTTGGATCTGGCAGTGGGTCGTGCTAGGATGGCACAAATTTTCATTGCCGTCATTTCATTATACATTTTGACGTGGCTCTTTATTTGCAACTGCGAATACATCTCGTGTGTTGTTCCTACTCTTCCATTCCCGAATGGTGTAAAGGAAAAATGACTGACTAAATATGCCTTTACTCTTCCTTAGCCATCTTTCTTCCTTACAACACTCAGTGGCCAAACGTCATGGGAAGCACCGTAAAATTAGCTGGTCGTTGACTGCTGAAGCTTATTCGATGTATCTGTGTATGTACAGCCCCCAGAGATATGGGTTCCCAACCCCAGCAATGAAATCTGCGGCGATTTGTCATACTGTCGATCGTCGATAACACCAAGTGGCTGTGCTGAGGCGACATGACATCCGGTGAAAGCTCGGATACAAGCACTGTGGAACTGCAGCAGCACCCCCTATTTCCACATGATATTATCGGTAACATTTAGTATAGTGAGTCTTTTTACTTTGATTCCCTCTTTTTACTTGTACAATATGTAATCCGTAAGTTTAACGTCAGTACGCATCCCAAGCTCATGAAAAAGGCTGTGTATGTAACAGTGCGCTTCACAGTTCCAGCGGCGTGGTTTTTGGCTGTAATGGGTATGCACGCGTTACGGAACTGCAAGGGGGGAGAGAGGGGGCAACGTAGCTTCCGCAGTGCCGGTCCTAGCCATGTTCGTGGAATGTAGTTTTTTGCATGCGTTGTGCTTAACTGTATACCACTTCTTTCGAAGATTTTAAGTGTAAAATTACACTAATATCCTGCTCCCAAGCAATTCTATTTGATTTATTTTTACCGTTTCCTTTATTTTACAGAAAAAGCTTAACTATGGCCTTGCATCCCCTGGAAATAGGTTCTGTGACTGTTAAGTGAACTTCAAGAGCGCAAGTTTTCACAACCGTCTTTCGATGAGAAAGTTACAGTTAATAAAACGAGATCGTTCGACACCTGATATTCTATGTCAGCCAGGCGTAGGTAACAAAAAGAAATACTCTCACAGCTTTAATTCTGAAATGTTCGAACAGAAAAGTTGGTTTTGCGGTTGTCAAGTAAAAAGTGCATTGTTTTAATTTCCATGTTTGTTGCCGGCCGTTGTGGCCGAGCGGTTCTAGGCGCTTCAGTCCGGAACCGCGCAACTGCTACGGTCGCAGGTTCGAATCCTGCCTCGGGCACGGGTGTGTATGATGTCCTTAGGTTAGTTAGGTTTAAGTAGTTCTAAGTTCTAGGGGACTGATGACCTCAGATGTTAAGTCCTATAGTGCTCAGAGCCACTTGAACCACTCCATGTTTGCTGTTTGGAGGTAGTTTAACGTGCACAAAAGATGGTTTTAGAAACATGAACAAAATGAAAGAAAAACTAAAAAGCCCGAGAAGACAAAGAATGACGATAATAATATAGTTTCACTGTCACTTTTAGGAGCGATGAGTATTAAGAAGAGACTTAGTGAGGCATACAGATTTTCAGTCACTGAACATAATATAAGGGATAAAAAACGTGAGATTTTATCCAAAATAATAGACTGCATTTTCTTTTTTGAAATTCTGAAGCTCTCTTACGTTGACATGATGAAAAAGACGATTCAGTAAATCCCTGGGTATTTAGAGGATTAGAAATTTTTGCACTTAAATTAGATTCACATTTGAAGAATCACTTAGAAACCAGTGCAGTCTTCAAAGTTTCATCTAAGACTATACAGAATGAGATACTTGGCTGCCTGCTACAAAGGAGCTAAGGACGTAAATTAGAAAGGCTACCTTTGTAGATCTCACAACCGGTGACACAACAGATGTTTTGGAACACAGTTAAATGGTTCTTGTTCTATGATGCTATTGAATGGAGCAATATTTTAGCGTTTTGGGGGATACTTTATTTCAGAAAATCAAACTGCAGATTCATATGAAAACGTATTTTAAAATAACAGGATATAATCCTTAAAAGAGACGGGCAAAAACTGGTAACACACATTTGATACTGCAAATATCATGAAATGAAAAAAAAAAAAAAAAAAAAAAAAAAAACAAAAAACAAGAGTTCAAGCAAAAATCAAAGTAGTTTGTAGAAATGCACATTGCCATTCTCTGTTTTGCAAATCAACTTAATTTAATGATGAGAAATGTAAATGGTGTTACACTAACGCGAGAATATTTTTCTCTAACATTCTGACTACTGCAATATTCTTCTCAATATTAGGCAACGTTTATCCTTTCTCAAGAGGCATATGGACGTCAGCATTTCGCGTCCATCTTCTATGAGATGGAACTTCAACATACGGACTACAAACAGAGTTCATGAAAATTTGAAAACCTTTAAAAAACAGCCCTACTGATATGCAGTGAACATCAAATGCGAATCAAATCATTGCAGCAGCAGCAGCAGCAGCAGCAGGAATTTTAAAATATCTGACTGACAATAATGAACTCGGAAAGACTAAATGCATTCTCAGTGCATTCGATGGAGTATAATTTCCTCAGGTGTCATCCAGTGATCAGGGAGAAAATTATTGAACTTTATGCACAAATTGAAACAAGAAGAGTGAATTTCGTCTCTAAATGAACAGACTAACCTGTGCTGTAAAAACGAGGTTAAAGTAAGTAAAAATTATTTGAATTTGTTCTTTTAGGATTTTATCCAGTTTCTGAACAAATTTTCCTCTTATACTTCTTTGTTTGCTGTTGCACAATTTAAAAATGTTAAAAATTTTCTGGAGCAGCACCCTCGCTGATTTTAGCTACGAGCCGCCACTGGTACCATCCGTTCTTCAAACACTTGAAGTCGTCGTGCACGGCGGTTTCCGTGTGTTCTAAAATTGACTCTGCAATACTAAAGATCCACCCGACGCACTGTTGATCTCGGATACCGGCATTATTGCTGAAACTCCGATGCGCTATGACTCATGCGTCTTGCACCCATTACACAACAGTTAATCGTGAATGGTAATTGGGCCTTCCGAAGCCTGTTCGGTTGAAGAAAGAGTGATTATCACTCTAGTGTAAGAGTTTAACTAATTTCTTATATTATCTTTCATAATCACTTACTGAATAAATTTATTTAAATTCCTTCAATTGAAAGTGTTATAGATGTCTGAGTTTTTCCACAGATTTCTGAACACTGACCAAAGAATAAACCAGGTTGGTTTATTGTAAATGTTCCTTGATTTAATAATTGGATGTATCATCAATTTTAGCTCCTACTCCAGGTACTACTAATGAACGTCGAATACTTGATGCCCTAGTTAATACTCGAATTTCTGTATTTATAGGTTAAATTTTTTGATTATCTACATGCAATACTCAAAACCCATTGACTTCTAAATCTCTTTCTGGTTTTATGTATCAAATTCAACTTACACAAAATCTGAATATTCACAACTTCAATATCATTGTTGTCCAATTGTTTTAATTGTAATTATTGTATCTACTGAAACTTCAAGTAAGTAAAGCAGTTATAGTGATGGCAATAAAATAAAAATGAAGGTAATTGCAGCAATAACTGCTCAGATAGATTCGGTTAAGTGCCCATGAAGCATATGTATGTTTTTGGAGAGGGTCCGCCTTTAGCAAAACACAATTTTGTTTTTTAACCCCCCATGTTTCACTGCAGTTGCAACATCTTCAGTGGGCTTTTATTTTTCATCTGTTAAATATAAAGAGTGTTCTTTGCTATTTATATACATGTAGCTATTAGTTTTTAAATCGTAATTACAGATATTTGCAAAAACACATAAATTACGAATTCATACCTTTTTACCACATGGTGTGGTTTCTGATGTGTTGTGTTTCTACAGTGACCGTTTGTGTTTCTACAGTGACCGTTTTGTTGCACAGTTTGTCATCTGCAAGCACTTATATCTTAAAGTAGATAAACTGTTTAAGCCAAAATTACGATTTGAAAGCTTGTTGTTCCTATGCCTGAAATTATTTAATTCTATGTTTGTGTCTATTCACATAATGTTTTACTTACATTTTCCTTTTAATCATCTTCATCACCGTCAAACACTATATATTGAGTTGCCACTGTCACTGTAACTGTTTCACTGCTTTATCAGCTGTAAAGAAAAACATGGCGGGCAGTGGAACAATTGAAGGTGTAAAAACAAGATGGCTGACAGTGGAAGAGTTGAAGGTGTTCCTGGCGGTTGTTCTGAATCTTTGAGGTGTCTGTGATTTTGTATGTGTGTGTGTGTGTGTGTGTGTGAAAAGGGGGGGAGGAAGAGAGAGAGAGAGAGAGAGAGAGAGAGAGAGAGAGAGAGAGAGGTGACTGTAGGTTAAGGGATTTATTTTACTTTATTTTGTATTTTTTTTGTGTGGGGGGCGGGGTCTGGGATGGTAAGGGTGGGAGGGGGTAGGTGAGAGCTCTATTGGTTGGTCTTGTCTAATAATTCCTTGAGGGCAGCGAACAGAGTGCCATTGCAGAGAGCTGTGTATTCTTTTATCACTTGTTTGCCGTCCACTATGGCTTTTTGTATCTGATAATTTTCTTCAATTATTAGTTTTTGTGGGGGGCTGTTGCTGCATTTGAGAATTTTCAAATCCGTATTGATGTTTGTTGGGTTATGTTTCTTGCCCATTAGGTATTCAGCAAATGTGGAATGACAGCTGTTACTTTTTAATGCTCCTCTGTGTTCTGTGTATCTGGTATTAAAGTTTCTGCTTGTCTGCCCTTTATAAACTGCTTTGTAGTCCTGGCTAGTGGGCGCCGGATTAGTACATGGGCGGCGAGTGGGTAAGGTAGTCGCGTCTTGTCAGTCTTCTCTGCGTAAACAAACCTATTGCTCGCAGGAGTCACAGATGGTGCTATGAATATGGACTCAGCTGAGGATAGAGAAAATTCTAGTGTAAATTGTGTGCCATTAGAATCCCAATGGGAGCTGCACTGACATTTTGTGCGTACTAGAGAGCGTGCTAATACGCTTAGTATGCCGACATTCTGTCGCACCAAAAGATATAACGTTGAGCGACACTACAGTTCCAAACACTGTGACGGGTGTAACAGTGTTCAAGGAGCCAAGCGCCTGCAATAAAGTGAACAGTTTAAATAATCCTTCGGCAATGAGGTAAGCTCGGTTATCTTGATTAATCTTACATAAATTATTATTCAAGTTATATTACAATTGGATTTATCTGACACTTTTATTTCTAGGAATTTTAAGCTACTAATGAAGGTGCAGTGACGGCGAGCTTTAAAACTGCCCATTTAATTGTTTGTGATCTTCAACGATTCTCTACTGGCCACTGCGCCGTCTGTGAAAGAATGTCTCAACACTGCTAGTGATTTTGTATGTCCTCTAAGTACGATACAGTTTCATGCAATTCGTCTGTCTCGACACACAATTACACGCCGTAAAGGATACCTTAGTGCACATGCTGAACAACAGCTAACGGTGAGAGGACAACAATTCTTTGCATATTCTCTGTGCCTTGATGAAAATACTTAAGTTACTGATAAAGCATAATCGGCTACGTTCCTCTGAGGGGTTGATATAGATTTAAATATCACAAAAGGGCTTCTTCATTTAGTCCACATGAGAGACACACGTACCGACGAAGATATATTTAGTGCTGTTCAACATGCTGTTAGACAGTTGATTCTGACCTGGAGTAAGTTCGTTTCCGTCGCCACTGATGGGCCCCAAATGTGGCTGGCTGTACGGTGGGATTTGAGAGACGTCTGAAAACTAAAGAGCCCAGGACAGGACAGCAGTTAAATCTCAGTGCATTTTGCAATTCATCAAGAGGTACTTTGTGCGAAGACTGTGCAATTTGAGAGGGTTATGAATGTCGTTGTTAGGACTATAAATTTCATACGGTCTCCTGGGCTAATTCACAGACAATTTCGAGAGTGAATGGATTCACTGCAGTCTGACGTAAAAGATATCCTATTTTTGGCAGGTAAGATGGCTGAGTAGGGGTAAAATCCTTGAACGTTTCCTCCTTTTGCTTAAACAAGTAAATCGTTCTGCGGATATGAAAGAAAGATCGGTTGTTGAGGTCTCTACCCCTCAGTGAGTTGTTAACCTAGCATTTGTTACCGACATGAGTCATTTGAATGGTCTCAATGCTTTGTTGCAGGGAAAAGTTCTGTTAATTGTACACTATTTTCTAAAATTCATGCAATGCAAATGAAAGTAGAGATACGGAGAGGTTAGTTCCAGGACAGCAACTTCACGCATTTTCTGAATGTGACGGGATTCGCAGCGAGCATTAATAATGAAACGATTCGAGGATTAGAGATCACTTGAGCGAGATTTTGATATCTTCATGTCCACATGCTCAGTGGACGTGAAAACTGTGTCTGCAGAAGTGCAATTAGTATTTGCAGATCTGCGACGTGTCCACTTCATAAAGAAGAAGTTTAGAATGGCGAATGAGATCATTCAGTTCTATTCTTGCTTTCCACCGTATAGGTTTTCTGAACTCAATGCAAAAGCAGCAACAGTAATCTGTATGTTTAGCTCTACTTACTTAAGTGAACAACTTTTCTAGGGCTTAAAGATTTGCAAATCAAACCATAGATCACAAATGACAGGTAGTCATCTGAGCGCCGTTCTCCGAACGCACATCACATGTAGTATTTATCCGGACATTCCTTCGCTTGCAGCAAAACATGGGAAATATGGATCACAACACATATAAATGTAATATAGCGAGGTCTGCATTTTTGTATGTGTTGTTATCATACACACATCAAAAAACATTTATCACCTCGGTTCCGAGAGTTTCGTAACCTGTACCGAAAATTGGAATAGAGATAAACATAAACATCATTTGCGCCCTTTTTATTGCTCATGAGAACCACACATTGCATGTTGTACCACCATACAGCGAGACCTTCAGAGGTGGTGGTCCAGATTGCTGTACACACCGGTACCTCTAATAACGAGTGACACGTCCTGCTGCATTGATGCATGCCTGTATTCATCGTGGCATACTATCCACAAGTTCATCAAGGCACTGCTGGTCCAGACTGTCCCACTCCTCAATGGCGATTCGGCATAGTTACCTCAGAGTGGTTGGTGGGTCACTCCGTCTACAAACAGTCCTTTTCAGTCTATTCCAGGCATGTTCTGTAGGGTTCATATCTGTAGCACATGCTCACCACTCTAGTGTCGTTATCCTGAAGGAAGTCTTTCACAAGATGTGGACGATGGGGGTGCGAATTGTCGTCCATGAAGACGAATGCCACTCCAATGTGCTGCCAATATGGTTGCTCTATCGGTAGGAGGGTGGCATTCACATATTGTAGAGCCGTTACGGCGCCTACCATGACCACTAGTGGCGTATGTCGGCCGGCCAAAATGCCACGCCAAAACAGCATGGAACCTCCACCTTGCTGCACTAGCTGGACAGTGTGTCAATGGCGTTCATCATGACCAGGTTGCCTTTAAACACGTCTCCGAAGATTGTCAGGTTGAAGGCATATGCGAGAGACATCGGTGAAGAGAACGTGATGCCAATATTGAGCGGTCCATTCGACATGTTGTTGTGCCCATCTGTACCACGCTGCATGGTGTCGTGGTTGCAAAGATGGACCTCGTCATGGACGTTGGGAGTTAAGTTGCACATCATGCAGCCTATTGCGCACGGTTTGAGTCGTAACACGACGTTCTGTGGCCGCACGAAAAGCATTATTCAACATGGTGGCGTTGCTGTCAGGGTTCCTCCGAGCCATAATCCGTAGGTAGCGGTCATCCACTGCAGTAGTAGCCCTTTGGCGGCCTGAGCGAGGCATGTCATCGACAGTTCCTGTCTCTCTGTATCTCCTCCATGTTCGAACAACACTGCTTTGGTTCACTCCGAGACGTCTGGACACTTCCCTTATTGAGAGCCCTTCCTGGCACAAAGTAACACTGCGGACGCGATGGAACCACGGTATTGACCGTCTAGGCATGGTTGAATTACCGACAACAAGAGTCACGTACCTCCTTCCTGGATGAATGAGTGGAACTGATCGGCTGTTGGACCCCCTCCGTCTAATAGGCGTTGCTCATGCATTGTTGTTTACATCTTTGGGCGGGTTTAGTGACTGCTGAACAGTCAAAGGAACTGTGTCTGTGATACAATATCCATAATCAACGTTTACCCTCAGCAGTTCTGGGAACCGAGATGATGCAAAACTTTTTTTGATGTGTGTATATTTCTTTCTTTCTTTGGGCCTTGTCCCACCTCACGTGGAGTCGGCCGTGTTATTACGGATTGGGCAGTGTTAGGTGCAGAGAGTGGCCAGATGCCCTTCCTGCCACCACCGCGAACCCCCTGGGATGTAAGTAGTGTACCTCAGCTGTCTGCATCTAGTGTAAGCCATGAAATAGTGAGAACGTTTTCGAATATCTGTGAGTCGTGTAACTGAGGCGGGACATGGGGACCATCCCAGTATTCACCTAGCAGGATGTGGAAAACGGCCTAAAAACAACATCCAGGCTGGTCGGCATACAGACCCACGTCGTTAATGGGCCAGGCAGATTCGATCTGGGGCCGGTGAGCCTACCCGAGTCCAGGAAACAGCGCATTAGTGCTCTCGGCTACCCTGGCGGGTAGCTAGTGTTTTTAGCTGTTCTGGTTTAACGAAAGTCGGACGGACGCCTCGGCCACTCAGTGTATCGCAAATTGATGCACACTGATTTTTACCTTGGCGCCCAGAATTTTCACCATCCAGTGCAGAAGAGAGCAGCTTTAAATACGGTGATACACATACGAAAAACTGACGAGGAACACTTCCATTCCGTAGTTAATAATCTGAAGTATATGTTCCGAAAGAATGTCTTGGGGTCACGTGATATCAAGTCAGCATTCTCCAAGAAAGGAAACGTGAAAATGTTGAACATTCGCGTGATGAGCCACTGGCTACATTCCTTCCCTTTTGCTGAGCTACATCCAACAAAATAGGAACAGTTCTGGGAAAGACGAGGTATCAAATGTATTTTCCGATCTCCTAAGAAGATAAGGGAGATACTAAGCCCTGTTAAGGACAGTCTCGGCCTCAGGACTCCTCACCAAAATGCGAGTGCGTCTCCGACCGCTGTGCAGAACATCCGCGACATTTTAAAAATCGATAACTGATGAAATCTGCAGTTGCTGAGCACAGCCTCACAAACAAACTCAAAATACCGTTTGAAGAAACGAAAGTTCTGTCCCAGGCTTCCACATAATGGGATCCTATAATTAAGGAGACTGTAGAAATAAGAATGTGTGATAACTTTGACGGCGGATATAATCTTAGAGGTACACAGAAGCGAGCTCTCTACGCAGAGAAGAACCAGAGATCCTCGTCACAATGTTTACGCTACTGTGGGAATGGTGGCGCCACTAGAGCAGATGTGGACACCATCTGCTACAGCATAACTATGTTGTGTGTGGACTATATAAGTCCACCATAGTAGCAATTCTGACGATCTGCTGTTCCTGACGAAGACGACGGCGCAAATCTTCGAAAGCTCGAGGTTTTACCCTGAATTGATGTGGCAAGAATTCCGAGAACGTTTTATACAATAATGAATATAACAATTCCACCAAGTGAGTTAGTACATCCAATTCTTGATCATACGTTTTACGATGTATATGTATCTGAATAGTCAGAATATTGGCATAGTATATGTGGTAATGCTATGTGATGTTGAGGGAAGATAGTTACACCTACCCCTAGATATGTAATTGTGAACTTAATTTATAATCTGTATCATTTATAGTTAACTGTGTCAATACAGGGCTTTCATGGAACAAAATTTCTACAAATTAAACTCCTACAAACGATACCAAATGGGAATGTGCTACAACATAGTTCATGAAGGACAATACCAAGTGATGTTTACTAATACTAGTCCTGTTAACCCTCCAACTATGAACAAGAAGATAAATGCAAGAGTTCATAATAATGGAGGATTAACCTTGAATTATGACTTGTATGATGTTGATGATCATCCAAATACCATAATTACTGTTGGTACAGCAATCATTATTGTTGCTGCTGTGAATATTTAAGTTTTGGTCAGTTAATGATATAGTAATAACATCAGCTAAAACTGGAAGTGATAGAAGAGACAAGAGCTGCAATGGAAACTGATCATGCAACTAATAATGTTTAATCTATACTTATTCTTTCTGATTGCATATTAATTGCTGTAGTAATAAAATTTCCTGCTCATAGAATAGATGAAACATCTGCTAAGTGTAATGAGAAAGCAATGGGTTATTAAGTGTATGTCTTATACCAGAGCAATTATC
The DNA here is from genome assembly GCF_021461395.2 of Schistocerca americana. Taxonomy (NCBI): domain Eukaryota; kingdom Metazoa; phylum Arthropoda; class Insecta; order Orthoptera; family Acrididae; genus Schistocerca; species Schistocerca americana. The sequence continues at coordinate 631,978,188 of NC_060130.1, forward strand.
TACTGTAGAAGATGTAAGAAGGGAGTCAATGATGGACATAAAAGTAAATAAAAAACTGTATTATTTATTTCAGGAAACTCTGTACCTGGTGCACTAGTTATTACTGGCACAAGTCAATTACTAGTTAAACCAATTACGATTGGCCTTAATATAAAGAAAATTACTACAAATGCATCAGCTGTAATAATTATATTACAACTATCATCATCTCCTATTTTGAAGGTTATTAGTTTCTTTCATTTAAGCTCAAAATATAGTGTAATTAGATTCTCCATGGAAAATAATCCTAGTGTTGAGATTGTGTCAGTTACAGGTAAAATAATTCTTTACTTTGATATTTAATTCTTACTGATCATGAATTTTCTGTATCAGATATAATAAGGACTGAAATCTGATTTGTATGTAATAGTGTCATGTACTGTGATCTCTCTGATTTCCTTGGAGTGACAGATAGACAGTATGCTTCCAGACGTTGTTAATTCGTTGTTTATATTTTCAGCACAGTATTTCGATACCTGACCCAGCTATCTTCTTCAGGTGCTGTGATTTTGATGTCATGTGTATTCAGTTCCTGGCCTACAATGAGACTCTGAACTTTTGTTGGTCTCACATCGCTATTTATACCTGAGTTCTAATTCCAGTGCTCGCTATAACCTTTGATGCCCTGTTCTTTCTCAGAGTTCGCAATTATTCCAAGAAACGCAGATTCTCTCAGCATTTTTCTATTCTGGTGGATGTGATGACCACCGACATTCTAGTAAATTGACAGCCAATTCGCAAGTGTTACGTAAATTGAATCCTCCATTACTGTTTATTATATTTTCTGATATCTTTATTTCTGTAGTTTCCTCAATAATGCTGCCCCACAAACTTGGCATACACACCAAAACACTGATCTCATTTAATTTCATGATTATATTCGAGAGAGTGATCAATGACAGCAAATTTGCTTGTTTGTTTTAGCTGGGTATATTGCTAATGATCCTTGTATCTCTCTTCAACTGTTCTCATAGTCTTCCACATGTTTGACAAGCCATATTCACATGAAGTGTCATACACACCCAACTTTCAGAGAACAAGATCTTTCTTAAATTATCAGCAATACGTTTATTTTGCTTTTATTTAACTTTTTAGGAAAAAATAGCTTATTTTTTAGCAGATAAGCTGCAAAAATAATAAAGGTAAATTTTTTTAAATTATGAATATGGTAGTGAGTGTTAAACTAATTATATTTAAGATTATGTTTTATTTACATATTTTTATTTTTGATTTTGTAAATATTTACGATTTTGATAAATTTATTAACTTTAGTATTTAAATTATTGTAAAAGAGATGAAATGCAAGTATTTATTTGATCATAATGGTTGTTATTGTTATGTAATATAAAACCCAAAGATGGTTGATATCTTCCTGTTTATAAAAAAAGTCTTCTAAATAATACTTTGAGGTGTGCCATACTCAGTGACAAAGTTTCGAAGAGCCTAAGTATGTTCACCAATCAGAAGTTGAATAATAATTATTTTCTTAGCTGGTGAGAGGAATGAAACACTTGATCAAATATCAACTGCCTCTTAATAAGTTTTAGATTTTAACTTTTGAGGCAAAAGCCTTATATGTTTCTTCATGACAAAGAGACTCCATAGTGTTCGATATTGGAATTTCATATAATTTTTTAAACCTGCCTATATTTAATAATAATGTTTATTTGCAGTGATATGAGGAATAGGAAAACGCTTCATGATTAAATCAATAATTTATATTTATCACGATGTGTAAGTTATGGACATAATATTAAGTTACCTTAGATATAATTGTTTTTGGGAGTACATATCAAGAAAACAGGCTGCAAAATCGATGTTGAATTTAGGAAACCTTCAGGTGTAGAGGCCCAATAATTATATCTGTTTGACCTTGAATTCTTTCATTATTTGCATGCAGACTAGAAGAAGCTGGGTCAGTTTGCACTGTAAGCTGTACATACCAAGATTACCACAAAAGGACCAATTGGATAAACCTTTTTTACAGTGTTGATTAAAATTAATTATATGCTATTTTGACAGATTAATGCATCAAATTTAGAAAACGATGTATGAAGATTTTTAATAAAAATTGCACTGATGTTGTATGATTTATTTATATTTCTTTTAAATTTTCTACTTTAGTTATTTGTGTTTTAATTTTATGTAACTATTTCAATTTTGTTTGAATTATGTTCGGATTAGACAGGGGCTTAATAAGGTAGGTTCTGTCAGTGTTTCTCAATTTTTACTGATGCAATTAAATTCGTTTGTAACGATGAATCTACCACCATTTTTTCAAAGAATTTTATTTATTATTTTCTCTTTTTTCTAATTTCATGTTTTCTTTAATTGTTTCTGTAATTTATATCATGTACATCTTTCTAGGCTCAATCTGAGCTGTTGCTCCGACTATTTTACATGAAATGAAATGCGTGATTTCCTAAGGAACCAAACTGCTTAGGTCATCGATCCCTAGACTTACACACTACTGAAACTAACTTACGCTAATTTATGCTATCAACAACACACACACACCCATGCCTGAGGGAGGACCCGCGTGAGGGCCCGTGCAGTCCATGACATAATGCGTCAAACTGCATGGCCACTCTGTGTGGCAGCCTATTTTACATGAATCTAGATTAGCTATAGTTTCATTATTTGTAAATATTTTAAATGGTAGATTTAAATTCTTTCATTTTATATATTATCAGATTTATTGTTGATTTATTGTAAGAACTAATGAAAACCCTCCTCATTTTGTTGAGGAGAGTCTGAATTAGTTTCAGGGTTCAATACTGAATAGGAATCAGTTTAAATTTTTTTGGTGGAATATACTAGGGTTTTTTGATACTATTCATTTTGGATTTGAAACTTTTAAGATGTGATTTTTATTATTATACTTATTGTTAATCTTCTTACTATATCCTTTACCTCCTATTATATCCTTTTACTGTGTTTATATTTTGATATGTTAATACACTCCTGGAAATTGAAATAAGAACACCGTGAATTCATTGTCCCAGGAAGGGGAAACTTTATTGACACATTCCTGGGGTCAGATACATCACATGATCACACTGACAGAACCACAGGCACATAGACACAGGCAACGGAGCATGCACAATGTCAGCACTAGTACAGTGTATATCCACCTTTCGCAGCAATGCGGGCTGCTATTCTCCCATGGAGACGATCGTAGAGATGCTGGATGTAGTCCTGTGGAACGGCTTGCCATGCCATTTCCACCTGGCGCCTCAGTTGGACCAGCGTTCGTGCTGGACGTGCAGACCGCGTGAGACGACGCTTCATCCAGTCCCAAACATGCTCAATGGGGGACAGATCCGGAGATCTTGCTGGCCAGGGTAGTTGACTTACACCTTCTAGAGCACGTTGGGTGGCACGGGATACATGCGGACGTGCATCGTCCTGTTGGAACAGCAAGTTCCCTTGCCGGTCTAGGAATGGTAGAACGATGGGTTCGATGACGGTTTGGATGTACTGTGCACTATTCAGTGTCCCCTCGACGATCACCAGTGGTGTACGGCCAGTGTAGGAGATCGCTCCCCACACCATGATGCCGAGTGTTGGCCCTGTGTGCCTCGGTCGTATGCAGTCCTGATTGTGGCGCTCACCTGCACGGTGCCAAACACGCATACGACCATCATTGGCACCAAGGCAGAAGCGACTCTCATCGCTGAAGACGACACATCTCCATTTGTACCTCCATTCACGCCTGTCGCGACACCACTGGAGGCAGGCTGCACGATGTTGGGGCGTGAGCAGAAGACGGCCTAACGGTGTGCGGGACCGTAGCCCAGCTTCATGGAGACGGTTGCGAATGGTCCTCGCCGATACCCCAGGAGCAACAGTGTCCCTAATTTGCTGGGAAGTGGCGGTGCGGTCCCCTACGGCACTGCGTAGGATCCTACGGTCTTGGCGTGCATCCGTGCGTCGCTGCGGTCCGGTCCCAGGTCGACGGGCACGTGCACCTTCCGCCGACCACTGGCGACAACATCGATGTACTGTGGAGACCTCACGCCCCACGTGTTGAGCAATTCGGCGGTACGTCCACCCGGCCTCCCGCATGCCCACTATACGGCCTCGCTCAAAGTCCGTCAACTGCACATACGGTTCACGTCCACGCTGTCGCGGCATGCTACCAGTGTTAAATACTGCGATGGGGCTCCGTATGCCACGGCAAACTGGCTGACACTGACGGCGGCGGTGCACAAATGCTGCGCAGCTAGCGCCATTCGACGGCCAACACCGCGGTTCCTGGTGTGTCCGCTGTGCCGTGCGTGTGATCATTGCTTGTACAGCCCTCTCGCAGTGTCCGGAGCAAGTATGGTGGGTCTGACACACCGGTGTCAATGTGTTCTTTTTTCCATTTCCAGGAGTGTATATGTATGGAAAGATGCGTGTTTTACCTTGGTGTTCAAACTATTTATTTTCTTTATTGGTTTAAATATTTTATTTATTTAATTTGTTTAGAGAATTTTTTAGTATAAAACGCTAATAGAATAGTTGTACTTCTACTTTAACATTTTCGAAAGACACCCATTTTCTAAGCTATTTAATTCAGCTTTAATTTAAGCCCTTAATTAATTTATCTCATGCATTTGCTACATGCACATTAATTGTGAACTACATAAAATTATTGTTAAAATCTGTCCAGTGAGAATGTAGGATGCTTTATCTCTTCATTTAACAATTTATGTCAATAAACATACCCCTACTACCAGAATTCAAACCATGACTTGACTAAATACCTTAGAATGTTGTGATTCTTCAACTTCTGCCAGCATATTTCTTGCTCAAACAGTCCATGGGTGTACTGCCAGTCCATAGTGTCCAACAGCCCCATTGGACACTATGGACTGGCAGTATACCCATGGACTGTTCGACCTTGGAATGTTGTTTTATTATAAAATGTTAAAATTATTAGACTTACAATGACAGAAATAAGCAAAGCACATCCTAATTTATTTGGAACTGATCATAAAATAGTGCATGTAATTAAGAAGTGAGTCCTTAAATATGAGTGAGTCCTTGAAAGTAAAATAAGATTGGAATGCAATTTTTTCAGTATCTTAGTACAGTCTTAAAAGAGTATTTGATCAGGTTTGGTGTAAAAAGAAAAGAATCACAGTTGTAGCTACAAAATTAAATGTGAAAAATCTATGAAATTTTGCGTTATCTATGCTGACCTCTTCAAACTCACCAAACTAAATCTGTTACTAAATATGGGCCTGCCGATAATAGATTTCAAATTACTCCTATTCCTCAGAAGGATATTTGATGTCATGGTAGACCATATACTATAAATGCAGTTGCTTTAACAAAGAATAGGATAAGTGTTCCAGTTATTCGTGTGTGCATGTACACAAAGGAATTAAAATTTTCTTGTCCTATATACAAATACATTCAAATAAAAACTATAGAAGGTACAATTGCATGAAGATTGGAACAATTCAGACAATGTTTACGTCTTGACATACATAAAATACATTTATAAATGCTATTTCAATATTTGAGGTGTGATGTATAGCCAAAAATAATCCAGTTACAATTGGAATTATTAAACAAAATCCCAATAATAGTGCAAAATTGCATGAAGTTGATATATTTGTGGGTGCTGGTAAATCAAATACAGATCTCTTAAGAATTTTAATTAAAGTATGTTTTTAACATAAGATTTCATTCATTAATGTACTTATCTTTTTATGGCTATATACTTGATTAATATTTACAATTTGAACTATTAATGATAATGCTAGAAACACATGAATTACGTGTCTGCTTCCTGTGTCTTTCATTAGCATCGCCAATCCCTCTGTTTTATGTTTTAAATTTCCAAAATTTTCCGCCGTTTTACAATTTAAGTCACCCTTTTATCGCCTGCTTGTTTGTTTCTTATTTTCCTATGTTTTAAAAATTCTGTAGGCTGAAGAGCAGTGTACCAAGCTTTATTGAATCTAAATTCAATAAAGTAAAAAAATAATAGGCTATATAAACAACTTTATGAGTGTTAGCATATTGAGTATTTTCACAAAGAATGATTATTGAAGGTTGGCAGTGGAACAAGTTTCTGTAAATTTGTATTTATGATACCAATAATTCACGAACGTTTGGAAGGACTGAAGAGAAAAACGAATGTCAGATGACAAGGCAACTCAAGTTAATCCACTACAATATTATCTCAGAAGAAATATAAGTTTACTGTGAAGTGGTTTCACAGATTGTCTCTTCCAAGAAAACTGGACTGTATAACGCTGAAAGGAAAAATTGGTTATGAAACAGAGATATAGGATTCCTTTGATTTTAGAGTCTCGTAGTAGACATCACATTAAATTGGAAGAAATATCCATCAGAAAGTGTGACGAAAGGAGGCAGTCTACAACAACATAATATAGACAACAAACACATGACTTGAAGCTCATCAGTCACAAGAAATCAGTTTCTCTGTTCTGTAGTGAATTCACTGTGCCCACCACAATTTGCTCAACAGTTTCAAAAAGACTGGTGACATGCACAAGCAAACATACAAAAAGCGTCATTCACATATGTAAAAACGTGAGTCATCATATACAGCTTATCCTAAATAGAGGTATTGTGGGATTGACTGAAGCTTCTCGCTGATCCCACAAACCGTAAATATAGTATGCGCTGTGTAGAAGCGAACAAATGTGGACCACACAGAAAAAAAATTACAAATGGACTGGAATTTCCTAGTCCTTTAATGACATCTAACGGCGACACGCTGCTATGTATTCATGTTGGCAGAAATCGCCAGCAGATGACACTAGCAACGTGTGCTACAGCAGTAACTGTGCTCTGCCTTTGTCACTTCACTGGATTCCGATTTGGCAGATAGTTATAAGAAAACATACTAAACGGGAACTGAATAAATGCAGTGGAAGACAAGTATTTGAAAAAAAAAAAAAAACAATGTGTATCATAGTCAGCCGGGGTGACCAAGCGGTTAAAGGCACTACAGTCTGGAACCACGAGACCACTACGGTCGCAGGTTCTAATCCTGCCTTGGGCATGGATGTGTGTGATGTCCTTACGTTAGTTAGGTTTAAGTAGTTCTAAGTTCTAGGGGACTGATGACCTTAGCAGTTAAGTCCCATACTGCTCAGAGGCATTTGAACCATTTTTTTTGTGTATCATAAAGGTAGCTGACAATAGGTAATGAATATTGTTTTATCGCTGAGGGATTTTGGAAAAGTCATTGTAATCAACATTTGTAGCAGCACAGCATCTCAGCAGCACGATCTATTGTTGAGTGGGACACAATCCATAACCGTCTAAACTAGCTCATTCTAGACGATTTCAATGTGATTGACAGGGTACTGTCAAACTTGGGAATTGAAAGCATCCTATCAGATGAAGGTATTGCCTCAGATGTTATTAACGCAGAAGTCGCCGCTCCTGAGATGGTTATGTGCAAAAATATGTGATGTGGTCCCACTTTTTGTTTTCTAAAATGCCAAATGTATTCAGAGAGTCATATATTTCTTGAAAGAAGTGTAGATTGGTTTCTACAGCTTGATGAAAAATTCATCTAAAACTCAAACAGCATGTTCTTTGTTCTTCATTTGCTTTAGAAGCAACTTTATGTGGTTTACATGTTGAGTAATCTAACAAGGGTGATTACTGAAGATTGGCTGTGGAATAATTTTCTGTAGACTTCTGTTAATTAAACATACTTTTTACAAGCGTTTGGAGGGATTGAGGACAAAACAAGTGACGAATGACAAGGCAGGTCAAATTTATGCTGTAAAATATCAACTCAGAAGAAAGATAACAGTTTATTTGGAAATAACTTTACAAATATTGTATCCTACAAAATAATCAGACTGAATAATACCATAATACGCAATGGTTTATTAGAGTGAAATACAGTAACTGTGATTTTAGAGTCTCATATTAGTAATAACCACATTAAACCGCTAGGAAGGAATACTGAATTGGAGACGATGTGCATGAGAAGAGGAGACCTGTAGAAGATAGTATCCTGGTGAATGAAAACCTCAAGGAGAAGAAATTTACCAATTACTATGTCCTCAGGAGGACAATCTTGTATTTGATTATCAGTATGGCTGGCAGTCAGCAATGGCAGTGAAACAGAGATAAAGAATGAAAGGGGCGGCCGCCAAGATGCAGTTAAGCTGAGAAATGTGATGGGAACGAAAGAATGGTACCAAAGAAAGGCATAGGATGGTGCAAAAATTATAAATTAACAATTTAGTAGACTTATTTCACACACACAACAAGCACTTTCTATTCTAAAATTATCCACATTCGAGGATAATGAAGGGCTAAAAGATAGCTTAATTGATACCAATAGCAAGCAATGGTAAACTGCATAGGGGGCATGCCTGCAGCTGGAAGGAAACTACAGAGGAGTGTAAGCTGTCTCAAGAAATATTTGCAGATACTAAACCTGACTGGCAAGCTACTGTGGAGGGGCAAAATAAGAACCAAATGTTCTTTCTTTTGGAAGCTATCTGCTTACCAGGAATCGATTTGACGATGTAGAACATTGCTTTCGCATGCCTAAGCACATTTTCTTTCTTTTACAGGAGACTTTGATTAATGAGACCGTTCCAAATATTTTAGCAAATCGTGAAACGTTGAATAAAAAAGATGACAAAAAGTGGTGAGATGGAACTAAGTACATCATTGCTGTGCAACAATTTATCACAAAGTTGAACAAGTACCAGCTGCGTCCAAATCACAAACAGGAGGCATTCTGCGCTTTTGTAGGCAGAAAAGAGAAGCTGTTGCCGTCTCAGTTCAAAGGAGAATGTGCGAATAACGACAGGCAAAGGTTAGTAGAGATTTGTGTGTGTGTGTGTGTGTGTGTGTGTGTGTGTGTGTGTGTGTGTGTGTGTTTGGAAAGATCTATGCGCAAAGCGTATTACAGCTACCAGCATCAAACCATAGGAAATGATCTAAGAACCTGAGAAAATTCTGATGCTATGTAAACCCTCCATATGGGTCTAAGTGTTCCACCCAGTTACTTGTTGACCAGTCTGGTGGGCCACTCGGGGTCAGCAAATGAATGCTGAAATGTTACATTTCAAGTTCAAGAAGTCGTTTACTCAAGTGAATCATACAGGCGTAATAGTATTTGACCATCAGACAGACTCCCATGTGGACAACATAGTAAGAAGCATCCCTGGCATAGAGAAACAACGGAAAGATTTGAAAGTAAATGAATCATCAGATCCGGATGGAATCCCGTTTCGGTTTATCCATTGTAGGCTGTAAAAGAAGGTACGAGAACAGGGAATAAGTGCAGTGATATGAGAGTGATTCGAAGACTTCGTAAGTTGTAGAATGCTATATGTGGTCCTCGATGGCGAATGTTCATCAGAGACAAGGGTATCATCAGAAGTGCCACAGGGAAGTGTGACAGGACCGACACTATTCTGTTTATACACATACGATCTGGCGGACAGAGTGGGCAGCAGGCTGCGGTTGTCTACTGAAGATGCTGTGGTGTCGATGTTGAGCGACTGTAGGAAAATTTAAGATGACTTAGATACCATTTGTAGTTGGGGTGATGAATGGCAGCAAGCTCTACATGTAGAAAAATGTAACTTATTATGGATCTCTAGGAAAAACAAAGCTGTAACGTCCAGATATAGGACAAATAGTGTCCTGCATGACATAGTCAAGACATTTAAATATCTGTGTGTAACATTACAAAGCCATATGAAACGGAACGAGGATTGTGGTAGGAATGGCGAGTGGTCGACTTTTGTTTATTGGGCGAATTCTAGTGAAGTGTGGTTCATCTCTAAGGGAGACCGCATATAGCACGCAAGCCCGACCTATTTTTGAGTACTTCTTGAGTATTGGAGATCGATAATAGGTCGGATTACAGAAAGTCATCAAAGAAATTCAGAGGTGGTGTAGTAGATATCTTACAAGTAGATAGAAACAACATAAAAGTATTACAGTCATGTTTCGGGAACTCAAATGGGCATCCCTAGAGGAAGGGTGACATTCTTCTTGAGGAACATTATTGAGTAATCTAGAGAACCAGCGTTTGAAGCTGACTCCAGAATGATTCCGTTTCCTCCTGAGTATATTTCTCATAGGACTATGAAAATAAGATATAGAAATTACGTGTCACACAAGCACATATAGATAGTTGTTTGTCCCACATTCTGTTTGAGAACGGAACAGGAAAGGAAATGACTAGCCGGAAGTTGGACTTCAAAGTATCGATGTACATGTAGGTATTAACAAAGCACTATAACATCGACAACAGCAAGCTTCAGCTGTGCTTCATCAGTGCAGCTATACTTCATTCATAGAGAAGCAACCAACCTTACCAGTAAAACGATACTAAAAGTATTCGCAACTGATAAATTATAATGGCTATCTAACGTCTATGGTTGTGAATGAACTAATCGTCTATGGTTGTGAATGAACTAATCGGCATAGATCACAAAGCTCTATGCCTTCCAAAAATTAGCTCCGCGGTGAGTGTCTACCAACACTAATCAAGCATGCAAAAGCAACATGCAAGAAGGGTCATGCACGCTCACAACAACTCTTGGTAGTAATATATATAGCTTAGACTGCTATGAGTTATTGTGGGAATGAGTTTATAAACTTTTATATGATCATATGGAATATGAATATTGTATGAACGACATAGCCGCTAATAAATGTTCATTGCAGAAGACAAACAATAGTTCATTTATTTCCTTTTTGATTTTGTAAAAACAAAAACAGACAAATACCTTAGAGTTGTGCCTACATGAAGGGGCGATTAGGTGCTACACATTCATGTTCACCTGAATCGCCAACAGATGACCCCAGCAGCGTTATGCACACGTCGATCCACTAGGTTCTGTTATTGACAGATAGATATAAAGAAAAAGATACCACCTGCACATAACCTGAAGAAATTCAGTGAATGACTCATGTTTCAAAAGAGGTGTAGATTAAATGTGGTCAATATTATTTCACATTTGAGGAGATTTGACGAGAGGGTTGTAATACACACAAGGCAACAGCATAGAACCTCATCAGCTCCATCTGTTAGCGAGTAGGTTACCACTACAGAAAACAGATGGCGTATGCCTCAAGGGCTGTCACGCCACACTACCCAAATACGAAGAATATAATACCATGAACCATAAACTGAGATAGAAATAAAGTCTGAAACTGGTGAAACTGATTAAACTGAGGAATCCGATCACTCCAGATTATATCAATACGATTGACGCAGTACAGAGAGACAAAATATTTTTATAGAATGATATATTTTGAAAGAAAATGTGAACTGTTTGTTGCAACTTTATGAAACGTGGGTCTACCACTTAAGCAAAATGTTGTTTGCTCTTACTAGGCTTTATAAACAAGTTTATGAGTGTTAGCATATTTAGTATTTACACAACGAATGATTAATGAATTTTGGCAGTGAAACCCGTTTCTATAGATTTGTATCTATGAAACCAATATTTCACGAACGCAAAGCATATTACAGTTACCAGCATCATACTTTAGAAAAGATCTGAGAACCTGAGAAATCCTCTGTTATGCCAGTCCTGCCTGGATATCTGCCCCCCCCCCAAATTCTATCAGTCCCTCCAGATCCTTGAGCGTCATGCACGCTGCCTCGCCTTCCGTATCCGCCTCCCGTCCCCCACGCGGATCCTCTATGATCTCATTCCTTTCCCCCATCTGCTCCTATTCCTCGAACATATCCGCATCCTCTACACCTCCCGCCGTCTTGAACCCCCTCACCCCCTGGTTGCTCCTCTCCTCTCCCATCCCCGCCCCCTGCCACGTCTTCACCGTTGTCCCCCCCCTACCCTCCATCTCTACACCCTCCATCTCCTTTCCCAAGGTGGCTTCCATCAACTCCCCCTCCCGGATGATGCCCTCTCTCCCTCCATTTATCCTTCCTATCAACTCTGATCCTCAATCCCCCTCCTTTCCTCTGTCCTTGCCCTGGGCTCCCTCTTCCCCCCCCCCCTTCCGTTCTGTTTTTCTCCCCACTAAACCTCTCCCTACCTCCCTTCTCCTCCCCAGTCCTTTTGTATTCCCCTCCTCTGCCTACCCCACTCCCTGTCGCGTCTGCCCCCCACCCCTCTTATGGGTCCTCATCCTCCTTCAGCTCCCTTCCCGGCTCGCCCCTTCGCTTTTACTCTCCTTTCCCCCCTTTTTTGTTTTCCCATCTTCTGTCCAGTTTCCCCCCACCTGCTCTCGACTGTGGTGTCACATTTGCCAACTTTTTAGTGCAGTGTTCCAGTGACTATTCAGTGTTGTTTGTCTTTCTCGTGTTGCGAACAGAAACCATGCTGTCGCTAGGTGTGAATTTTATGTCCTTTGCGAACAGAATCCAGGCTGTCGCCGTGTTTTTTTAATTGTCTATTGTTTTCCCTGTCTGCTTCGTATGTCTTTTTATTAGCGTCATCATCCCTGTGTTGTTGTTTTAAGTTCCACGATTTCTTTTCGCCTTGTTACTCTCTAAGTCTCCGGTTTTATCGCCTGTTTTTTATTATTTGTTCTCTTGCTCTTTGTCACAAAATCTGTCGGCTGAAGAGCGGCATACTAAGCTGCTGCCAGCCCGCCCCCTTCGGGGGGAATTGAAATTCAATAAATGAAAAAAAAAAAAACCTGAGAAAATTCTGGTCGTATGTAAACCCTCCAAATGGGTCTAAGTGTTCCACCCAGTCGCTTGTTGACCAGTCTGGTGGGCCACTCGGGGTCAGCAAATGAATGCTGAAATGTTACATTTCATGTTCAAGAAGTCGTTTACTCAAGTGAATCATACAGGCGTAATAGTATTTGACCATCAGACAGACCCCCATGTGGACAACATAGTAAGAAGCATCCCTGGCATAGAGAAACAACGGAAAGATTTGAAAGTAAATGAATCATCAGATCCGGATGGAATCCCGTTTCGGTTTATCCATTGTAGGCTGTAAAAGAAGGTACGAGAACAGGGAATAAGTGCAGTGATATGAGAGTGATTCGAAGACTTCGTAAGTTGTAGAATGCTATATGTGGTCCTCGATGGCGAATGTTCATCAGAGACAAGGGTATCATCAGAAGTGATACAGGGAAGTGTGACAGGACCGACACTATTCTGTTTATACACATACGATCTGGCGGACAGAGTGGGCAGCAGGCTGCGGTTGTCTACTGAAGATGCTGTGGTGTCGATGTTGAGCGACTGTAGGAAAATTTAAGATGACTTAGATACCATTTGTAGTTGGGGTGATGAATGGCAGCAAGCTCTACATGTAGAAAAATGTAACTTATTATGGATCTCTAGGAAAAACAAAGCTGTAACGTCCAGATATAGGACAAATAGTGTCCTGCATGACATAGTCAAGACATTTAAATATCTGTGTGTAACATTACAAAGCCATATGAAACGGAACGAGGATTGTGGTAGGAATGGCGAGTGGTCGACTTTTGTTTATTGGGCGAATTCTAGTGAAGTGTGGTTCATCTCTAAGGGAGACCGCATATAGCACGCAAGCCCGACCTATTTTTGAGTACTTCTTGAGTATTGGAGATCGATAATAGGTCGGATTACAGAAAGTCATCAAAGAAATTCAGAGGTGGTGTAGTAGATTTCTTACAGGTAGATAGAAACAACATAAAAGTATTACAGTCATGTTTCGGGAACTCAAATGGGCATCCCAAGAGGAAGGGTGACATTCTTCTTGAGGAACATTATTGAGAAATCTAGAGAACCAGCGTTTGAAGCTGACTCCAGAATGATTCCGTTTCCTCCTGAGTATATTTCTCATAGGACTATGAAAATAAGATATAGAAATTACGTGTCACACAAGCACATATAGATAGTTGTTTGTCCCACATTCTGTCTGAGAACGAAACAGGAAAGGAAATGACTAGCCGGAAGTTGGACTTCAAAGTATCGATGTACATGTAGGTATTAACAAAGCACTATAACATCGACAACAGCAAGCTTCAGCTGTGCTTCATCAATGCAGCTATACTTCATTCATAGAGAAGCAACCAACCTTACCAGTAAAACGATACTAAAAGTATTCGCAACTGATAAATTATAATGGCTATCTAACGTCTATGGTTGTGAATGAACTAATCGTCTATGGTTGTGAATGAACTAATCGGCATAGATCACAAAGCTCTATGCCTTCCAAAAATTAGCTCCGCGGTGAGTGTTTACCAACACTAATCAAGCATGCAAAAGCAACATGCAAGAAGGGTCATGCACGCTCACAACAACTCTTGGTAGTAATATATATAGCTTAGACTGCTATGAGTTATTGTGGGAATGAGTTTATAAACTTTTATATGATCATATGGAATATGAATATTGTATGAACGACATAGCCGCTAATAAATGTTCATTGCAGAAGACAAACAATAGTTCATTTATTTCCTTTTTGATTTTGTAAAAACAAAAACAGACAAATACCTTAGAGTTGTGCCTACATGAAGGGGCGATTAGGTGCTACACATTCATGTTCACCTGAATCGCCAACAGATGACCCCAGCAGCGTTATGCACACGTCGATCCACTAGGTTCTGTTATTGACAGATAGATATAAAGAAAAAGATACCACCTGCACATAACCTGAAGAAATTCAGTGAATGACTCATGTTTCAAAAGAGGTGTAGATTAAATGTGGTCAATATTATTTCACATTTGAGGAGATTTGACGAGAGGGTTGTAATACACACAAGGCAACAGCATAGAACCTCATCAGCTCCATCTGCTAGCGAGTAGGTTACCACTACAGAAAACAGATGGCGTATGCCTCAAGGGCTGTCACGCCACACTACCCAAATACGAAGAATATAATACCATGAACCATAAACTGAGATAGAAATAAAGTCTGAAACTGGTGAAACTGATTAAACTGAGGAATCCGATCACTCCAGATTATATCAATACGATTGACACAGTACAGAGAGACAAAATATTTTTATAGAATGATATATTTTGAAAGAAAATGTGAACTGTTTGTTGCAACTTTATGAAACGTGGGTCTACCACTTAAGCAAAATGTTGTTTGCTCTTACTAGGCTTTATAAACAAGTTTATGAGTGTTAGCATATTTAGTATTTACACAACGAATGATTAATGAATTTGGGCAGTGAAACCCGTCTCTATAGATTTGTATCTATGAAACCAATATTTCACGAACGCAAAGCATATTACAGTTACCAGCATCATACTTTAGAAAAGATCTGAGAACCTGAGAAATCCTCTGTTATGCCAGTCCTGCCTGGATATCTGCCCCCCCCCCCCAAATTCTATCAGTCCCTCCAGATCCTTGAGCGTCATGCACGCTGCCTCGCCTTCCGTATCCGCCTCCCGTCCCCCACGCGGATCCTCTATGATCTCATTCCTTTCCCCCATCTGCTCCTATTCCTCGAACATATCCGCATCCTCTACACCTCCCGCCGTCTTGAACCCCCTCACCCCCTGGTTGCTCCTCTCCTCTCCCATCCCCGCCCCCTGCCACGTCTTCACCGTTGTCCCCCCCCTACCCTCCATCTCTACACCCTCCATCTCCTTTCCCAAGGTGGCTTCCATCAACTCCCCCTCCCGGATGATGCCCTCTCTCCCTCCATTTATCCTTCCTATCAACTCTGATCCTCAATCCCCCTCCTTTCCTCTGTCCTTGCCCTGGGCTCCCTCTTCCCCCCCCCCCCTTCCGTTCTGTTTTTCTCCCCACTAAACCTCTCCCTGCCTCCCTTCTCCCCCCCAGTCCTTTTGTATTCCCCTCCTCTGCCTACCCCACTCCCTGTCGCGTCTGCCCCCCACCCCTCTTATGGGTCCTCATCCTCCTTCAGCTCCCTTCCCGGCTCGCCCCTTCGCTTTTACTCTCCTTTCCCCCCTTTTTTGTTTTCCCATCTTCTGTCCAGTTTCCCCCCACCTGCTCTCGACTGTGGTGTCACATTTGCCAACTTTTTAGTGCAGTGTTCCAGTGACTATTCAGTGTTGTTTGTCTTTCTCGTGTTGCGAACAGAAACCATGCTGTCGCTAGGTGTGAATTTTATGTCCTTTGCGAACAGAATCCAGGCTGTCGCCGTGTTTTTTTAATTGTCTATTGTTTTCCCTGTCTGCTTCGTATGTCTTTTTATTAGCGTCATCATCCCTGTGTTGTTGTTTTAAGTTCCACGATTTCTTTTCGCCTTGTTACTCTCTAAGTCTCCGGTTTTATCGCCTGTTTTTTATTATTTGTTCTCTTGCTCTTTGTCACAAAATCTGTCGGCTGAAGAGCGGCATACTAAGCTGCTGCCAGCCCGCCCCCTTCGGGGGGAATTGAAATTCAATAAATGAAAAAAAAAAAAAACCTGAGAAAATTCTGGTCGTATGTAAACCCTCCAAATGGGTCTAAGTGTTCCACCCAGTCGCTTGTTGACCAGTCTGGTGGGCCACTCGGGGTCAGCAAATGAATGCTGAAATGTTACATTTCATGTTCAAGAAGTCGTTTACTCAAGTGAATCATACAGGCGTAATAGTATTTGACCATCAGACAGACCCCCATGTGGACAACATAGTAAGAAGCATCCCTGGCATAGAGAAACAACGGAAAGATTTGAAAGTAAATGAATCATCAGATCCGGATGGAATCCCGTTTCGGTTTATCCATTGTAGGCTGTAAAAGAAGGTACGAGAACAGGGAATAAGTGCAGTGATATGAGAGTGATTCGAAGACTTCGTAAGTTGTAGAATGCTATATGTGGTCCTCGATGGCGAATGTTCATCAGAGACAAGGGTATCATCAGAAGTGCCACAGGGAAGTGTGACAGGACCGACACTATTCTGTTTATACACATACGATCTGGCGGACAGAGTGGGCAGCAGGCTGCGGTTGTCTACTGAAGATGCTGTGGTGTCGATGTTGAGCGACTGTAGGAAAATTTAAGATGACTTAGATACCATTTGTAGTTGGGGTGATGAATGGCAGCAAGCTCTACATGTAGAAAAATGTAACTTATTATGGATCTCTAGGAAAAACAAAGCTGTAACGTCCAGATATAGGACAAATAGTGTCCTGCATGACATAGTCAAGACATTTAAATATCTGTGTGTAACATTACAAAGCCATATGAAACGGAACGAGGATTGTGGTAGGAATGACGAGTGGTCGACTTTTGTTTATTGGGCGAATTCTAGTGAAGTGTGGTTCATCTCTAAGGGAGACCGCATATAGCACGCAAGCCCGACCTATTTTTGAGTACTTCTTGAGTATTGGAGATCGATAATAGGTCGGATTACAGAAAGTCATCAAAGAAATTCAGAGGTGGTGTAGTAGATTTCTTACAGGTAGATAGAAACAACATAAAAGTATTACAGTCATGTTTCGGGAACTCAAATGGGCATCCCAAGAGGAAGGGTGACATTCTTCTTGAGGAACATTATTGAGAAATCTAGAGAACCAGCGTTTGAAGCTGACTCCAGAATGATTCCGTTTCCTCCTGAGTATATTTCTCATAGGACTATGAAAATAAGATATAGAAATTACGTGTCACACAAGCACATATAGATAGTTGTTTGTCCCACATTCTGTCTGAGAACGAAACAGGAAAGGAAATGACTAGCCGGAAGTTGGACTTCAAAGTATCGATGTACATGTAGGTATTAACAAAGCACTATAACATCGACAACAGCAAGCTTCAGCTGTGCTTCATCAGTGCAGCTATACTTCATTCATAGAGAAGCAACCAACCTTACCAGTAAAACGATACTAAAAGTATTCGCAACTGATAAATTATAATGGCTATCTAACGTCTATGGTTGTGAATGAACTAATCGTCTATGGTTGTGAATGAACTAATCGGCATAGATCACAAAGCTCTATGCCTTCCAAAAATTAGCTCCGCGGTGAGTGTTTACCAACACTAATCAAGCATGCAAAAGCAACATGCAAGAAGGGTCATGCACGCTCACAACAACTCTTGGTAGTAATATATATAGCTTAGACTGCTATGAGTTATTGTGGGAATGAGTTTATAAACTTTTATATGATCATATGGAATATGAATATTGTATGAACGACATAGCCGCTAATAAATGTTCATTGCAGAAGACAAACAATAGTTCATTTATTTCCTTTTTGATTTTGTAAAAACAAAAACAGACAAATACCTTAGAGTTGTGCCTACATGAAGGGGCGATTAGGTGCTACACATTCATGTTCACCTGAATCGCCAACAGATGACCCCAGCAGCGTTATGCACACGTCGATCCACTAGGTTCTGTTATTGACAGATAGATATAAAGAAAAAGATACCACCTGCACATAACCTGAAGAAATTCAGTGAATGACTCATGTTTCAAAAGAGGTGTAGATTAAATGTGGTCAATATTATTTCACATTTGAGGAGATTTGACGAGAGGGTTGTAATACACACAAGGCAACAGCATAGAACCTCATCAGCTCCATCTGTTAGCGAGTAGGTTACCACTACAGAAAACAGATGGCGTATGCCTCAAGGGCTGTCACGCCACACTACCCAAATACGAAGAATATAATACCATGAACCATAAACTGAGATAGAAATAAAGTCTGAAACTGGTGAAACTGATTAAACTGAGGAATCCGATCACTCCAGATTATATCAATACGATTGACACAGTACAGAGAGACAAAATATTTTTATAGAATGATATATTTTGAAAGAAAATGTGAACTGTTTGTTGCAACTTTATGAAACGTGGGTCTACCACTTAAGCAAAATGTTGTTTGCTCTTACTAGGCTTTATAAACAAGTTTATGAGTGTTAGCATATTTAGTATTTACACAACGAATGATTAATGATTTTGGGCAGTGAAACCCGTCTCTATAGATTTGTATCTATGAAACCAATATTTCACGAACGCAAAGCATATTACAGTTACCAGCATCATACTTTAGAAAAGATCTGAGAACCTGAGAAATCCTCTGTTATGCCAGTCCTGCCTGGATATCTGCCCCCCCCCCCAAATTCTATCAGTCCCTCCAGATCCTTGAGCGTCATGCACGCTGCCTCGCCTTCCGTATCCGCCTCCCGTCCCCCACGCGGATCCTCTATGATCTCATTCCTTTCCCCCATCTGCTCCTATTCCTCGAACATATCCGCATCCTCTACACCTCCCGCCGTCTTGAACCCCCTCACCCCCTGGTTGCTCCTCTCCTCTCCCATCCCCGCCCCCTGCCACGTCTTCACCGTTGTCCCCCCCCTACCCTCCATCTCTACACCCTCCATCTCCTTTCCCAAGGTGGCTTCCATCAACTCCCCCTCCCGGATGATGCCCTCTCTCCCTCCATTTATCCTTCCTATCAACTCTGATCCTCAATCCCCCTCCTTTCCTCTGTCCTTGCCCTGGGCTCCCTCTTCCCCCCCCCCCTTCCGTTCTGTTTTTCTCCCCACTAAACCTCTCCCTGCCTCCCTTCTCCCCCCCAGTCCTTTTGTATTCCCCTCCTCTGCCTACCCCACTCCCTGTCGCGTCTGCCCCCCACCCCTCTTATGGGTCCTCATCCTCCTTCAGCTCCCTTCCCGGCTCGCCCCTTCGCTTTTACTCTCCTTTCCCCCCTTTTTTGTTTTCCCATCTTCTGTCCAGTTTCCCCCCACCTGCTCTCGACTGTGGTGTCACATTTGCCAACTTTTTAGTGCAGTGTTCCAGTGACTATTCAGTGTTGTTTGTCTTTCTCGTGTTGCGAACAGAAACCATGCTGTCGCTAGGTGTGAATTTTATGTCCTTTGCGAACAGAATCCAGGCTGTCGCCGTGTTTTTTTAATTGTCTATTGTTTTCCCTGTCTGCTTCGTATGTCTTTTTATTAGCGTCATCATCCCTGTGTTGTTGTTTTAAGTTCCACGATTTCTTTTCGCCTTGTTACTCTCTAAGTCTCCGGTTTTATCGCCTGTTTTTTATTATTTGTTCTCTTGCTCTTTGTCACAAAATCTGTCGGCTGAAGAGCGGCATACTAAGCTGCTGCCAGCCCGCCCCCTTCGGGGGGAATTGAAATTCAATAAATGAAAAAAAAAAAAAACCTGAGAAAATTCTGGTCGTATGTAAACCCTCCAAATGGGTCTAAGTGTTCCACCCAGTCGCTTGTTGACCAGTCTGGTGGGCCACTCGGGGTCAGCAAATGAATGCTGAAATGTTACATTTCATGTTCAAGAAGTCGTTTACTCAAGTGAATCATACAGGCGTAATAGTATTTGACCATCAGACAGACCCCCATGTGGACAACATAGTAAGAAGCATCCCTGGCATAGAGAAACAACGGAAAGATTTGAAAGTAAATGAATCATCAGATCCGGATGGAATCCCGTTTCGGTTTATCCATTGTAGGCTGTAAAAGAAGGTACGAGAACAGGGAATAAGTGCAGTGATATGAGAGTGATTCGAAGACTTCGTAAGTTGTAGAATGCTATATGTGGTCCTCGATGGCGAATGTTCATCAGAGACAAGGGTATCATCAGAAGTGCCACAGGGAAGTGTGACAGGACCGACACTATTCTGTTTATACACATACGATCTGGCGGACAGAGTGGGCAGCAGGCTGCGGTTGTCTACTGAAGATGCTGTGGTGTCGATGTTGAGCGACTGTAGGAAAATTTAAGATGACTTAGATACCATTTGTAGTTGGGGTGATGAATGGCAGCAAGCTCTACATGTAGAAAAATGTAACTGATTATGGATCTCTAGGAAAAACAAAGCTGTAACGTCCAGATATAGGACAAATAGTGTCCTGCATGACATAGTCAAGACATTTAAATATCTGTGTGTAACATTACAAAGCCATATGAAACGGAACGAGGATTGTGGTAGGAATGACGAGTGGTCGACTTTTGTTTATTGGGCGAATTCTAGTGAAGTGTGGTTCATCTCTAAGGGAGACCGCATATAGCACGCAAGCCCGACCTATTTTTGAGTACTTCTTGAGTATTGGAGATCGATAATAGGTCGGATTACAGAAAGTCATCAAAGAAATTCAGAGGTGGTGTAGTAGATTTCTTACAGGTAGATAGAAACAACATAAAAGTATTACAGTCATGTTTCGGGAACTCAAATGGGCATCCCAAGAGGAAGGGTGACATTCTTCTTGAGGAACATTATTGAGAAATCTAGAGAACCAGCGTTTGAAGCTGACTCCAGAATGATTCCGTTTCCTCCTGAGTATATTTCTCATAGGACTATGAAAATAAGATATAGAAATTACGTGTCACACAAGCACATATAGATAGTTGTTTGTCCCACATTCTGTCTGAGAACGGAACAGGAAAGGAAATGACTAGCCGGAAGTTGGACTTCAAAGTATCGATGTACATGTAGGTATTAACAAAGCACTATAACATCGACAACAGCAAGCTTCAGCTGTGCTTCATCAGTGCAGCTATACTTCATTCATAGAGAAGCAACCAACCTTACCAGTAAAACGATACTAAAAGTATTCCCAACTGATAAATTATAATGGCTATCTAACGTCTATGGTTGTGAATGAACTAATCGTCTATGGCTGTGAATGAACTAATCGGCATAGATCACAAAGCTCTATGCCTTCCAAAAATTAGCTCCGCGGTGAGTGTTTACCAACACTAATCAAGCATGCAAAAGCAACATGCAAGAAGGGTCATGCACGCTCACAACAACTCTTGGTAGTAATATATATAGCTTAGACTGCTATGAGTTATTGTGGGAATGAGTTTATAAACTTTTATATGATCATATGGAATATGAATATTGTATGAACGACATAGCCGCTAATAAATGTTCATTGCAGAAGACAAACAATAGTTCATTTATTTCCTTTTTGATTTTGTAAAAGCAAAAACAGACAAATACCTTAGAGTTGTGCCTACATGAAGGGGCGATTAGGTGCTACACATTCATGTTCACCTGAATCGCCAACAGATGACCCCAGCAGCGTTATGCACACGTCGATCCACTAGGTTCTGTTATTGACAGATAGATATAAAGAAAAAGATACCACCTGCACATAACCTGAAGAAATTCAGTGAATGACTCATGTTTCAAAACAGGTGTAGATTAAATGTGGTCAATATTATTTCACATTTGAGGAGATTTGACGAGAGGGTTGTAATACACACAAGGCAACAGCATAGAACCTCATCAGCTCCATCTGTTAGCGAGTAGGTTACCACTACAGAAAACAGATGGCGTATGCCTCAAGGGCTGTCACGCCACACTACCCAAATACGAAGAATATAATACCATGAACCATAAACTGAGATAGAAATAAAGTCTGAAACTGGTGAAACTGATTAAACTGAGGAATCCGATCACTCCAGATTATATCAATACGATTGACGCAGTACAGAGAGACAAAATATTTTTATAGAATGATATATTTTGAAAGAAAATGTGAACTGTTTGTTGCAACTTTATGAAATGTGGGTCTACCACTTAAGCAAAATGTTGTTTGCTCTTACTAGGCTTTATAAACAAGTTTATGAGTGTTAGCATATTTAGTATTTACACAACGAATGATTAATGAATTTTGGCAGTGAAACCCGTTTCTATAGATTTGTATCTATGAAACCAATATTTCACGAACGCAAAGCATATTACAGTTACCAGCATCATACTTTAGAAAAGATCTGAGAACCTGAGAAATCCTCTGTTATGCCAGTCCTGCCTGGATATCTGCCCCCCCCCCCCCCCAAATTCTATCAGTCCCTCCAGATCCTTGAGCGTCATGCACGCCGCCTCGCCTTCCGTATCCGCCTCCCGTCCCCCACGCGGATCCTCTATGATCTCATTCCTTTCCCCCATCTGCTCCTATTCCTCGAACATATCCGCATCCTCTACACCTCCCGCCGTCTTGAACCCCCTCACCCCCTGGTTGCTCCTCTCCTCTCCCATCCCCGCCCCCTGCCACGTCTTCACCGTTGTCCCCCCCCTACCCTCCATCTCTACACCCTCCATCTCCTTTCCCAAGGTGGCTTCCATCAACTCCCCCTCCCGGATGATGCCCTCTCTCCCTCCATTTATCCTTCCTATCAACTCTGATCCTCAATCCCCCTCCTTTCCCCTTTCCTTGCCCTGGGCTCCCTCTTCCCCCCCCCCCTTCCGTTCTGTTTTTCTCCCCACTAAACCTCTCCCTACCTCCCTTCTCCCCCCCAGTCCTTTTGTATTCCCCTCCTCTGCCTACCCCACTCCCTGTCGCGTCTGCCCCCCACCCTTCTTATGGGTCCTCATCCTCCTTCAGCTCCCTTCCCGGCTCGCCCCTTCGCTTTTACTCTCCTTTCCCCCTTTTTTGTTTTCCCATCTTCTGTCCAGTTTCCCCCCACCTGCTCTCGACTGTGGTGTCACATTTGCCAACTTTTTAGTGCAGTGTTCCAGTGACTATTCAGTGTTGTTTGTCTTTCTCGTGTTGCGAACAGAAACCATGCTGTCGCTAGGTGTGAATTTTATGTCCTTTGCGAACAGAATCCAGGCTGTCGCCGTGTTTTTTTAATTGTCTATTGTTTTCCCTGTCTGCTTCGTATGTCTTTTTATTAGCGTCATCATCCCTGTGTTGTTGTTTTAAGTTCCACGATTTCTTTTCGCCTTGTTACTCTCTAAGTCTCCGGTTTTATCGCCTGTTTTTTATTATTTGTTCTCTTGCTCTTTGTCACAAAATCTGTCGGCTGAAGAGCGGCATACTAAGCTGCTGCCAGCCCGCCCCCTTCGGGGGGAATTGAAATTCAATAAATGAAAAAAAAAAAAAACCTGAGAAAATTCTGGTCGTATGTAAACCCTCCAAATGGGTCTAAGTGTTCCACCCAGTCGCTTGTTGACCAGTCTGGTGGGCCACTCGGGGTCAGCAAATGAATGCTGAAGTGTTACATTTCATGTTCAAGAAGTCGTTTACTCAAGTGAATCATACAGGCGTAATAGTATTTGACCATCAGACAGACTCCCATGTGGACAACATAGTAAGAAGCATCCCTGGCATAGAGAAACAACGGAAAGATTTGAAAGTAAATGAATCATCAGATCCGGATGGAATCCCGTTTCGGTTTATCCATTGTAGGCTGTAAAAGAAGGTACGACAACAGGGAATAAGTGCAGTGATATGAGAGTGATTCGAAGACTTCGTAAGTTGTAGAATGCTATATGTGGTCCTCGATGGCGAATGTTCATCAGAGACAAGGGTATCATCAGAAGTGCCACAGGGAAGTGTGACAGGACCGACACTATTCTGTTTATACACATACGATCTGGCGGACAGAGTGGGCAGCAGGCTGCGGTTGTCTACTGAAGATGCTGTGGTGTCGATGTTGAGCGACTGTAGGAAAATTTAAGATGACTTAGATACCATTTGTAGTTGGGGTGATGAATGGCAGCAAGCTCTACATGTAGAAAAATGTAACTTATTATGGATCTCTAGGAAAAACAAAGCTGTAACGTCCAGATATAGGACAAATAGTGTCCTGCATGACATAGTCAAGACATTTAAATATCTGTGTGTAACATTACAAAGCCATATGAAACGGAACGAGGATTGTGGTAGGAATGACGAGTGGTCGACTTTTGTTTATTGGGCGAATTCTAGTGAAGTGTGGTTCATCTCTAAGGGAGACCGCATATAGCACGCAAGCCCGACCTATTTTTGAGTACTTCATGAGTATTGGAGATCGATAATAGGTCGGATTACAGAAAGTCATCAAAGAAATTCAGAGGTGGTGTAGTAGATTTCTTACAGGTAGATAGAAACAACATAAAAGTATTACAGTCATGTTTCGGGAACTCAAATGGGCATCCCAAGAGGAAGGGTGACATTCTTCTTGAGGAACATTATTGAGAAATCTAGAGAACCAGCGTTTGAAGCTGACTCCAGAATGATTCCGTTTCCTCCTGAGTATATTTCTCATAGGACTATGAAAATAAGATATAGAAATTACGTGTCACACAAGCACATATAGATAGTTGTTTGTCCCACATTCTGTCTGAGAATGGAACAGGAAAGGAAATGACTAGCCGGAAGTTGGACTTCAAAGTATCGATGTACATGTAGGTATTAACAAAGCACTATAACATCGACAACAGCAAGCTTCAGCTGTGCTTCATCAGTGCAGCTATACTTCATTCATAGAGAAGCAACCAACCTTACCAGTAAAACGATACTAAAAGTATTCGCAACTGATAAATTATAATGGCTATCTAACGTCTATGGTTGTGAATGAACTAATCGTCTATGGTTGTGAATGAACTAATCGGCATAGATCACAAAGCTCTATGCCTTCCAAAAATTAGCTCCGCGGTGAGTGTTTACCAACACTAATCGAGCATGCAAAAGCAACATGCAAGAAGGGTCATGCACGCTCACAACAACTTTTTTTTTTTTTTTTTTACTTTATTGTTATTTTAAAACCTGTACAATTCAGGTAGGCTGGCAGCGGCACACTACGCCGCTCTTCAGCCATAGCGTTTTACAAGAGTATGAAACATGGTGAATGACAATGAACAAAGTGACGGGCAAAAGAGAGAGGTCATAGAGACATAAAAAACACGGAGTCGTTCACAGGTGACGATAACAACACTGAAAACACGTTGGCACGGCGCACAAAACACTGGGGAGTCCGACGGCACAAGTGAACGTAGGAGTGGGACGGCGGACACCAAAAACACTATATGACGTCACACACACGAAGCACAAAAGGCGACGATCTCCGGCGCGCGAATGTTCACTATACGTGTGCGAGTCCGGGGACCTGCCAAGAGAGGAGGAGGAGGGAGGGGAGTGGGAGAGCGAGAGGGGAGAGCAGAGATGCCACGGGCAGGGGAGATAGGGGGAGGGAGGAAGGGGGAGAGGAAGCCCGGGGGAAGAGGGGGAAGGGAGGGGACAGGGAGATGGGAAAAGAAGGGAAGAGAAGAGAAGGGAGGGAGGGTGCCGAAAGGAAAGGACACGGGAAGTGGGGGGTGGGGCAGGGTCAAAGTTGATAGGAGGGGTAGATGGAGGGGACGAGGACATCATCAGGGAGAGGGAGCCGGCGGAAGCCACCTTGGGAGAGGGCATGGAGGGTGGAGAGATGGAGACCGGGTGGGACGTGCGAATACAGGCGCGGCAGCGGGCGGGGGTGGGAGAGGAGTGGGGAAACGAGCGGGTGAGGAGGATCAAGTTTACGTGAGGTGTACAGGATACGAATCCTTTCAAGGAAAAGGAGGAGGTGGGGGAAGGGGATGAGATCATACAGGATCCGCGTGGGGGAGGGGAGACGGATGCGATAGGCAAGGCGGAGAGCATGGCGTTCAAGGATTTGGAGGGATTTATAGAAGGTAGGGGGGGCGGAGATCCAGGCTGGATGGGCGTAACAAAGGATAGGGCGGATGAGGGATTTATAGGTGTGGAGGATTGTGGAGGGGTCCAGACCCCACGTGCGGCCGGAAAGGAGCTTGAGGAGACGGAGTCGGGAACGTGCCTTGGCTTGGATTGTCTGGAGATGGGGAGTCCAGGAGAAGCGACGGTCGAGGGTGACGCCAAGGTACTTAAGGGTGGGAGTGAGGGCGATAGGACGGCCATAGACGGTGAGATAGAAATCAAGGAGGCGGAAGGAAGGGGTGGTTTTGCCTACAATGATCGCCTGGGTTTTGGAGGGATTGACCTTGAGCAACCACTGGTTGCACCAAGCGGTGAACCGGTCAAGATGGGATTGGAGAAGGCGTTGAGAGCGTTGCAGGGTGGGGGCAAGGGCGAGGAAGGCGGTGTCATCGGCAAACTGGAGGAGGTGGACGGGGGGCGACGGCGGCGGCATGTCCGCCGTGTACAAAAGGTACAGAAGGGGGGAGAGGACGGAGCCTTGGGGCACACCGGCGGAGGGGAAAAAGGTGTAGGAATCGGTGTTATGGATGGTGACATAGGAAGGACGGCGGGAGAGAAAGGAACCGATCAGACGGACGTAGTTAATGGGAAGGGCAAAGGTTTGGAGCTTGAAGAGGAGACCGGAATGCCAGACGCGGTCATAAGCGCGTTCGAGGTCAAGTGAGAGGAAGATGGCGGAGCGACGGGAATTAAGCTGTTCGGAAAGGAGATGAGTGAGGTGAAGGAGAAGATCGTCGGAAGAGAAGGATGGCCGAAAGCCACACTGGGTGACGGGAAGGAGGCGGTGCTGGCGGAGATGCTGGTGGATGCGGCGGGTGAGAATAGATTCTAGGACCTTGCTGAAGACCGAGGTAAGGCTGATGGGACGGTAGGAGGAGACTGCGGACGGCGGTTTGCCAGGTTTTAGGAACATGAGGATACGGGAGGTTTTCCACAGGTCGGGGTAGTAACCGGTGGACAGGACTACATTGTAGAGCCTGGCCAGGGTGGAGAGGAAAGAGACAGGAGCTTCACGAAGGTGACGGTAGGTGGCACGATCGTGACCAGGAGCGGTGTTGCGTTTTGTGCGGAGTGTATCAATGAGATCCTGTGTAGTGATAGGGGCATTGAGTTCCGTGTGTGTAATGTTGTCCAAGTACTGGAAGCCAGGAGCGAGGGGAGGGGAAGAGGTGTCAGTTCGATCGCGGACATCTGGGAAGAGGGAGTAATCGAACTGGGGATCATCGGGGACGGAAAATACATCGGAGAGGTAGGAGGCAAAGTGATTGGCCTTACTAAGGGAGTCAGTTAAAGGGTGATCATCATGGAGAAGAGGATAATAGGGGGAGGGTTTAGTTCCGGTAAGGCGACGGAAGGCCGACCAGAACTTGGACGAGTTGATTGGTAGGGTTGCATTTAAACGGGTGCATGTCTGTCGCCAGTCCCGGCGTTTCTTAGCCGCGAGCAAATTACGAACGTGTCGCTGGAGTTGCCGGTGGCGTCGTAGTGTGTCCGGGTCACGCGTGCGGAGGAAGGCACGGTAGAGACGACGGGATTCACGGAGGAGGAGAACGGCCTGTGGGGGTAAGGGAGGACGGTGGGGTTGGATGGCGACAGTAGGAACGTGGGCCTCCACGGCCTCAGACAAGGTCCGCTGGAGAAAGGAGGCGGCATGGGTGACATCGTCAGGGTGGTGGTAGGTGAGAGGGTGGCTATCGACCTGGGTGGAAAGGGTATCCCGGTAGGCATTCCAGTCGGCTCGGGAATAGTCGTGGACATACTTAGGGGGAGGGTCAGTACGAGGGTCGGGGCGAGGGCGACGACCGTCTGAAACGGTGAGGAGGACAGGGAGATGGTCGCTACCAATAGGCTCCAGGACATCCACCGTGATGCGGCCAAGGAGGTTGGGGGAGGAGAGGATAACATCAGGAGTGGAGTTGGATTCAGGACGGGTATGCCGGGGGATGGGGACGAGGTCACCTTGAAGGGTGGAGAGGAACCGATGCCATCGCCGTAACTGGGCAGCGGAACGACTATGGATGTTGAGGTCGGCGGCGATCACGTAGGAGGAAAAGGTACGATCAACGTGGGAGAGGAAGTCGAAGGGAATAGGAGCGTTGGGGCGGACATAGATGGTGGCGCAGGTAACGGTAAGGCCGGGGAAGAAGAGACTAAGGATCAGGTGTTCGGTGGGGTCGGGAAGGAGAGGTTGGAGCCGAACGGGGATCTGGCGGTGGTGACCAATGGCAACTCCGCCACGCGCAATCGGGAGGGGATTATCGGAGCGGTGGAGGAGGTAGGGCGAAGTGTGGACTGTGTGTTGGGGTTGAAGGAAGGTTTCATTGAGGAGGAAGGCATCCACGCGGTGGGTGGCAAGGGTGTGCAGGAACAGGTTTTTGTTGGCGGGAAGGGAGCGTATGTTGTTGAAAAGGATACGTTGCTGTCGCGCCATGACTGGGATTTAAACGAGGGTGTCAAGACGGGAGAAGGTGAAATGGGCCTGGTTGTTGGAGTAGGTGGCGTACATCTTGAGTTGGAAGATGGAACGGGCAGCAAGGGAGATCTGCTGGAGGGTGTGAGGGCGCTGAAAGGGATGAACATTCTGGAGGACGATGGTGAGGAACCTGATGATGTCCTCAGCGGTGGGTGGGGGACGAAGGGAATTGCCAGGAGGGGTGGGGGCGTCCAGAGGACGGACAGGTACGGTGAGTTCAGGAGTGGTTGGAGGGGGTCGGGCTTTACACTTTTGGGAGTAGGTGGGATGAGGGAGATTGCAGGTATTACAGGAGGGAGGGGATTGGAGGTTAGGGCACTGCCGGAGGAAGTGCGCCTGCCGACAATGCGGGCAGGTGGGGGCCTCGCGGCACTCAGCTGTGGGGTGCGCATTATAGCGCAGACACCTCTGGCAGCGCAGGGATTGAGGAGGGGAACGGGAAGGGTCGACCTTGTACCGCTGGTGGAAGAGGAGGGCACCCTCCTTCAGGAGACGGTCAATGGAGGGGGCGTCCTCAGAGAAAACCCGCATAAGGCGGGTGGGGCCGGCCGAGTTGAAAATGCGGCGGACCGCCCGCACCTCCAGCGTGGGATGGGCCTGGAGCTCCGCCAACACCTCCTCCTCCGCGATCGACGGACTGAGCCGCGTGATCACGGCGGTGAGGGTCGGCGGGCGACGCGGGGGTTGGGGTTGGCGGGTAGGAGATGGAGAAGGAGCAGGGGTAAGGGAGGCGTTGGGACCAAAACGGGTGATGGGGAGACGGGAGAGGATATCAGTATGGAGGGTTGGGCTGGGGGAGGAGATGAGAACAGAATCTCGGCGAGGAGTGAGGAGGGAGATGGGGGCACCAGGACAATGCTGGCGAAGGAAGAGGGTGAGGTTCCGGGCTTCAAGGAGAGAGGGATCAGGACGGGAGAGGAGGTAGCGGTAGGAGGAAGGGAGAGAGGAGGAGGATGAGGGGGCAGGGACAGGCGGGGAGACTTCCATGGCATCAAGGGTGGGGGAAGGAGGACGAGGTGCAGCCTTTTTGGAAGCAGAGGAAGCAGGGGTGCCACCGGGGCGCTTGACGGCGGTGGAGGAGGTGTGGGGGATGGGAACAACGGGAATGTGGCGGGGAGGGGCAGGTCCCGGGGCCGGAGTCGGCGCCGGAGATGGTGACGGTGACGGTGAAGGCGACGATGACGATGACGGCGGCAGAGGCGGCGGTGATGGCGAAGGTGACGGGGAGAGCTGGGCGTGGGCAGTGGCCCGACGGGCCACCACCCGAGCTGGAGCTGCAGTGACAGGCTGGGGGAGTGGGGGGAAGGGATCAGAACGAGAGGAGCGGGAGGAAGAAGCGGGAGAGGGGGCGACAAAGATAGAGGGTGAAGGGACAGTGAGGAGAGGTGGAATGGAAGGAGGGAGGTGGGACTGGGCACACCAAGTTATAGTGGTGGAGGCGGCGGAAGGGGAGGTATAGACAATGGCGGTGGTGGTAGTAGTGACAGTGGTGGTGGGGGCGGACATGACGGGAGAGAGAAACAAGAACGAACAGAACGAAGAGGAGAGGACAGAAACCGGGGACAGACAAAGACGAAGACGGATGAAGACGAAGACGGCCGTAGACCAGGGTCAGGACGGCGGCGATGGTGGCGACCAGGCGGCACCGGATGGCGGCGGCGGCGGCGGCGAGCACCGGCAGGCGGCGGGCACCGGCGGCGGCGGCGGCGGCGGCGGCGGCGAGCACCGGCAGGCGGCGGCGGCGGCGGCGGCGGCGGGCACCGGCAGGCGGCGACCAGGCGGGGGCGGCGAGCCCCGGCAGGCGGCGACCAGGCGGGGGCGACGGGCGACGAGCCCCGGCAGGCGGCGGCGGCGGCAAGGACCGGAAGGCGGCGACCAAGCGGCGGCGGCGGCGGCGGCGGCGGCAAACAGACGACACGGCAAGGATCTTCCACGTCGAAGGCGCACCCTGAGAGTAGCTCAGGCAGTGAAACTCTTCGATGAAGAAGAGAGGGAATCCAACCCTCGAATGTGGCTCACAACAACTCTTGGTAGTAATATATATAGCTTAGACTGCTATGAGTTATTGTGGGAATGAGTTTATAAACTTTTATATGATCATATGGAATATGAATATTGTATGAACGACATAGCCGCTAATAAATGTTCATTGCAGAAGACAAACAATAGTTCATTTATTTCCTTTTTGATTTTGTAAAAACAAAAACAGACAAATACCTTAGAGTTGTGCCTACATGAAGGGGCGATTAGGTGCTACACATTCATGTTCACCTGAATCGCCAACAGATGACCCCAGCAGCGTTATGCACACGTCGATCCACTAGGTTCTGTTATTGACAGATAGATATAAAGAAAAAGATACCACCTGCACATAACCTGAAGAAATTCAGTGAATGACTCATGTTTCAAAAGAGGTGTAGATTAAATGTGGTCAATATTATTTCACATTTGAGGAGATTTGACGAGAGGGTTGTAATACACACAAGGCAACAGCATAGAACCTCATCAGCTCCATCTGTTAGCGAGTAGGTTACCACTACAGAAAACAGATGGCGTATGCCTCAAGGGCTGTCACGCCACACTACCCAAATACGAAGAATATAATACCATGAACCATAAACTGAGATAGAAATAAAGTCTGAAACTGGTGAAACTGATTAAACTGAGGAATCCGATCACTCCAGATTATATCAATACGATTGACGCAGTACAGAGAGACAAAATATTTTTATAGAATGATATATTTTGAAAGAAAATGTGAACTGTTTGTTGCAACTTTATGAAACGTGGGTCTACCACTTAAGCAAAATGTTGTTTGCTCTTACTAGGCTTTATAAACAAGTTTATGAGTGTTAGCATATTTAGTATTTACACAACGAATGATTAATGAATTTTGGCAGTGAAACCCGTTTCTATAGATTTGTATCTATGAAACCAATATTTCACGAACGCAAAGCATATTACAGTTACCAGCATCATACTTTAGAAAAGATCTCAGAACCTGAGAAATCCTCTGTTATGCCAGTCCTGCCTGGATATCTGCCCCCCCCCCCCCAAATTCTATCAGTCCCTCCAGATCCTTGAGCGTCATGCACGCCGCCTCGCCTTCCGTATCCGCCTCCCGTCCCCCACGCGGATCCTCTATGATCTCATTCCTTTCCCCCATCTGCTCCTATTCCTCGAACATATCCGCATCCTCTACACCTCCCGCCGTCTTGAACCCCCTCACCCCCTGGTTGCTCCTCTCCTCTCCCATCCCCGCCCCCTGCCACGTCTTCACCGTTGTCCCCCCCCTACCCTCCATCTCTACACCCTCCATCTCCTTTCCCAAGGTGGCTTCCATCAACTCCCCCTCCCGGATGATGCCCTCTCTCCCTCCATTTATCCTTCCTATCAACTCTGATCCTCAATCCCCCTCCTTTCCCCTTTCCTTGCCCTGGGCTCCCTCTTCCCCCCCCCCCCCCCTTCCGTTCTGTTTTTCTCCCCACTAAACCTCTCCCTACCTCCCTTCTCCCCCCCAGTCCTTTTGTATTCCCCTCCTCTGCCTACCCCACTCCCTGTCGCGTCTGCCCCCCACCCCTCTTATGGGTCCTCATCCTCCTTCAGCTCCCTTCCCGGCTCGCCCCTTCGCTTTTACTCTCCTTTCCCCCTTTTTTGTTTTCCCATCTTCTGTCCAGTTTCCCCCCACCTGCTCTCGACTGTGGTGTCACATTTGCCAACTTTTTAGTGCAGTGTTCCAGTGACTATTCAGTGTTGTTTGTCTTTCTCGTGTTGCGAACAGAAACCATGCTGTCGCTAGGTGTGAATTTTATGTCCTTTGCGAACAGAATCCAGGCTGTCGCCGTGTTTTTTTAATTGTCTATTGTTTTCCCTGTCTGCTTCGTATGTCTTTTTATTAGCGTCATCATCCCTGTGTTGTTGTTTTAAGTTCCACGATTTCTTTTCGCCTTGTTACTCTCTAAGTCTCCGGTTTTATCGCCTGTTTTTTATTATTTGTTCTCTTGCTCTTTGTCACAAAATCTGTCGGCTGAAGAGCGGCATACTAAGCTGCTGCCAGC
Source organism: Schistocerca americana (assembly GCF_021461395.2). Taxonomy (NCBI): domain Eukaryota; kingdom Metazoa; phylum Arthropoda; class Insecta; order Orthoptera; family Acrididae; genus Schistocerca; species Schistocerca americana. Next base: position 632,011,044 of record NC_060130.1, read on the forward strand.
CCGCCCCCTTCGGGGGGAATTGAAATTCAATAAATGAAAAAAAAAAAAAACCTGAGAAAATTCTGGTCGTATGTAAACCCTCCAAATGGGTCTAAGTGTTCCACCCAGTCGCTTGTTGACCAGTCTGGTGGGCCACTCGGGGTCAGCAAATGAATGCTGAAATGTTACATTTCATGTTCAAGAAGTCGTTTACTCAAGTGAATCATACAGGCGTAATAGTATTTGACCATCAGACAGACTCCCATGTGGACAACATAGTAAGAAGCATCCCTGGCATAGAGAAACAACGGAAAGATTTGAAAGTAAATGAATCATCAGATCCGGATGGAATCCCGTTTCGGTTTATCCATTGTAGGCTGTAAAAGAAGGTACGAGAACAGGGAATAAGTGCAGTGATATGAGAGTGATTCGAAGACTTCGTAAGTTGTAGAATGCTATATGTGGTCCTCGATGGCGAATGTTCATCAGAGACAAGGGTATCATCAGAAGTGCCACAGGGAAGTGTGACAGGACCGACACTATTTTCTTTATAAACATACGATCTGGCGGACAGAGTGGGCAGCAGGCTGCGGTTGTCTACTGAAGATGCTGTGGTGTCGATGTTGAGCGACTGTAGGAAAATTTAAGATGACTTAGATACCATTTGTAGTTGGGGTGATGAATGGCAGCAAGCTCTACATGTAGAAAAATGTAACTTATTATGGATCTCTAGGAAAATCAAAGCTGTAACGTCCAGATATAGGACAAATAGTGTCCTGCATGACATAGTCAAGACATTTAAATATCTGTGTGTAACATTGCAAAGCCATATGAAACGGAACGGGGATTGTGGTAGGAATGGCGAGTGGTCGACTTTTGTTTATTGGGCGAATTCTAGTGAAGTGTGGTTCATCTCTAAGGGAGACCGCATATAGCACGCAAGGCCGACCTACTTTTGAGTACTTCTTGAGTATTGGAGATCGATAATAGGTCGGATTACAGAAAGTCATCAAAGAAATTCAGAGGTGGTGTAGTAGATTTCTTACATGTAGATAGAAACAACATAAAAGTATTACAGTCATGTTTTGGGAACTCAAATGGGCATCCCTAGAGGAAGGGTGACATTCTTCTTGAGGAACATTATTGAGAAATCTAGAGAACCAGCGTTTGAAGCTGACTCCAGAATGATTCCGTTTCCTCCTGAGTATATTTCTCATAGGACTATGAAAATAAGATATAGAAATTACGTGTCACACAAGCACATATAGATAGTTGTTTGTCCCACATTCTGTTTGAGAACGGAACAGGAAAGGAAATGACTAGCCGGAAGTTGGACTTCAAAGTATCGATGTACATGTAGGTATTAACAAAGCACTATAACATCGACAACAGCAAGCTTCAGCTGTGCTTCATCAGTGCAGCTATACTTCATTCATAGAGAAGCAACCAACCTTACCAGTAAAACGATACTAAACGTATTCGCAACTGATAAATCATAATGGCTAACTAACGTCTATGGTTGTGAATGAACTAATCGGCATAGATCACAAAGCTCTATGCCTTCCAAACATTAGCTCCGTGGTGAGTGTTTACCAACACTAATCAAGCATGCAAAAGCAACATGCAAGAAGGGTCATGCACGCTCACAACAACTCTTGGTAGTAATATATATAGCTTAGACTGCTATGAGTTATTGTGGGAATGAGTTTATAAACTTTTATATGATCATATGGAATATGAATATTGTATGAACGACATAGCCGCTAATAAATGTTCATTGCAGAAGACAAACAATAGTTCATTTATTTCCTTTTTGATTTTGTAAAAACAAAAACAGACAAATACCTTAGAGTTGTGCCTACATGAAGGGGCGATTAGGTGCTACACATTCATGTTCACCTGAATCGCCAACAGATGACCCCAGCAGCGTTATGCACACGTCGATCCACTAGGTTCTGTTATTGACAGATAGATATTAAAAAAAAAGATACCACCTGCACATAACCTGAAGAAATTCAGTGAATGTCTCATGTTTCAAAAGAGGTGTAGATTAAATGTGGTCAATATTATTTCACATTTGAGGAGATTTGACGAGAGGGTTGTAATACACACAAGGCAACAGCATAGAACCTCATCAGCTCCATCTGTTAGCGAGTAGGTTACCACTACAGAAAACAGATGGCGTATGCCTCAAGGGCTGTCACGCCACACTACCCAAATACGAAGAATATAATACCATGAACCATAAACTGAGATAGAAATAAAGTCTGAAACTGGTGAAACTGATTAAACTGAGGAATCCGATCACTCCAGATTATATCAATACGATTGACGCGGTACAGAGAGACAAAATATTTTTATAGACTGATATATTTTGAAAGAAAATGTGAACTGTTTGTTGCAACTTTATGAAACGTGGGTCTACCACTTAAGCAAAATGTTGTTTGCTCTTACTAGGCTTTATAAACAAGTTTATGAGTCTTAGCACATTTAGTATTTACACAACGAATGATTAATGAATTTTGGCAGTGAAACCGGTTTCTATAGATTTGTATCTATGAAACCAATATTTCACGAACGCAAAGCATATTACAGTTACCAGCATCATACTTTAGAAAAGATCTGAGAACCTGAGAAAATTCTGGTCCTATGTAAACCCTCCAAGTGGGTCTAAGTGTTCCACCCAGTCGCTTGTTGACCAGTCTGGTGGGCCACTCGGGGTCAGCAAATGAATGCTGAAATGTTACATTTCATGTTCAAGAAGTCGTTTACTCAAGTGAATCATACAGGCGTAATAGTATTTGACCATCAGACAGACTCCCATGTGGACAACATAGTAAGAAGCATCCCTGGCATAGAGAAACAACGGAAAGATTTGAAAGTAAATGAATCATCAGATCCGGATGGAATCCCGTTTCGGTTTATCCATTGTAGGCTGTAAAAGAAGGTACGAGAACAGGGAATAAGTGCAGTGATATGAGAGTGATTCGAAGACTTCGTAAGTTGTAGAATGCTATATGTGGTCCTCGATGGCGAATGTTCATCAGAGACAAGGGTATCATCAGAAGTGCCACAGGGAAGTGTGACAGGACCGACACTATTCTGTTTATACACATACGATCTGGCGGACAGAGTGGGCAGCAGGCTGCGGTTGTCTACTGAAGATGCTGTGGTGTCGATGTTGAGCGACTGTAGGAAAATTTAAGATGACTTAGATACCATTTGTAGTTGGGGTGATGAATGGCAGCAAGCTCTACATGTAGAAAAATGTAACTTATTATGGATCTCTAGGAAAAACAAAGCTGTAACGTCCAGATATAGGACAAATAGTGTCCTGCATGACATAGTCAAGACATTTAAATATCTGTGTGTAACATTACAAAGCCATATGAAACGGAACGAGGATTGTGGTAGGAATGACGAGTGGTCGACTTTTGTTTATTGGGCGAATTCTAGTGAAGTGTGGTTCATCTCTAAGGGAGACCGCATATAGCACGCAAGCCCGACCTATTTTTGAGTACTTCTTGAGTATTGGAGATCGATAATAGGTCGGATTACAGAAAGTCATCAAAGAAATTCAGAGGTGGTGTAGTAGATTTCTTACAGGTAGATAGAAACAACATAAAAGTATTACAGTCATGTTTCGGGAACTCTAATGGGCTTCCCAAGAGGAAGGGTGACATTCTTCTTGAGGAACATTATTGAGAAATCTAGAGAACCAGCGTTTGAAGCTGACTCCAGAATGATTCCGTTTCCTCCTGAGTATATTTCTCATAGGACTACGAAAATAAGATATAGAAATTACGTGTCACACAAGCACATATAGATAGTTGTTTGTCCCACATTCTGTCTGAGAACGGAACAGGAAAGGAAATGACTAGCCGGAAGTTGGACTTCAAAGTATCGATGTACATGTAGGTATTAACAAAGCACTATAACATCGACAACAGCAAGCTTCAGCTGTGCTTCATCAGTGCAGCTATACTTCATTCATAGAGAAGCAACCAACCTTACCAGTAAAACGATACTAAAAGTATTCGCAACTGATAAATTATAATGGCTATCTAACGTCTATGGTTGTGAATGAACTAATCGTCTATGGTTGTGAATGAACTAATCGGCATAGATCACAAAGCTCTATGCCTTCCAAAAATTAGCTCCGTGGTGAGTGTTTACCAACACTAATCAAGCATGCAAAAGCAACACGCAAGACGGGTCATGCACGCTCACAACAACTCTTGGTAGTAATATATATAGCTTAGACTGCTATGAGTTATTGTGAGAATGAGTTTATAAACTTTTATATGATCATATGGAATATGAATATTGTATGAACGACATAGCCGCTAATAAATGTTCATTGCAGAAGACAAACAATAGTTCATTTATTTCCTTTTTGATTTTGTAAAAACAAAAACAGACAAATACCTTAGAGTTGTGCCTACATGAAGGGGCGATTAGGTGCTACACATTCATGTTCACCTGAATCGCCAACAGATGACCCCAGCAGCGTTATGCACACGTCGATCCACTAGGTTCTGTTATTGACAGATAGATATAAAAAAAAAGATACCACCTGCACATAACCTGAAGAAATTCAGTGAATGACTCATGTTTCAAAAGAGGTGTAGATTAAATGTGGTCAATATTATTTCACATTTGAGGAGATTTGACGAGAGGGTTGTAATACACACAAGGCAACAGCATAGAACCTCATCAGCTCCATCTGTTAGCGAGTAGGTTACCACTACAGAAAACAGATGGCGTATGCCTCAAGGGCTGTCACGCCACACTACCCAAATACGAAGAATATAATACCATGAACCATAAACTGAGATAGAAATAAAGTCTGAAACTGGTGAAACTGATTAAACTGAGGAATCCGATCACTCCAGATTATATCAATACGATTGACGCGGTACAGAGAGACAAAATATTTTTATAAGCTGATATATTTTGAAAGAAAATGTGAACTGTTTGTTGCAACTTTATGAAACGTGGGTCTACCACTTATGCAAAATGTTGTTTGCTCTTACTAGGCTTTATAAACAAGTTTATGAGTGTTAGCATATTTAGTATTTACACAACGAATGATTAATGAATTTTGGCAGTGAAACCGGTTTCTATAGATTTGTATCTATGGAACCAATATTTCACGAACGCAAAGCATGTTACAGTTACGAGAATCATACTTTAGAAAAGATCTGAGAACCTGAGAAAATTCTGGTCCTATGTAAACCCTCCAAGTGGGTCTAAGTGTTCCACCCAGTCGCTTGTTGACCAGTCTGGTGGGCCACTCGGGGACAGCAAATGAAAGCTGAGATGTTGCATTTCCAGTTCAAGAAGTCGTTTACGCAAGTTACTCATACAGGCGTAATAGTGTTTGTCCATCAGACAGACTCCCATGTGGACAACATAGTAAGAAGCATCCCTGGCATAGAGAAACAACGGAAAGATTTGAAAGTAAATGAATAATCAGATCCGGATGGAATCCCGTTTCGGTTTATCCATTGTAGGCTGTAAAAGAAGGTACGAGAACAGGGAATAAGTGCAGTGATATGAGAGTGATTCGAAGACTTCGTAAGTTGTAGAATGCTATATGTGGTCCTCGATGGCGAATGTTCATCAGAGACAAGGGTATCATCAGAAGTGCCACAGGGAAGTGTGACAGGACCGACACTATTTTGTTTATAAACATACGATCTGGCGGACAGAGTGGGCAGCAGGCTGCGGTTGTCTACTGAAGATGCTGTGGTGTCGATGTTGAGCGACTGTAGGAAAATTTAAGATGACTTAGATACCATTTGTAGTTGGGGTGATGAATGGCAGCAAGCTCTACATGTAGAAAAATGTAACTTATTATGGATCTCTAGGAAAATCAAAGCTGTAACGTCAAGATATAGGACAAATAGTGTCCTGCATGACATAGTCAAGACATTTAAATATCTGTGTGTAACATTGCAAAGCCATATGAAACGGAACGAGGATTGTGGTAGGAATGGCGAGTGGTCGACTTTTGTTTATTGGGCGAATTCTAGTGAAGTGTGGTTCATCTCTAAGGGAGACCGCATATAGCACGCAAGGCCGACCTACTTTTGAGTACTTCTTGAGTATTGGAGATCGATAATAGGTCGGATTACAGAAAGTCATCAAAGAAATTCAGAGGTGGTGTAGTAGATTTCTTACATGTAGATAGAAACAACATAAAAGTATTACAGTCATGTTTTGGGAACTCAAATGGGCATCCCTAGAGGAAGGGTGACATTCTTCTTGAGGAACATTATTGAGAAATCTAGAGAACCAGCGTTTGAAGCTGACTCCAGAATGATTCCGTTTCCTCCTGAGTATATATCTCATAGGACTATGAAAATAAGATATAGAAATTACGTGTCACACAAGCACATATAGATAGTTGTTTGTCCCACATTCTGTTTGAGAACGGAACAGGAAAGGAAATGACTAGCCGGAAGTTGGACTTCAAAGTATCGATGTACATGTAGGTATTAACAAAGCACTATAACATCGACAACAGCAAGCTTCAGCTGTGCTTCATCAGTGCAGCTATACTTCATTCATAGAGAAGCAACCAACCTTACCAGTAAAACGATACTAAACGTATTCGCAACTGATAAATCATAATGGCTAACTAACGTCTATGGTTGTGAATGAACTAATCGGCATAGATCACAAAGCTCTATGCCTTCCAAAAATCAGCTCCGTGGTGAGTGTTTACCAACACTAATCAAGCATGCAAAAGCAACATGCAAGACGGGTCATGCACGCTCACAACAACTCTTGGTAGTAATATATATAGCTTAGACTGCTATGAGTTATTGTGGGAATGAGTTTATAAACTTTTATATGATCATATGGAATATGAATATTGTATGAACGACATAGCCGCTAATAAATGTTCATTGCAGAAGACAAACCATAGTTCATTTATTTCCTTTTTGATTTTGTAAAAACAAAAACAGACAAATACCTTAGAGTTGTGCCTACATGAAGGGGCGATTAGGTGCTACACATTCATGTTCACCTGAATCGCCAACAGATGACCCCAGCAGCGTTATGCACACGTCGATCCACTAGGTTCTGTTATTGACAGATAGATATAAAAAAAAAGATACCACCTGCACATAACCTGAAGAAATTCAGTGAATGACTCATGTTTCAAAAGAGGTGTAGATTAAATGTGGTCAATATTATTTCACATTTGAGGAGATTTGACGAGAGGGTTGTAATACACACAAGGCAACAGCATAGAACCTCATCAGCTCCATCTGTTAGCGAGTAGGTTACCACTACAGAAAACAGATGGCGTATGCCTCAAGGGCTGTCACGCCACACTACCCAAATACGAAGAATATAATACCATGAACCATAAACTGAGATAGAAATAAAGTCTGAAACTGGTGAAACTGATTAAACTGAGGAATCCGATCACTCCAGATTATATCAATACGGTTGACGCGGTACAGAGAGACAAAATATTTTTATAGACTGATATATTTTGAAAGAAAATGTGAACTGTTTGTTGCAACTTTATGAAACGTGGGTCTACCACTTAAGCAAAATGTTGTTTGCTCTTACTAGGCTTTATAAACAAGTTTATGAGTCTTAGCACATTTAGTATTTACACAACGAATGATTAATGAATTTTGGCAGTGAAACCGGTTTCTATAGATTTGTATCTATGAAACCAATATTTCACGAACGCAAAGCATATTACAGTTACCAGCATCATACTTTAGAAAAGATCTGAGAACCTGAGAAAATTCTGGTCCTATGTAAACCCTCCAAGTGGGTCTAAGTGTTCCACCCAGTCGCTTGTTGACCAGTCTGGTGGGCCACTCGGGGTCAGCAAATGAATGCTGAAATGTTACATTTCATGTTCAAGAAGTCGTTTACTCAAGTGAATCATACAGGCGTAATAGTATTTGACCATCAGACAGACTCCCATGTGGACAACATAGTAAGAAGCATCCCTGGCATAGAGAAACAACGGAAAGATTTGAAAGTAAATGAATCATCAGATCCGGATGGAATCCCGTTTCGGTTTATCCATTGTAGGCTGTAAAAGAAGGTACGAGAACAGGGAATAAGTGCAGTGATATGAGAGTGATTCGAAGACTTCGTAAGTTGTAGAATGCTATATGTGGTCCTCGATGGCGAATGTTCATCAGAGACAAGGGTATCATCAGAAGTGCCACAGGGAAGTGTGACAGGACCGACACTATTCTGTTTATACACATACGATCTGGCGGACAGAGTGGGCAGCAGGCTGCGGTTGTCTACTGAAGATGCTGTGGTGTCGATGTTGAGCGACTGTAGGAAAATTTAAGATGACTTAGATACCATTTGTAGTTGGGGTGATGAATGGCAGCAAGCTCTACATGTAGAAAAATGTAACTTATTATGGATCTCTAGGAAAAACAAAGCTGTAACGTCCAGATATAGGACAAATAGTGTCCTGCATGACATAGTCAAGACATTTAAATATCTGTGTGTAACATTACAAAGCCATATGAAACGGAACGAGGATTGTGGTAGGAATGACGAGTGGTCGACTTTTGTTTATTGGGCGAATTCTAGTGAAGTGTGGTTCATCTCTAAGGGAGACCGCATATAGCACGCAAGCCCGACCTATTTTTGAGTACTTCTTGAGTATTGGAGATCGATAATAGGTCGGATTACAGAAAGTCATCAAAGAAATTCAGAGGTGGTGTAGTAGATTTCTTACAGGTAGATAGAAACAACATAAAAGTATTACAGTCATGTTTCGGGAACTCTAATGGGCATCCCAAGAGGAAGGGTGACATTTTTCTTGAGGAACATTATTGAGAAATCTAGAGAACCAGCGTTTGAAGCTGACTCCAGAATGATTCCGTTTCCTCCTGAGTATATTTCTCATAGGACTATGAAAATAAGATATAGAAATTACGTGTCACACAAGCACATATAGATAGTTGTTTGTCCCACATTCTGTCTGAGAACGGAACAGGAAAGGAAATGACTAGCCGGAAGTTGGACTTCAAAGTATCGATGTACATGTAGGTATTAACAAAGCACTATAACATCGACAACAGCAAGCTTCAGCTGTGCTTCATCAGTGCAGCTATACTTCATTCATAGAGAAGCAACCAACCTTACCAGTAAAACGATACTAAAAGTATTCGCAACTGATAAATTATAATGGCTATCTAACGTCTATGGTTGTGAATGAACTAATCGTCTATGGTTGTGAATGAACTAATCGGCATAGATCACAAAGCTCTATGCCTTCCAAAAATTAGCTCCGTGGTGAGTGTTTACCAACACTAATCAAGCATGCAAAAGCAACATGCAAGACGGGTCATGCACGCTCACAACAACTCTTGGTAGTAATATATATAGCTTAGACTGCTATGAGTTATTGTGAGAATGAGTTTATAAACTTTTATATGATCATATGGAATATGAATATTGTATGAACGACATAGCCGCTAATAAATGTTCATTGCAGAAGACAAACAATAGTTCATTTATTTCCTTTTTGATTTTGTAAAAACAAAAACAGACAAATACCTTAGAGTTGTGCCTACATGAAGGGGCGATTAGGTGCTACACATTCATGTTCACCTGAATCGCCAACAGATGACCCCAGCAGCGTTATGCACACGTCGATCCACTAGGTTCTGTTATTGACAGATAGATATAAAAAAAAAGATACCACCTGCACATAACCTGAAGAAATTCAGTGAATGACTCATGTTTCAAAAGAGGTGTAGATTAAATGTGGTCAATATTATTTCACATTTGAGGAGATTTGACGAGAGGGTTGTAATACACACAAGGCAACAGCATAGAACCTCATCAGCTCCATCTGTTAGCGAGTAGGTTACCACTACAGAAAACAGATGGCGTATGCCTCAAGGGCTGTCACGCCACACTACCCAAATACGAAGAATATAATACCATGAACCATAAACTGAGATAGAAATAAAGTCTGAAACTGGTGAAACTGATTAAACTGAGGAATCCGATCACTCCAGATTATATCAATACGATTGACGCGGTACAGAGAGACAAAATATTTTTATAGACTGATATATTTTGAAAGAAAATGTGAACTGTTTGTTGCAACTTTATGAAACGTGGGTCTACCACTTATGCAAAATGTTGTTTGCTCTTACTAGGCTTTATAAACAAGTTTATGAGTGTTAGCATATTTAGTATTTACACAACGAATGATTAATGAATTTTGGCAGTGAAACCGGTTTCTATAGATTTGTATCTATGGAACCAATATTTCACGAACGCAAAGCATGTTACAGTTACGAGAATCATACTTTAGAAAAGATCTGAGAACCTGAGAAAATTCTGGTCCTATGTAAACCCTCCAAGTGGGTCTAAGTGTTCCACCCAGTCGCTTGTTGACCAGTCTGGTGGGCCACTCGGGGACAGCAAATGAAAGCTGAGATGTTGCATTTCCAGTTCAAGAAGTCGTTTACGCAAGTTACTCATACAGGCGTAATAGTGTTTGTCCATCAGACAGACTCCCATGTGGACAACATTGTAAGAAGCATCCATGGCATAGAGAAACAACGGAAAGATTTGAAAGTAAATGAATCATCAGGTCCAGATGGAATCCCGATTCGGTTTCTCCATTGTAGGCTGTTAAAGATGTTACGAGAAGAAGGAATAGGTGCAGTGATATGAGAGTGATTCGAAGACTTCGTAAGTTACAGAATGCCGTATATGGTCTTTGATTGCGAATGTTCATCAGAGACAAGGGTATCATCAGAAGTGCCACAGGGAAGTGTGATAGGACCGCTACTATTCTGTATATACATATACAATCTGGCGGACAGAGTGGGCAGAAGGCTGCGGTTGTCTACTGAAGATGCTGTGGTGTCGAAAGTTGAGCAACTGTAGGAAGATTTAAGATGACTTAGATAACATTTGTAGCTGGGGTGATGAGTGGCAGCGAGCTCTACATGTAGAAAAATGTAACTTATTATGGATGAGTGGGAAAAACAAAGCTGTAACGTTCAGATACAAAATAAGTAGCGTCCTGCATGACACAGTCAAATCGTTTAAATGTATGGGCGTAACGTAGCAAAGCCATATGAAACGCAACGAGGATTGTGGTAGGAATGGCGAGTGGTCGACTTTCGTTTATTGGGAGATTTCAAGGTAAGTGTGGTTCATCTGTAAAGGAGACCGTATGTGAGACGCTAGCCCGACTTATTTTTGAGTACTTCTTGAGTATTTGGGATCTGTAATAGGTCAGTTTACAGAAAGTCATCAAAGAAATTCAGAGGTGGATTTGTTACAGGTAGGTTGAAATATCATAAAAGTGTTACAGAAACGTTTCGGGAGCTCAAATGGGCATCCCTAGAGGAAGGGTGACATGTTCTTGAGGAACATTATTGAGAAATCTAGAGAACCGGCGTTTGAAGGTAACTGCAGAATGATTCAGTTTACTGCTGCATACATTGCAGATTGGGACCTTAAAGATAAGGTACAGGAAATTACGAGTCGCAGAAGCCTACATGGAGGGTTGTTTCTCCCGTATACTGTTAGAGAAAGGAACACGAAAGGAAATCACTAGTACTGCCGGAAGGTGCACTGCGGAGTATCGAGGTACTTATAGATTACAACAAAACACTGTAACATCGACAACAACAATCGTTTGGTGCACTTCTTCAGTGTAGTTACGCCTTAAGCAAAGAGGAGGAACCACGATCAACATCAAATCAGTACTAATAGTATTCCTAACTGATTAGCTAAAATGGTTACTTAGTATCTACTTTTGTGGACGAACTTTTCGGCACAGATCACAAGGATCCATGCCTTCCAAAAATTGCCTGAAGGGCAGATAAGTGTGTGTGTGACACTACTAATCTAACATGCAAAAGCTACATGCAAGAATGGTCATGCACATATAGAACAAAGGTGGTTAATAATATATATAGCTTATACTGCTGTGAGTTATTGTGGGAATGAGTTTATAAACTTGTATATGATCATACGAAATATGAAGACTGCACTAACGACAAGGCCGCAAATAAAAGTACGTATCCGAGGACAAACAATAGTTCGTTTTCTTTCTTTCTAATTTTTTTTAAACAAAAACAGAGAAATTCCTTAGACGTGTGCTTATATGGATGGGTGATAAGGTGCTACACGTTCATGTTGACACGAATCGCCAACAGATGACACTAGCAGCGTTATGGACACGTCGATCTACTAGGTTCTGTTATTGACAGATATTTATATAAAAAAAGATACAATACGCACAGGACATGAAGAAATTCAGTGAAAGACTCATGTTTCAAACGATGTGTATTATAAAGGTGGTCAATATTATTTCACATTTGAGGAGATCTGGCGAGAGTGTAGTCACACACACAAGGCGGCAACAGCATAGAACTTCATCAGCTCCATCTGGTAGCGAATAGGTTACCGCTACAAAAAACAGATGGCGTATGCCTCAAGGGTTGTCACGCCACACTACCCAAATACGAAGAATATAACACCAGGATCCATAAACTGAGATAGAAATAAAATCTGAAACTGGTGGAACTCATTAAACTGAGGATCCAAATCACTCCAGATGATATCAATACGAATGACGCGGTACAGAGAGGCAAAATATTTTTATAGAATGATATACTTTGAAAGGAAATGTGAACTGTTTGCTGCAACTTTATGAAACGTGGGTCTTATGTAAATTGTTGTTTGCTCTTAATAGGCTTTATAAACAAGTTTATGAGTGTTAGCATATTTAGTATTTTCACAACGAATGATTAATGAAGGTTGGCAGTGGAACTTGTTTCTATAGATTTGTATTTATGGAACCAAAATTTCACGAATGTTTGAAAGGACTGAAGGAAAAAAAGCGAGTGTCAGTTGACAATGTAACTCAAGTTTATCCGCTACAATCCTATCCCAGAAGAAAGGTAAGTTTACTGTGAGGCTGATTCACATTTTGCCTCTTCCAAGAAAATTAGACTGTATAACACTGAAAGGAAAAATTGGTTATGAAACAGAGATATAGGATTCCTTAGAGTTTAGAGTCTCATGGTAGACATCATATTAAATTGGAAGTAATATCCATGAGGACGAGGGTCGAGAGGAGGCAGTTTACAACACCATAATATAAACAACAAATATACGACTTCAGGCTGATCAGTGACAAGAAATACGGTATCTCTCTTCTTTCGTGAATTCAGTGTACCCACCCTAAAAGTTTCAAAAAGTCTGGTAATGTTTTCAAGCAAACATGAAAAAGTGGTCATTCACATAGCTGATTTTTTTGTTTCTTTAGTGGATTTCGATTCCCCGCAGAGATGGGGGCATACTGGCAGCAGCACAATACGCCGATCTGCAGCCTACAGAAAAGTTAAAAAATAGAATCTGGAGATATGAGAAGAATAAAAGCAGGTGATAAAACGGTGGCTGTTAAAAACTGAAACATCGAGAAAAAGATACGAAGAAAATTTAAAAACAAACGGCCGGTGATGCTTAAAAAAACACAGCAACAGTCTGGTTTCTGTTCGCATGTGATAAAAAACATGACTAGCGGCACTATGGTGGCTGTTTGCAACATGACAGGGGATGCACAACACTGAACACTCACTCAAAACAGCACTATAGAGACGACACCGTGGCAGATGGGAGGGGGGGGGGGCTCGAACCGATGTGGGGGGAAAAGAGGAAGAGGAGAGGAAAAGGGGAAAAGGAAATTGGGTTGAGCCAAATGGAGGGAGGGGGCATAGAAAAAAGGGCGGCTGGTTGGATGTGAGAAGGAGTGGGAAAGGCAGTGAAGGGGAGAGTAAGGACTCATGGGAGGGAAGGGAATCAGAGAGGTGGTAGCCAGGGAAAAATCAGGAGGGAAGGGGAGGAGTGGGAGCCCGGGGAAAGGACACAGGAACGGAGGGGGAGGTGAGGATCAGAGCTGACAGGAGGGATAAATGGAGGGAGAGAGGGCATCATCCAGGAGGGGGAGTCGATGGAAGACAGCTTGGGAAAGGAGAAGAAGCGTGTAGAGGTGGAGGGTAGGGTGGACACTACACTGAAGGTGTGGCAGAGGGCGTGGATTGGAGAGGAGAGGAGCAACCAGGGGATGAGGGAGGGCAAGGCAGCGGGAGGTGTGAGGGATGGGGATAAGTTTGAGGAAAAGGAGCATATGGGGGAAAGGAATCGGGTGGTAGAGGATACGCATGGGCACAGGAGGAGAATTTGGGGGGAAGGGCTGATATCCAGGCGGGACTGGCATGCTGGAGGAAGGGACGGATTTACGATTTGTAGGTGAGGAAGAAGGTGTAGGGGTTCAACCCCCATGTCCAGCCAGAGAGGACTTTGATGAGGCAGAAGCGGTTGTGGGCTTTTGAACGGATATAGAGGAGATGGTTTTCTGAAACTCCTTCACCAAAGAAGACGAAGTAAATATTCCTGAATTCCAATCAAGAACAACTGCCGAGATAAGACACATGAGGGTAGATATCCTCAGAGTAACGAAGCAGCTTAAATCACTTAAAAAAGGCAAGGCCTCTGGTCCAGATTGTATGCTAGTCAGGCTCCTCTCAGAGTATGCTGATAAAATAGCTCCATATTTAGCAATTCTATACAAGCACTCACTCACAGAAAGATCTGTACCTAAGGACCGGAAAATTGCTCAAGTCACACCAATTCCCAAAAACGGAAGTAGAAGTAATTCGCTGAATTACAGGACTATAGCACTAACGTCGATTTGCAGTAGGGTTTTGGAACAGATACTGTATTCGAACATTATGAAGTACCTCACAGCAAACGATTTATTGACACACAGTCAGCACCGATTCAGTAAATATTGTTCTTGTGAAACAAAACTAGCTCTTTATACTCATGAAGTAATAAGTGCTATCGACAGGAGATGTCAAATTGATTCCATATTTTTAGATTTCCAGAAGGCTTTCGACACCGTTCCTCACAAGCGTCTTCTAACCAAACGGCGTGCCTATGGAGTATCGCCTCACTTGTGCGACTGGATTCATGATCTCTTGTCAGAAAGGTCACAATTCGTAGTAATAGATGGAAAGTCATCGAGTAAAACAGAAGTAATATCTGGTGTCCTCCAAGGAAGTGTTATAGGCCCTGATCTATATTAACGACATAGGAGACAATCTGAGTAGCCGTCTTAGATTGTTTGCAGATAATGTAAAGTCATCAGATGATCAAAACGAATCGCAAAATGATTTAGATAAGATATCTGTATGGTGCGATAAGTGGCAATTGACCCTGAATAAGGAAAAGTGTGAAGTTGCTCACATGAGTACTAAAAGAAATCTGCTAAATTTCAATTACGCAATAAGTCACATAAATCTGAAGGCTGTAAATTCGACTAAATACTTAGGGATTACAATTACAAATAACCTAAATTGGAACGATCACATAGATAATATTGTGGGTAGAGCAAACCAAAGACTGCGATTCATTGGCAGAACACTTAGAAGGTGCAACAGGTCTACTAAAGAGACTGCTTACACCACGCTTGTCCACCCTATTTGGAGTATTGCTGGGCGGTGTGGGATCCGCATCAAATGGGACTAACGGATGACATCGAAAAAGTACGAAGAAGGGTAGCTCGTTTTGTATTATCCCGAAATAGGGGAGATAGTGTCACACACATTGTACGTGAATTGGAGTGGCAATCATTAAAACAAAGACGTTTTTCGTTGCGACGGGATCTTCTCATGAAATTTCAATCACCAGTTTTCTCCTGCAATTGCGAATACATTCTGTTGCCACCCCTCTACATAGGGAGAAATGATCATCACGACATAATAAGAGAAATCAGGGCTCGCACAGAAAAATTTAAGTGCTCTTTTTTCCCGCGTGCCGTTCGAGAGTGGAAAGGTAGAGAGACACCTTGAAGGTGGTTCATTGAACCCTCTGCCAGGCACTTTATTGTGAATAGCAGAGTAATTACGTAGATGTACATGCAGACGGTCGATTGTGAGCGCTATGGAGGTGAGGGTGGGGGAGAAACGGACGGAAGGGTCGTATGTTGTAACGAAATAGGTAAATTTTTTTTTCTTTGTTGAATTTCAATTCCTCCCGAAGGGGGCGGGCTGGCAGCAGCTTACTACGCTGCTCTACAGCCTACAGACTTTTTTTTTTAAATACAGGAAGAAGAAAGAAACAAGGAAAAACAGGCGATAAAATGGCGATTTAAAGTGTAAAATGGCGTAAAATTGCGGAAAGTGAAATACGCAAAAATGTGAGTCATTTATACAGCTCATCTTACCTAGAGATATTGTGGGAATGACTGAAGCTTCTCACTGATTAAACACACTGTAAAGATAGTATGCCCTGTATAGAGGTGAACAAATATGGACCACAGCGAAATGAAACCATTTGTTCCGTTAATTCCCTTCCAAATAACAAATGGTCTGGACTTTCCTAGTACTGTGCCGACATCTAACGGCAACACGCTGCCAAGCATTCATGTTGGAAGAAATCGCCAGCAGATGTCACTACTGACGTGTGCTGCAGCAGTAACTCTGCTCTGCCTTCGTCACTTCGCTGAATACCGATGCTGGCAGATAGTTATAAAAAACATATTAAACAGAAACTGAATAAATTCAGTGGAAGACAAATGTTTCAAAAAATTGTGTATCATAAATGTAGTTGGCCCTACATAATCAATATTGTTTTATCGTTGAGGGATTTTGGCAAGGTCATTGTAATCAACGTGAGGACTACCTACACCGGCAGCAGCATAGCACCTCAGCAGCACGATCTAGTGTTGAGTAGGTCACAATCCATAACTAGCAGAAGATGTGTGACTCAAGGTGTTTTTTCTTCCACGCTACAAAGTTATAAACAAATATAAGCAGTGACCAGTTACCCAGAATGGAAGGTGTGACATAAGTACTGCTGTAGAAATAAGAAATAGATAAAATAATGAACTAGCTCACTGTAGACGATTTCAATGTGATTGACAGGGTACTGGCAAACTTGGGAATTGAAAGCATCCTATCAGATGAAGGTATTGCCTCAGATGTTATTAACGCAGAAGTCGCCGCTCCTGAGATGGTTATGTGCAACAATATGTGATGTGGTCCTATGTTGTGTTTTCTAAAATACCGAATGTATTCAGAGAGTCATATATTTCTTGAAAGAAGTGTAGATTGGTTTCTGCAGCTTGATGAAACATTCATCTGAAATTCAAACAGCATGTTCTTTGTTCTTAATTTGCTTTATAAGCAACTTTATGTGGTTTACCACGTTGAGTAATCTAACAAGGGCGATTACTGAAGATTGGCAGTGGAATAATTTTCTGTAGACTTCTGTTTATTGAACATACTTTTTACAAGCGTTTGGAGGGATTGAGGACAAAACAAGTGACGGATGACACGGCAAGTCAAATTTATGCTCTCAAATATCAACTCAGAAGAAAGATAAGAGTTTATTTTGAAATAGCTTTACAAATATTGTATCCTATAAAATAATCAGACTGAATAATACCATAATACGCAATGGTTTATTAGAGTGAAATACAGTAACTGTGATTTTAGAGTCTCATATTAGTAATGCCCACATTAAACTGCTAGTAAGGAATACTGAATTGGAGGCGATGTGCATGAGAAGAGGAGACCTGTAGAAAATAGTATCCTGGTGAATGAAAACCTCAGGGAGAAGATATTTACTAATTACTATGTCCTTGGGAGGACAATCTTGTAAACGATTATCAGTATGGCTGGCAGTCAGCAACGACAGTGAAACAGATACAGAATGATACAGAATGAAAGGGGCGGCCGCCAAGATGCAGTTAAGATGAGAAATGTGATGGGAACGAAAGAATGGTACCAAAGAAAGGCATAGGATGGTGCAAAAATTATAAATTAACAATTTAGTAGACTTATTTTGCACTTACAGTAAGTACTTTCTATTCTAAAACTAACCACATGACCAGCTGTTTATTCGAGGAAAATGGAGGGCTATAAGCTTAGCTTAATTGATTCCAATAGCAAGCATGGTAAATCACATACGGGCATGCCCGCAGATTACAGAGGAGTGTAAGCTGTCTCAAGAGACATTTGTAGATACTAAATCTGACTGGCAAGCTAATAATAAGTGACAACTGTGGAGGAGCAAAATAAAAACCAAACGTTCTTTCTTTTGGAATCTATCGGCTCACCAGGATATCGCTTTGACGATGTAGAACATTGCTTTCACATGCCTTAGCACATTTGCTTTCTTCTAAAGGAGATTTTGAATAATCAGACCGCTACATTTAGGAGAATATTCAATTTCTCTTGCCCAGAAGAGCAAGTAAACATCCTGAAGGATGCAATGCACGTAAAATGTGTCTTTTTACGCATCGGAAAAAATGGAATTTCATTAGTTTGTGAGACCTCAGGTAGCAATTTAGATTTTCAACCAAAGGTGAAGAAAGAAGATCTGTGAAATTTTAAGACCCTTTCCCAGATTTTTAGCAAATCGTGAAACGATGAATAAAACAGATGACAAAAAGTGCAGAGATGAAACTTAATAAAATCACTGCTGTGTAACAGTTTATCACAAAGTGGAACAATTAACAGCTGTGTCCAAATCACAAACAGGACACGTTCTGCGCTTTTGTTGGCTGAGTTCTTAGCAGAATATGTGAATAACGACAGGCAAAAATTTGTAGTGTGTGTGTGTGCGTGTGTGTGTGTGTGTGTGTGTGTGTGTGTGTGTGTGTGTGGAAAGATCTATGTGCAAAGCATATTACAGCTACCAGCATCATACCTTAGGAAAGATGAAAAGATCTGAGAACCTGAGAAAATTCTGGTCCTATGTAAAATCTCCGAGTGGGTCTAAGTGTTCCACCCAGTCACTTGTTGACCAGTCTGGTGGGGCACGCGGGGACAGCAAAATGATAGCTGATGTTTTACATTTCAAGTTCAAGAAATCGTTTACTGCAGAGAATCATAGAGACATACCAGTGTTTGACCATCAGACAGACTCCCATGTGGACATCATAGTAAGAAGCATTATTGGCATAGAGAAACAACTGAAAGATTTGAAAGTAAATGAATCATCAGGTCCGGATGGAACCCCGATTCGGTTTCTCCATTGCAAGCTGTTAAAGAAGGTACGAGAACAGGGAATAGGTGCAGTGATATGAGAGTGATTCGAAGACTTCGTTAGTTATAGAATGCCGTATGTGGTCCTCGATGGCCAATGTGCATCAGAGAGCAGGGTATCATCAGAAGTGCCACAGGGAAGTGTGATAGGACTGCTACTGTTCTGTATATACATATACGATCTGGCGGACAGAGTGGGCAGCAGGCTGCGGATGTTGCTGAAGATGCTGTGGTGTCGAAGTTGAGCGACTGTAGGAGGATTTAAGATGACTTAGACAAAATTTATGGTTGGGGTGATGAATGGCAGAAAAATGTAACTTATTATGGTTCTGTAGGAAAAACAAAGCTATAAAGTTCAGATACAGGTTAAGTAGTGTCCTGCATGACATAGTCAAGAAATTTAAATATATGCGTGTAACACTGCAAAGCCATATGAAACGGAACGAGGATTGTGGTAGGAAAGGCGAGTGGTCGACTTTTATTTATTGGGACAATTCTAGTGAAGTGTGGTTCATCTGTAAAGGAGACCGAATATAAGACGCAAGCCCGCCATATTTATGAGTACTTCTCGAGTATTTGGGATCGGTAATAGGTCGGATTACAGAAAGTCGTCAAAGAAATTCATAGGTGGACTACTAGATTTGCTACGGATAGTAGGAACCATCATTATCAGTAAAACAGTATTAACCCTTTGGTGCATGAATTTCACTGAAGTGGACAACGTTTAATGGTCAATTCTCTGACGTTTTCAATCAGCCATGAGGCTGAAAATGCATGCAGGACACAACACCAGTAGGGAGTGCCCGCTGCAGTCAACTGTGTGCATTTGCAGCCTCAGGACTGATTGAAAATGTCAAAGAAACAACCATTAACAGCTAGAAACGACTATTAACAGCTGTCCACTGCAGTGGTAATCGTATCTGATAAGTTATAATGGTTACCTAAAATCTACTTTAGCAGTTGAACTAATCGGCACAGATCATGAAGATCCATGCCTTCCAAAAATTGGCCCGCAGCGTGGAGATGAGTGTGCCACTGCTGCTGAAGCATGCAAACACGACATGCAAGAAAGGTCATGCACATACGAAACCAATTTTTTTTTTTCTTTATTGTATTTCAATTCCCCATCGGGGCGGGCTGGCAGCAGCATATGCGCTGCTCTTCAGCCGAAAGACATAGAACAAAACAATAGAAGACATTTAAAAACACCGAGCGAGGTGGCGCAGTGGTTAGACACTGGACTCGCATTCGGGAGGACGACGGTTCAATCCCGCGTCCGACCATCCTGATTTAGGTTTTCCGTGATTTCCCTAAATCACTCCAGGCAAATGCTGGGATGGTTCCTCTGAAAGGGCACGGCCGCCTTCCTTCCCCATCCTTCCCTAATTCGATGAGACCGATGACCACGCTGTCTGGTCTCTTTCCCCAAAAACAACCAACCAACCAACCAACCAACATTTAAAAACAGCAAAGGAGAGAATAAGGTGAACATAGATATAAAAAAGGGGGAACATCATGGAAGGCAATAGACAAAAAAACGGGGTGACTGTAAAATGGAGATAAAAAAACTGTTTAAAAGTAGCACACACAAAAAGCCACACACTGTGACGATTAAAAGAACACAAGGCACAGTATGACTGGAGCATAAAGGTATCGACGGATGGCGTAGCACATAACGTAACACTGACGGCGAACCTCAAGGCAGTACACAATTAAAATCACACCTCTTGACGCACGGGAGAAACAGCACTAAGCACAACACAGATGTGGCACACTGATGATGATCAATACAGAGGATCCGCCAGGCGCTAGGAGATGAGGGAGACCTGAAGAAGGGAGGGACGGGAAGAGATGGGGGAGATTTGCGGGGGGCGCGCTGAAGAGGGCCAGGTAGGGAGGGATGTGGGAAGGAAAGAGGCAAGTATGGGGCGCAGGGTCTCAGGGGAGCGGGGGATGGAGGAAAATCCGCTCTGGGAGAAGGCGGGAAGAGGAAAAAGGGGGCCCTGGGTAGGGGGGGGGAACAAGGCCTGGTTACAGTTGGAAGGAAGGGTAGATGTCACGGCGAAGTTCGTCATCCGGGAGGGGGAGACGTTGGAAATTGCCCTAATGAAGGAGATGGAGGGTGTGGAGGTGGAGAGAGGGAGGGATACAGCGATAGAGGTGCGGCAACGGGGGGGGGGGGGGGGATGGAGAGGAAGGAGGAAACCAGCGGGTGGGGGGGGATCAAGCCTGCGAACAATGTAAAGGATGCGGAGATGTTGGAGGAACAGGAGGATGCGGGGGAAGGGGATCAGTTCATACAGGAGCCATGTGGGGGAAGGAAGGCGGATACGGAAGGCAAGGCGGAGCGCATGGCGTTCAAGGATTCGGAGGGCCTTGTAAAAGCGGGTGGGGGCGGAGATCCAGGCAACGCTGGCATAACAGAGGATAGGATGAATGAGGGATTTGTAGGTGTGGAGGATGGTAGAAGGATGCAATCCCCATGTCCGGCCAGACAGGAGTTTCAGAAGGCGGAGGCGGGAATGGGCTTTCTGCTGGACGGTCTGGAGATGAGGGGTCCAGGTGAGGTGTCAGTCGAGGGTGAGGCCAAGATATTTCAGGGTGGGGGTGAGCTGGATAGGACGACCATAAAGCGTGAGGTAGAAATCATGGAGGCGAAAGGAGCGAGTGGTGCGGCCTATGATGATTGCTTGGGTTTTGGAGGGGTTGAGATGGAGGAACCACTGGTTACACCAAGTGGTGAACTGGTTAAGGTGGGTTTGGAGGGTACGTTGAGACTGATGAAGGGTAGGATAGAGAGCCAGGAAGGCTGTGTCATCAGCATACTGGAGAAGGTGGATTGGTGGGGGTGGCTTGGGCATATCAGCTGTATACAAGAGATAAAGGAGAGGGGAGAGGACAGAACCCTGGGGGACGCCAGCCGAGGGATAAAAGATACGGGAGTTGGTGTTGTGGAGGGTGACATAGGAAGGACGGTGCGAGAGGAAGGAAGCGACCAGACGGACAAAATTGATAGGCAGGGCGTAGGTTTGGAGTTTAAAGAGGAGACCGGGATGCCATACACCGTCATAGGCATTTTGGAGGTCAAGGGAAACAAAAATGGCGGAGCGACGGGAGTTCAGCTGGAGGGACAGAAGGTGAACAAGGTTGAGGAGTTGGTCGTCAGCAGAGAAGGAGGGTCGGAAGCCACACTGGGTAAGGGGGAGGAGGTGGTGTTGAGCAAGGTGCTGATGGACATGGTGGGAGAGGATGGATTCAAAGACCTTACTGAAGACGGAGGTGAGGCAGATGGGACGATAGGAAGAGGCGGCAGAAGGGGGTTTGTTGGGTTGGAGGAATAAGAGGACGCGGGTAGAAGCCAGTAGAGAGGACGACATTATAGAGATGGGCGAGGACAGTCAGGAAGGAATAGGGGCTTTCACGAAGGTGACGGTAGGTGACACAGTCGTGACCGGGGGCCGTGTTGCGTTTAGACTGGAGGATAAGTTTAGTGTCTTGTGCTGTGATGGGAGTGTTGACGTCAGAGGGGGGCTACTGCCCCAAGTACTGGAGACTAGGAGCAAGTGGAGCGACTGAGGTATCGGCACGTTCCATGACGGTGGGGAAAAGAGAATAATCAAAGTGGGGATCATCGAGGATGGAGAAGACCTCGGATAGGTGGGAAGCGAAGTGGTTGGCCTTACTGAAGTTGTTGGCCTTACTGAAGTTGTCAGGAAGGGGGCGATCGTTATGGAGAAGGGGGTAGTGGGGAGCGGAAAGGGAACCAGTAAGACGATGGAAGGTGGACCACTACTTGGAGGAGTTGATAGGGAGGGTGGCGTTGAGTCGTGTGCACGTCTGGCGCCAGTCTCGGCGTTTCGTTGCTGTAATAAGGTTCCGTACATGTCGCTGTACTTGCCGGTGGCGTTGGAGTGTATCCCTGTCACGAGTGCGCAGGAAGGAGCGATAGAGGCGGCGGGATTCACGGAGGAGGAGGACAGCCCGTGGAGGGAGAGTGGGACGGTGTGGGTGGATGGTTTTAGTAGGAACATGGGCGTCCACAGCGTCAGTAATTACCTTCTGAAGGAAGGACGACGCGTGGATGATGTCGTCAGGATGGCGATAGGTAAGAGGGTGGCTTTCGACCTGGGTGGAGATGGAGTCCCGGTAGGCATCCCAGTTGGCACGGCGATAGTCATGGACGTCCTTGGGAGGGGGTGCAGGGTGCGGAGCTGGAGGGGGGCGGTGAGCAGACGTTATGGTGAGAAGGACAGGGAGGTGATCGCTACCTCTGGGGTCATGGACGGCGACAGTGACACGCCCAAGGAGGTTGGCGGAGGCAATGATAACATCGGGGGTGGTGTCACTTTCGGGTCGGGTGTGCTGGGGTAGGAGAACAAGGTCACCTTGAATTGTGGAGATGAACTGATGCCACCGCCGAAGGGCAGCAAGAATGAAACCAAGCTGGGTAATAATATATATAGCTTAGACTGCTGTGAGTTATAGTGGGAATGACTTTATAAACTTGTATATGATCATATGCAATATGAAGACTGTATTAACGACATAGCTGCAAATAAAAGTCGATCACCGAAGACAAGCAATAGTTGATTTATTTCCTTTTTGATTTTCTAAAAATAAAAACAGAGAAATGCCTTATACTTGTGCTTACGTGGAAGAGTGACCAGGTGCTACACATTCATGTTGATACGAATCGCCAACAGATAACACTAGCAGCGTTATAGACACGCCGATCCACGAGATTCTGCTATTGACAGATGTTTATATAAAGAAAAAGATACAGTATACATATAACCTGAAGAAATTCAGTGAAAGAATCATGTTTCATAAGATGTGTATATTAAAGGTGGTCAATATTATTTCACGATAGTGGACATTTGGCGAGAGCTTTGTATCACTCACAAGGCAACAGCATAGCACCTCATTAACTCCATCTGGTGGCGACTAGGTTACCGCTACAGAAAACAGGTGGCGTATGCCTCAAGGGCTGTCATGCCACACTACCCAAATACGAAGAACATAATACCATGATCTATAAACTGAGATAGAAGTAAAGTCTGAAACTGGTGATATACTCAAGCGTCATTCACATATGCGAAAAATGTGTAATCGACCGTGCACTTTCAGTGGAACCATCACCACATTTGCCTGGAGCGATTTAGGGAAATCACGGAAAATTTAAATCTGGATGGCTGTACATCGGTTTGAATCGTCGTCCTCCCAGATGCGAGTCCTGTATCTAAATCACAGTGCCAACTTGCTCGATCACTAATCTGGAGGTCATGTGAACGACAATATGAGAGTTGGAGAAAATAGTACCTGTTTTCAAGAAATGATTTCAACCGTTGAATGTGAAATCCAAGGACAAGATATTTACCGGTTTCCATGCCCTTGAGACGGCGAGACTTGCAAATGCTTTTGTGCTTCGTTGGCAGTCAGCAATGGCAGTGAAACAGAGATACACAGAGAAAGGTGCTGCCAGTAGGATGTAGCTAAATAAGATATGTGGTGAGCACGAAAGAGTGTCACCAAGTGGCAGGAGCTGGTGCAAAAATTATAAATTATCAAATTGGTTGACTTACTTTAGAGTCGCAACAAGCACTTAACATTCTAAAACCAAGCATATTATCTGCCTTTCGTGCGAGAAAAATATGCTGCTTGTGGAGAAACAAGCGCTGTATTATTTGACAGATACGGAGGCGAGCGACTGTGCCGCGACTTATCACAGTTCCCTCTGGCGCTAAATAATGAAACAGAGAGCCCAAAATCGTTCAGAATGTGCAAATGTATGTCGAAATTCAACTATTAAAAGTCTCAACTTGATTGGACCAATAAATTTGGCAAAATTGACGTTTTTACGAAAAACTGAAGGCGCTAAATATTTGACTCAGAAACATGAAAATTCGCATTAAGCTTCAGTCTGATACAAAAACATTAACTATGTGACTCCATTAGGCTACCTCTAATAGTTTTCGAATAATTTACTGAAAACTAAAATTGGAACAGAAACAATTAAGTATGATTTATACTAATGATATAAGGTTTTGATTACAGCACCTGATGAAACCCATCAAATAATAGAGCTGTACCAATTTTCAAGGCTTTGATGCAAATACCAATCAATACAAGGTCTCTTAAAGATGTAGTTCAGAGGTCATGTTCTACGGTCAGTTCCGTTTCAAACATTCTAGGCGGCAAGTTTAAATGCAGGCGATCTAAAACTTTTTCTGTGATTAAAGCCAACTTAACCCCATTCATACAAAAATTACGAAGATTCTGAACTGATACACAACAGTGTTATTAAGAAGTATGTGTCCGAGAAAGTGACCATTTAAATGCTGCTACCCGGCCATAGAGTAGATGACGGCAGATGTTCCCTTCAGCTTTTTTTGTTTCTTTATTGCTTTTCAATTCCCCCCGAAGGGGGCGGGCTGGCAGCAGCTTAGTACGCTGCTCTACAGCCTACAGACTTTTTTTAAAAAAATGGAAGAAGAAAAGAAACAAGAAAAACAGACGATAAAACGATGACTTAAAGTGTAAAATGGCGGAAAAATGCGGAAAGTTAAAACAGAACGCAAAAGGGGTTGGCAATGTTAACAAAAGACTCAGGAATCAGACAAGGAACATAGTACACACACAAT